>NW_019738963.1:435962-575287 GCF_002891405.2 Cryptotermes secundus
GGATTCGATCCCGGGTCTGGTCAAGTGGGATTTGTGGTGGACAAAGTGGCGCTGGAGCAGGTTTTCTCCTAGTACTTCGGTTTCCCCTGCCAATCTTTATTCCACCAATTGCTCCACAACCACCCTCAACTATCATCTGGGGCTGGTACAATAGGCCAGAAGTGGCCGCAGTACAAGGGACTTAGTCCCACCCCACTAGCAATAAAAAAATTGTAGTTCGTTAGTATAGCATTGACTAAAGTTTTCTAAGGCTTTCCCTTTTGGGTTATCACATTATGTTGATAACTTATGTTTCCGGCAGTCACATGGAGAGCACACCTGCAGGATTGTATATCAGGGGGTGCAGTGGCAGCTAAATACTTCCTTAGAGTAAAGATTTGGGGACGAACCTCAGTTCCGGCGACTGCATCCCACGCTGTCCGACTGTCACTAGAATTAAGATGGAATTTATAGTTTTGTTACAAGATATTCAGCTCGTGGGAACTGACGCACGGGAGAGAGGAAGCAATACCGCCCTCCTCTGTGTGTGTGTGTCTTTCTAAACCCGGTGTTGGACGCCAACCGGAGGAACAGCTTTCGCGAATCCAGTCGAAAACAGTCTCCATGTCAGTCTGTACTTCGAAGGGAACTTAGAAATTCTCACTGTGCTCTGATTCGGCCTACAAATCAACTTGTACTTCCATATTTATCGAACTGGCCTCTAATATAAATTGTCATCATAATCGACCCACTTAAATAAGCACGCGGATAGTCATGATCTCCCTATAATAGTTCATATTATGAACATCATAAATAGAGCGCATAAAATGGCGAAACACATACTCACGGAAACCAGCTGATGTTAATTCTGTCTTCTCATAACCACATGTCTTCTAATGATCCCCAGGGCTATTCTTATTTAGTCATGGCTATAAATTTTGTGTAAGTAAGAAAAAGCTCATACCAGACAAAAATATCGTATATGCGGGCTTCACTATATGAGCTATAAAATGTATGTATGTTGTTATTTCTTAACGAATATTCCAAATGACACTGGATTCCTATAGTCTCTTCATTTTCCCTAAGGCTCTATTACAATTATTAACAGAGCTATACACCCATCCAACCGAACCTTTCCCAAGAATTTTTATTATTAACTGCTGTTATGTATCATTTTATCAGTTACAGTTGGTTCCAATGGCATGTGACTCGGGCAGTCTAGTCGACAGGTTACCGATGTTAGATAGGAATATGTTGCCTCCAGGCTTCGGGTTATATGGATCGGCAGTGATTTACCAGGGATAACTCTGTGGTCTAGTGGTCGGAGTTCCTGGCTACAGATCCAGAGGTCCCGGTCTCGATTCCCAGCGTTACCAGATTTTTTGAGAAGTTGTGGGTCTGGAATGGGGTCCACTCAGCCTCGTGAGGATAATTGATGAGCTATTTCAAGAAAATAGCGGTTCTGGTGTAGAACACCGACATTAACGGCCGTGGGGATCCGTTGCGCTGAGCACGTGACACCCTCTATCCGCTAAAGTTGGCACTAACTTCGCCGACATGTGGCGGTCGTTCGATCTGTCGGTATAGTTCGCTTGCGGACTATAAGCCACGTAGTTTGTTGTCGGAGTTATTTACCAGATTACACAGTGTTGCTTCCCACAAAATACGAACTCTGTATTCACAACAATGACAGCCTCCGATGTCGCTTCGCACTCTACTCTTCCTCGGCATCTTCGGTAAGCACTGGGTCAATGTATTGGATATGACACATCACAGTAGTAAGACTATGTTTTGATACATCACTTCGGTTTTTGTGGACGACAGGACGGACTATTTATTCTACTATCCTTCTTCCTCCTAGTCCGTTTACGTATTTCAATCTATGTAAACTCAGGTGGCTAATGATATTAAAATTGTATTTTAATGAACAGGTTGAATATTTGGATTAATCATACGATTATTGTGAGCACGATATTGGCGCTTCGGAGTCCATAGAGCATGGGGGCATATACTGACGACCATTAAGTTTTCACAACGGACGTTACTCTACGGAGTTACAATTTCCGTCATGGATGATTTTCACTCTTTCCAGGTTTTTCCACGGCCTGGTAAGGATTTATTCATGCATTGGCCAAAATGCTCGGATTTGCTACCTAAATAAGATGTGCTGTCTGGTAATTTCAGTTCGAGCTAATACAGATTAGGTCGCGGGTTCAAGTCCCGATGAGGTCGTTGGATATTTTCAATTGACCTAGTCCTTCCGGCCGCAACTATGGCCCTGGGTCGACTCAGCCTCTAACAGAAATGAGTACCAGGAATTAATTAAATAATTTTCCTGGGGAGTAAAGCGCGGCCGGCACGTAAGGCTGACAACCTTACCGCCATCTTTGAGCCGATTGTCTACATAATGTGGGACCCTCAACGCCTCACAACCCCATGGGCCTTGGCGGCCTGTTACAGGGATACCTTTACTTTACTAATACAGATTGCTCAGTGAAATGATATTTATACTGTATCCAGCAGGGAGCCGGCATTGCGTAGTCGGTATCGTCGGCATAGCGACTGGCTACGGGCTGAAGGTCCGAGGGGTCGGAGTTCGAGTTGCGGTAGAGTCAAGAAATTTCTCCACGTTGTCCAGAACGGCTCTGGGGCCCATTTAGCCTCCTATACAATGGTTACCAGGGACATTTCCTGGGGTAAAGCGGCAGGAGCGTGAAGCTGACAACTCACTCCGAACTAGTGCCGAGGTCAAGAAAATGCGGATCTATACATCCACTCACCCATACGCCTCCATGGCATAGTGCTTGATAAGTTAGCACAGGGACAAATTTAGCTTTACCTTAAAGGGTTATATCCGCCAAAGGCGACGCTCTTAATACTTACGACTGTAACATCAGATTACACGTACACAATAGGACTTTTGGCCATGGTAAAACGCCCGACTGTACGCCTATGCGTGGTGAACATATTTATTCTATGGAGCTGGAAGCACGTAATCTCATATAAAGTCTGCTTGTATACTAAGTTCGTTTGGCAGAATATGTCAATATTGTGTATGAAAGTATCAAGCAACAGCGTTTAACTGTTACAGAATTTCGTCTTCATTTCAAATTTAAGTAGATGTTCTAGTATACGTTTTATAATATGCCACCATTACAGTTTCAAACAAGTAATTAAAAGATTTGAGGCTTTCACGGCGGTGACTATGAAGAAAACAGTCTTCTGGGATTTGGCACCGTGTATATGTGGTGTTAACCGACGTTTCGGAGGAACGTATCGCCTCCATCTTCAGGGTAGAAGAAAAAGTATAAGAAATCTGCAAGCGACAAGACCGTGAGAACGGTAAAAGCAGNGTAATTAAAATGTTTTGGCCCTTACTATCAATATATTTCATGTGGTTAATAATTTTCGTACATAAACTACATTAATAAAATTAAAATACTTTTTAAGAAAAATCATCAATATACCGATTTTGAGACTGCTCACAAATTCGCAGCGATGCCTTGCTCTTATTTTGGTCACGGACTTAAAAAGTAGCTACAGATAAAGCTCTGCAACAGCCAAACGCGCTCCATGAAAACCAATTGAGCAGTGTCCCCAGAGACACGGTCCCGCGGTGCAAGTGCCAAGAAGGCCCACCGCTTATGCATTCAATGGACAAATACATGGAGCACACTAGCACAGCTTTCGAAAAAGGAGCTCGGGACTCTTGTGAACCCTCGAAAGAGAAAGTTTTCCTAGAGCTTAACTGGGACTTTTATGATGTAAAGACGGCTATCCCAGTGTCTGAGAATACTGGGAATGCGCACATTCCCAGGCCTAGAAGACAAGCCACCCCCCTTCAAGTTCTCACGTTATGATGATAGCTACAGCTGGATCTCAGCACAGTCTCTCTACTCGTGTGAAATGAGAAGGCACGGTCGAGCGTTCCCCAAGGTCTGGACTAATCGCGAGTACATAGCCAGGTCACATTCGAAGATCTGGAGTGGTATCAAGTCCAAATTACCGGAATAAGCCCTACGTGCCGAAAGTGAAAGTGCACTAACATAACTGCTACCAATAATTTATGGCATCGAATGCCTCTGTTTGCAAATCTCAGCAATTAATCACCGATCCCGGTGCGTCAGGCCTTACGCCGTTCAAACATCGCGACAGAGGACTGAACATGATGTTCGCGCTTCTTTGTTGACCTGTGTATACGACTTTGATCTGATCCTCAAACCAAAGAACCCTACTACCTCCTGTCTCATTACACATCAAAGTTCCTTATTAATTATGACCGTCGAAAACAGAGGCAAATGAGTTAACAACTTGGTTATAGCGGTGTGTTGACACTCTTTCAGTCGTCCTATACCTTTTATGTGATCAAATTAATGAAGTTCCCATAGATATTTCATTTGTGGCTTCTTTGAAGCCTGAACAATAAAAGTGGTCCTAGTTTTGTAATAAAAGTTTCTATCAATCTACGTGTATCTATTGATTTGAAGAATGCCGTCTTCTGGGATGTGGCGCCGGGTAGATCTTGTGAGAACCGACGTGTCGCCTCCATCTTCAGGGTAGGAAAATCCGCGAGCGAGGAACCAGCACAAGATCTATACGGCGCCACATTCCAGAAGATGGCATTCTTCATAGTCACCGAAGTGAAAACCTCAAATCTTTCATATCTATTGACAGCTGGCAAAAGTGGAGTTGAAGGAACGCTGTCTGTTGATACACGACACATGTTTAGCCAATGAGGTAGTTAAAATATGATAGGCATACATATATGGAAAGTCAATATGTCGTCAGAAATGCCAGTATGATATGTAATAAAACCAACTTCAATTCAAAAACATTATTCACCAAAAACTGTGGACGAATTTAAGCTGTATTTATGGACACCAACTAAATATTTGTCATAAACGGAAAATACAAATAAGTCCATACGAAAAAGCCATCTTTGCCTTGGTATTTCATATAAAACAATCCTACTTTTAGACGGACTTAAGAAATTTACAACGATGGAATATGAAAATGTATCTACAGCGTTTAAAACGACTTTAGTGTTTGAATAAAGACCTGCTCTCATTTGTAGAGGCTTAAGCTAGATCTGTTGCACGATGGTGAATTATTGTAAAACTACAACATTCTTAAAGATAACAGTGTACCATTGGCAATACATCTTTACACATTTTATATAGACTCGTAAAAATAAGAATTCATTCCAAAATATTAATTTTATGGAAAGAACTGCAGATAAATTATAACATTATTTTAATTTAATAGAGCTGACGTTTCGGACTCTTAAAACGCAACTACACATACGGGCGGAAATTTTAATGTCTCAGTAAATCGACCTCCACAACACAATCGAAAGTAAGTCGTTGCAGAACCAATAATCGTATAGTAACTGTGTGAAGAGCTCAATATTGCTGTTGAGAATTTCTAACGGTATACGAGATATAAAGAATGCGGTTCTTGTGAAGTCATCTCACCATCAGAGAAAACTTTCATCTTAATTTTATATAGACAACTTGTAACCTACTTCGTCTGGACTGGCCGAGGATCTCTACATGCAGTTCGCTTAGACAAGCGAATCGACTGACGCCGCGGCGTTCACTTGTTTTCTTTATTACCGCTAACTGGCTGTTGAGTTCTTTGATACGTAATATAAATCTGTTCCTACTTAGGCATATTTAAATATCATCCTTGAATTTAACAACAACGAACTTTCCAAATTACAGATGCCACGAATGAAATACATTGCTGCGATATCTTTACAGTGATTTGTCCTCTTATTCGGTTTTTACAGCATAGTGAGTGGTTACTGGCTGGAAGTTGGAATTCGATTCCCATCTGAAGCACCACTATGCAGTCCGGCTCTGGGGCCCACTCAGCCTTTTATCCACTGGGTACCGTCGGCTCTTTCCTCCGGGGCAAAGCGGCAGGTGTGGGGAGCTGGTCACTTACATCGGTCTAGTTCTGAATTAAGAATGCGTTAAGTTCTACGTACCTCCACCCTTCCACATGTCTTCATGGCGTGGGATTTAATTAAGCAATGCGAAAACTTTACCTTGCAACTTTTTAGAAGCATGTGAGTGTCTGGTCTCGAATTAACTTAAAGATAAATAGAAATGGGATTAAGAGGAAATGGTAGGGGCCTATTTTTAGTACTATTCCAGCATTATCTGCCGAGGGTGGGGGGGGGGAGCTTTGACATTTCGTCTCTTTCAATGCGATGAGTCTCGCGTACCACTAAAACGTCAACAGGATTTCTGTGGGCCGGTACCCTGTTTGTCTCACACTGCACAACACAAATAATAGTCTACAAACCTGGTTATTTAAGCGCGTTTAAATATGTTAACCCACACTTTAAAAACGACATTAAAATCGAAGATGCGTCACAACCACCCCTACTGGACATTCAGAATTAAAAATTATACAGGCGGGCATATGAAGAGCCGGGATAGCGTAGTTGGCAGAGAAACTGGCTACGGGATAGACGACCGAGGGGTCGGAGTTCAAGTCCTGGTAGGATCAAGAATTTTCTCCACACGTCCAGACCGACTGTGGGTTCCAACAAACCTCCTGTCCAGTGGGCACCAGGAGCTCTTTCCCTCGGGATAAAGTGGCGTGAAGCTGACCACTCACCTTCAGATAGTGCCGAGATCAAGAAAATATGGATCTATACACCCACTCTCCATACGTCTTCATGGCGTAGTGCTTAATTATGTAAGTACAGGAACAACTAAATTTTTTTTTTACATGATAGCATATGAAATAATGTCAGACCTACAGTATTTTCAGGTCTGTATTTAGCGTACCGTAAAGTAAACGTAACTGACCTACATAATGAGACTGTGCAAACAGCTATCAACGTTCAATAGAAACGAAGTACAATATGTCCCTTGTTTCAAAATGGTAGTTTTGCTGCTGGGGCGAAGGCTAAATTTCGGTTCACCAGCTGGGGACTAATCCACTGGCGGTGTGAAACGATAATAAAATACCACAGAGAAGTCTTACTGCCACTTTTCTGCTATTCCACCAGCAACGGTCTCTGCCATTGTTTTTCACTCTGCACTGCGACATTTGTTACGCTACGGGAAGCGTGTTCTGCATTGGGCTTTCAGAATAGATAACAGAGCTCGTGGCCTTGACCGTTCCGCTGAGAACCAGGCTGACGCCCACTCCACTCCAGAAAACCTGAAGCCTCTTTTTATCAGATTAGCCTATCTCCGAACCGAGATTTGAATTTCGAATCTCACGAAACACTGCTGACCCGTACGCTATGCTATGCTCTCTGGACTACAAGAACTGGAGCAAATACAAAACCAATTGTGTGTCATTTTATGACCCTTTCGCTGGCGACGTAACAAAAAAGTATCAACTTTTTTTCGCTCCGCACGATTAGCTGGAACGGTTTCATTTACCTTCCCTAGCGTTAGCATTGGAGTCTTATGTTAAGCGAAAGATCACGATTGGTTACTTAGGCCTACATATAGTCCAGAAGTGGTAAAGTGGAGACGAAATGTACGTTTAGACTCTATGCCAAAATTTCGGGCCACTGATGCAAGGACTGCTAATGCGAACAGACGATAATAAATCCTATCAGAGGTCGCGGGTTCAAATACCGATGAGGTCATTGGATTTTTTCAATTGACCTAATCCTTCCGGCCGCACTATGGCCCTAGGGTTCACTCAGCCTCTAACAGAAATGAGTACCAGGAATTAAATAAATAATTTTCCTGGGGAGTAAAGCGCGGCCGGCGCGTAGGGCTGACAACCTTACCGCCATCTTTGAGCCGACTGTCTAGATAATGTGGGACCCTTAACGTCTCACAACCCTATGGGCTTCCACGGCCTGGTACACGGATAGCTTTACTTTTTACTTTTTTTATCTGAGATTCTACAGGAAGACATAAAGCAGAGAATTCCCAGAAAACAGGTGGTCATTATTCGGGTATACCTACTTGAAAAAACATGACCATAATAAACTCTGACTAGAATACTCTGACATGACCCCTGAAAACCGGAACAGCGGAGCTAGAGCAGGGGTTCAATGCTAGGCAACGACTCGGTAAACAGGTTCTCGCGGAATTGATCACGCACGCAATAACAGAAGAGTTTCCGTTTGTATGGAACGGCGAGATAGACACGTCTCTATAAAAATAGAGGAATTGCTGGGAAACGATGTTTTATATTCCGAAACATTTATGAAGAAGAGTTCATTTGATTGAAGCGATGTGAAGTAGCTGAAGGGGGCTAGTGAAATGGAAGTCAGCTGGCGGTTCAGTTGAAAGTCAGTCTGTGAAGAAAAGACTAGGAGGTTGATGTGAGATAGCCTCCAGTCAGTTAGAGAACTACTGAGGTTCGGTCATTGTGAGCCTCTGCTGTTAGAAGCTGGTAGTTGAGGCAAGGGGATAGTTCGGGAACCCAGAGTAAGGGCAATGTCCGCTGTTGGAATCCGTTACCAGGTAACGGATAGTGGAGAATATAATTGGCTAAGGATACTAGTCTGTGTGAAACAGTTAACTGTTAAGTGTAGTCACGAGTTGTATGTATAAATGGTCAATAAATCGAGTTATCAATCAAAACTTCGTCTATAGTCACACACGTGACATCTGGTGTCAGAAGTGTGATTTGATTGACCAAATTATTGGACTGAAGATTGTTTTGTGTAGTTATACCGCCACATTATGGAGATGGAAGAAATGATGACACGCCTGCTGGCTGAAATAAGAACCGGCCAAGAGATCCTAAAAGAAGAAATGCTGGTCAAGATGGAAACCAACCAAGAAAAGATGGCTGCCAAAATGGACGCCATCTTAAAGGAGATCATAGGAGAAATGACGGCCTGGCGAAGAGACGACGGTTAGTCTAGGGAAGATGGTGGCCACGGATTTGAAGGCAAATCCAGAAGAAAAAGAGTCCGGTGAGGTGCATGAGGAGGTTCTTAAAGAAACCGCGGTGGAAAATTTTGGAGCATGGGAGAACCGGCATAGGGGCCGACATCTAGCCGTAAGGTGCCGTGGTCAGCCGAAAGAGTGGACCCGAAGAATTTGGCCGTCTCCCAGAGGGATGACCCGCCGTGCAAGAGGGACACGGCGCAATGGACAAGGCCAGGACTAGGCTGTATAAAGAACACAGAAAGGACGGACGTTCGGGAAGAAATGTCAGCCGCGACCGGAATGCAACACCGGCATAAGGAACCTCGACCTCAAAGAGCAATTACGTCTTAGAAGCGAGAGGACCTCCAAAAGGATTTTCAGGAAGGCTCTCGTGCTTGGGGTCGTGAAGGGAAGACTCGAACCTTCACGGAAAACGAATGTCAGAATATTGTGGGAGTGTTTGCCTCCTCCGAAACGAAAGAAGGCACGACACTCGAAGTAAGAGCGATAAATGTTGGAGCACAGAACTCTCAGAACTTCTGGCTGCACCAACCGGAGGAAGATGATGGCGAAAATCTGACCGACTGGCACCCTATGAGGGAACCATTCGGGACGAGCGGCCTCAAGAAGAAAAGTGAGCGGTTGGAGAGTAAACACAGCGGAAAACCCGAGCTAAGGGAAGAAAGATGAAACCAATCACAGACGTCGCAGGCACAGCCCTTGGAAAAATAGAAATTACGGTATGCCTGTAAGCCATTCTGAACGAACAGCCTTAAGGATGGAACAGCGTAACGACTACATCTGTTTCTATGAAACCTATGAATCAACATGCGTCCAATTGTAAATACGTTCCAGTGGCAACGAATACGCAAGCAACAAACCAAGTACTGTTGGGCTATAACGATGGAAACGGTCTTTTCATTTGGGCCCGCACCAATGCTATATAACGAGGATACCAGACCAGCTGAGGAATAACTGAAAGAGTCTCTTGAGGTGACAGATAATTGTGAAGAGATGGCAATGAGATGCTTGGCAGTAGCAGTAGGCAGGTGATGGTCTAGAAATCAAGAGAGTTCAGTTAAGTTGGCAGTCGGACTGTGAAGAGAAGATTTTACGTGTGATGTCTGGAATGTGCACGAGACTGTAAAGAGTTCCTGTGTTGAAGTCCGTTGCCTGGAAACGGATAGTGAAGACCGTAATAGACTGACAACACTAGTGTGTGTGTGTAACAGTGAAATGTAAAATGTGGAAATAGAGTAGTACGGCCCGTAAGTGGTCAATAAATCCAATAATCCAAAATTCCGTCTATAGTCACGGACTCCTAAAATGTGACGATATTTACCAATTGGATAAGGGACATTTATCAGCATTAACGTCTGCTTAGATTAAATTAAATGTTTCCGATATGAACACGATATCGATTAACAATTTTATGAAATTTAAGTATTCAAATTATAAAGAACTACACTTAAGAAATGCACTCTTCACAGTCTAGTAGCATTGGATGCACTTGATATGACTGTTATGACGCCACTACTACCTCATGGCCGAACAGCACACAGACAACAAAACTCAAACCAAGTCCGGATGTGGGCAGCGGAGATATTGGTCAGAATGCAACCGCGTCGAGTCCGACTCCACCTTACTAGTAGCAGTAACAGCAGTTACGGGCCAGATGGCTGAGAGGACGGAGTTCGAGGCCTGGTAGTGATAAGATTTTCTCTTCTTCAAGTCGTCCAGACCGGTTCCTGGGCTCACTCAGCCTTCTATCCGATGGATGCCGGAGGCTTTCCCAGGGGTTAAGCGGCCGGGGAGTGAATTAACCACTTATCTCCAATTAATGCCGAGATCAAGAATACGTGGAACCATACATCCACGTCCCCATAAGCCTTCATGGCATAATTAGAACATGGTCATGAGTCCCGAAGAACTCGGACCCAAGAATGACTACCCTGGCGAGGGCCAGCAGCAATCGTAAACGATAGACCCGTCCTCAGTCAGAGAGAGCGTTCCACATCAACAAACCCGCAGCTGCCTGACAGTAACACAAATCTGGTCTTGGGCCACAGATGCGACTTGACACCAAGACAGACCGGTCGACTGACAGTCGGTCGTAACATAACTTCGATTCTGATGTGAACTTCAAGAGTCAACCCAGTACCTGGGTGTATAACTGGGCCACCCTGTCCCGGGGGATAAAAATACAGGGACCTGGCCTTCAAGGATGGGGGAGTCTCGAATCTGAGATAGTAAAATATGACCGTGAGTCCCACGGGACTCGGACGCAAGAATGACTGTGCTGGTGACATCAAGCAGCAACTGTAAATGACAGACGAGTCCCCTCGTCAGAGAGGACGCCCCCCATCTACAAATCAGCAACTGCCTAACAGTAACAAAAATCTGGTTTTGAGCCAAAGATTGGGCTTGAAACCAAGAGAGTCTGGCCGACTGAACGTCGGTCGTAACATAACTCTAACTTAATTTAGTGAGTCTCCGTCATGAGTTGAGTGGTGCATAGAGAGACGGTAGTCAGCCGGCAACAACGGAAGCAGATGGTATTGTTGGTACCCGTTACCAGGCAACGACTGGTGAAGACATAGCAGACTGAGAAACTTGGTGTGTGCTAAAGTGAATTGTAGAGTGCGTGGAATAGCGACAGTGGTATAATTACTTGTATTTACGAGATTTAAGAATCCAAATCCCGTGTCTAGACACTAAAATCGTGACAATATAGTATACAATTAAAAATAACAAATGTAATTGAATGTCCAAAATATTATAAAAATTATCAAAAAGACTAATTTTACCGTACCAAATTGCATACTTCACAGAGCCTCGGAATCCAACAGGCTATTTATAAAATCATCACCCACATACTCCTCTACTGAGAAGTATGACCCTTCTAAGTGAAGTTATTCCAACAGCCTGTTGAAGAGTCAGTTATTTCTAATATGTTTTACATAAGTATGAAGCTTCTTATAAAAATCAGCCTGCAACAGTTTTCTTGCTATTATAATGTTCAAGCTCATTTAATGGCAGTCGGCGTTAGTTCTTGTATCACCACCAGTACGTAGGCCAATATAAGTTATTGTTATGCAACCGTTAGTTTCTTTCACGTACGCTACACATATTTTCCTTACACATACACACACAAATATATATATATAATGCAATAGAGGATTAGTCGTTTTAGGTTAATAAAACTTTTCGCTTAGTGGGGGGGTGGAGTCCAACTGGGTCCACTCGGCATGGTGGCCACTGATTGCCCTATTGTACCTGTCCCGGGGGATTATGATGATGGAGATTTTGATGGAATGAAGATTGGCAGGGGGAACCGAAGTACTAGGAGAAAACCTGCCCCAGCGCCACTTTGTCCACCATAAATCCCACTTGACCCGACCCGGGATCGAACCCGGGCAGTGGCTGTGGGAAGCCAGCGACTAACCGCTTGAGCTATGGCGCGGCCTTAATAAAACATTGTCGACGGTGAACTATTTTAAGCCTGCTATAGGCTTATCCAACAGTCCCATTTTCAAGAAACTCCGTATGATTTTAGCATACATTTCCATGAAAGAAACTGATCACTTACAACAGGATGTTCTTATGAAATCTTTCATATCCGTTTTAATAGTCTATTAATTTCATCTCGTCTACATTATAACACAGGCATAAATAATTAAACCTCTTATATTACTTGTACACTGATTACAGTTTTAGCAGAAACTATCCCGAGAGCTGATATTTCTATCTTGACTACACATCATTTCATGTTATGAATATACAACTTTCGCTACATGATCACATGCCTACATATACGTATCAGAATCCACGCCTGAAGTAACGGGAGATTCAATTACTTTCAGTGACCGCGTGGGAAATTTTGAAGATTACTGTCCATGGATGAGACACGGATCCTTGCACAATATCCCACAAGGATCACATTCTGCGTTATAACTAGGAGAAGCTACAGCGTATTGGTAGGATGGAAACTGGTGCCAGCGTGCTGTGGAATGGCTTCTCAACAACACGTGATACCTGAAACCCTACAACTAAGTTTACAAGATTACAGAGGTGGCCCAAGGCACGTGACATCCAAGGCAAGCCCTTAATGATATGGTATCCATATGCACTTCACAGCATGAGTGATATAACTCACGATATCAAGTCTTCTTCAGTAACCATCAAAAGTATCAAAACAGGACATGCCGCGCGGTTAGTCGCTGGCTTCCCACCGCGGCGGCCCGGGTTCGATCCCGGGTCTGGTCAAGTGGGGTTTGTGGTGGGACCAAGTGGCGCTAGGGCGGGTTTTCTCCGAGTACTTCAGTTTCCCATGCCAATCTTCATTTCACCAAATTCTCCATCATAATCAACCGGGGCAGGTACAATAGGCCAATCAGTGGCCGCCGAGCTGAGTGGACCCAACTGGACTCCACCCCCCCCACTAAGCGAATTAAAAAAAATAATTAAATTAATCAAAACATGATGGACCAACGTTTGTGACTTGCGACTAGAAGGATGTGGTTCAAGTCTCGATCGGAGCATCAGTTGTAAAACTGACATTTCTGGTGGTATTTCTCAGCCCGTCTAGGTGAATGCAGGGGAAAACCCTTGAAAGAGGCCAGAAATAATCGCTTCATTTTCGTTGTATGTGGTCATTCTTTCGTCTCGTCCAACCCTCTCTGCTTGATACAGCGGCGTAAAATAAACTATAAACGTAAGCACAATTCGAAATTGAACCATTCACTGCCTGCGTTGGTCTACTTCGGTATTTAACCCGGTCAGTAAGCACAAATCGAATCCTAACACATCATTGTCAAGAACTGATCGTACTTTCTCAATGGTAAGACTGTCTCTGAGCACGCTTTTTTATTGCATTTTGCTGTGTTTCATGTTTTGTTTCGTGTTAATTGTCTCATCCTTCACAAGATTTCACCTGGTGGTACACATGTTCTAAAAAGACTCAATTTAAGGTACACTATATCAAATCTAAGAATAATGAAAGCTTTACAAATTCAGTGTGGAGAAACTCTTTGGCATTTGAAAGTGACTGGACCACGTGTAACTAGAACTCATTTCAAAGTTCCCTTAAAATAATAATCGGCAGAAAATCCACTGGAACACTCAAAGACATTCTCTTAAGCACTGTTCGCGTTCACAGTAGTTAAGGACATGGTTATTGCATATTATATGAAGCGTCATCAACTTCAGAAGTTATTTCGCATCAAATGAGATGAGAGGATGGATAGGAACTGTGGGGAATTGGAACGAAATGGGATGTTTCCGTTCAGCATTTGCTAGAAGAAACTCTGAAATAACCCCAAACAAAACTACAGAAGCTCCGTTTCATAGACTCTACTGGCAAGAAGTTTGAGTTATTGCCTCTGTTCCATTATATTTCATCACTGCAACTAGTTCTTGGCTACGGCGGCATATGGGATAAAGAAAACAAGACGAAAATTGAAAAATGATGGCGTTTGAGTCGAAAATAACCTTTCACATTCGCTCCTCGGGGAACCTGTATGTAGTTAGCAGGACCAACAGATAACATCACTCCACAATTTGTATAAAGAACAATTAGCAAAACTTTTTAGACGTATCCTTCAACATCTAGCGTTCGTACTGCTATTGAATCAAAAGAAACCACGTGGTCTACTTAGGCCTCACTTTTGCAAATTCTTCATAGCCATACGAAATGTTGTTTACGTACACTGGTACAATGTGCCAGTTTATCGTTTACTGTACCACAATTTGATAATTTTAAGTTCACAAGTAGAAAGGCCTAGAAAAAGAATCATGAACAGGACGTCTCTCTGCCCGTCCGCAAGTTTCTCCACTGAAACTTTTGATCGGTTTCGATTAAATTTGGAATTGGATGTCTGCATTAAACTTCTCGAGAGAATTTAATTTTCGTTCTGTCAGTTAAATAAAAATCCAACTTTACATACATTCAAATAGAATAAATACTATTTCGATTAGAGATAGCTCATGCTACTACATATAACACACAATAAGGAGTTCTGTAAGAGCCAGGATCGGACACATTAGGCTATGCACTGCATGAGTAGAGTTCGGTTCCGGGCAGAGAAAGGAACCTTTCTCTTTTACACCTCAGACAGACCAGGTCTGGACCCATCAAGCCTCCTTTCCAGTTAGTACCGAGGGCTCTTTTACAAGTGATAAATCAAGAGGAGCGTGAAGCTAACTGCTTATTTCCATCTAGTTCCGAGATTAAGAATATGTGGAGCTACACCACCACCCTTCAGTACGTGTTCTTAGCATGGCATTTAATTAAGCACTGGGTAGTTTTACATTTCGGAGCTCATCATGATCTGAAGTCTTTAGTTTAAACATATTTCACTCAGCAAGTTGGCTACGCAGTAACATTTCTGACTTGTATTCTGGAGGTTCCTAGTTTGAATCTTGACCCGGATATTTGTCCGCGCTTTCCCTTAGCCACGTCACGCAAACACCAGGACATCATCCTAATCAGATCATCACCGCTTTCCTTCCACATCATTTCCAATTAATTATTCAGTATCATTCAATAATTCGACATTCTACAGTCCGAGCTGCTGACAGCGTCGTTACATAAACTACAGGTCAAATTATTTATTTATTTAAATGAGTATCTACGTGATTATTGATGTGGTGCAGAGGAAAATGCAATATTACAATCAGACGTATACCTGCAACGTACCAAAACTGATCACTATTCTGCCTGTTTGTGAAGAAACTACGTGTACAGTTGAAACTTATTAAACTGGTAGTGATTTTGATAATCTGATTACATTTCATTGAGACTACAACGATTAAGACGTAAAATCGGGTCAAGTCAAGTGGGATTTGTGGTAGACAAAGTGGCGCTGGGGCAGGTTTTCTCCAAGTACTTCGGTTTCCCCTGCCAATCTTCATTCCAACAATTGCTCCACAATCACCCTCACCTATCATCTGGGGCTGGTACAATAG
Organism: Cryptotermes secundus; assembly: GCF_002891405.2. Lineage (NCBI taxonomy): Eukaryota > Metazoa > Arthropoda > Insecta > Blattodea > Kalotermitidae > Cryptotermes > Cryptotermes secundus. The sequence continues at coordinate 451,775 of NW_019738963.1, forward strand.
GCCAGAAGTGGCCGCAGTACAAGGGACTTAGTACCACCCCACTAACAATAAAAAAAAAAGGACGAGTAATGTTGCGTGGTATAGTGTGTTTAAAATACTCGTATCTCTGAGACTGCCGTATCATCGGTCACTGACGTAGATAGTAATGTTAACATTATAAAATCATTGCAATCAATTTTAAACACGCGATAGGAGTCAGGATCACCACACATGCGATCTCACTGAATACACCGAACTATTGCCCATTTAAGGTATGACGTATCCTCAAGGATGTCTCAGACAGAGAATATAAATTTGTAAACGATAACAGCAACCAAGATCTAAATAAGGAAACCGTTTAAGTAAAAGGGTTCAATCGATTTAAGAGAGACATGCTATATAAAATCCATATCAGGGAGATTACATATTTAATACTGTGAAAAGAATAGAAGACTTCATCGACAATAAAACAACATCAAAGCCAATGAGTTTTTTTCCCTTGTCACTACAGCCCCAGTGGGCCTAGGCCTACCTCCATGAACTTCTCCGTTCACTTAGGTTCTTCTAGATCTTACACATATGGTAGGACTCCTTGGGCGGGTGATCAGCTCGTCGCAAGGCCTCTACCTGTACACAAACACAGAAAAACGCACACAAACATCCATGCCCTGAGTGGAATTCGAACCCACGATCTCGGCTTCCGAGCGAGCGAAGACAGTACATGCCTTAGACCGCTCGGCTACCGTGACCGGCAGTGTATAAGAATAATATATAAGAATTCAGTTCGTACCTCACAGAAAACAGCCGAACCCACGATCCCGGTTTCCAAGCGAGCGAAGACAGTACATGCCTTAGACCGCTCGGCTACCGTGACCGGCAGTGTATAAGAATAATATATAAGAATTCAATTCGTACCTCACAGGAAACAGATCCGAACCCACGATCCCGGTTTCCGAGCGAGCGAAGACAGTGCATGCCTTAGACCACTCGGCTACCGTGACCGGCAAGCCAATGAGATACCGGCATATAAATTGCAAATAACTCATCTGGAAAACGTACTCAAACTTGAGTACACCTTCCCACCTTTACTTGCTGTAATAGAGGCACTTCTGCGACGATGAATCTTAAATACAAAGATGGACATTCTCCCGCCCACACCTATCGTCTCAACCCTCCATTTCTCATACGGACAGCTTGCAGAGCCTGGAAGTTTTAACGACGAGAAAGTAAAGTCGGTCAGAGACCTCATCTGTGCAGCAAATGTGCAGATGAGTAAGAAGCACGCCATATACCGTTCATGCTGTAAAGAACTGGCCACCGTCGGAGGTAAGGCAAGAAACACAAGAATAACCTGATGCATGAGGAAATTATATCCACATAAACAAAGAAAATCAGACGTGATGAATGATCATTATACAGGCACACAAGATGATTGCTGACGAATTTAAACTTCCAATGCCCTTGTTTGTTCTTCAAGTACCAATAACTATTCAAATACAAGATCAAAATTAGTGGTTAGGTACACATCATGTTAGAGCTGGCTTTACTTGCAGACTTCGTCAAATGGCATTCATTTGCCATGGATACCAACCCTCAAACCCAGTCTCAGAAATTCCCACTGACTACAATGAAAACGGAAACTTAATTTGTTAATGAGAAGTAGCATTCGTTTCTTGTTGATAACAAAGGGAAATATATTCGAACCTAACTAACAAAAACCAGATATTGCCGACGACGGAGATGAGCGCGTCATGCCATAAACTTCTTTTTCCTTGGAGAATGAAGAAAGTAGATAAAAGATTAAAAATGTGAGTTGAAAGCATAAGTTTGCAGAAGATTTGTAAAAAAAAAGCACACTTAAAATAATGAAAAGTTGGGTAGAAGGGATCAGAAATGACAACATGGACTGCTATTCTTAAAGCAGAGCCTGCTTGCGAGTTGACTATCACATTCTTTTCACTATAAATATTGTTACATTTCGACCCGTTGCTAGGCAACGACCGCGAAATAAGCAAATACACAACAGCCATTGTTAAGTAACGGCTCAGCAAACAAGCATGTTTCCACGAACTCAGCAACTGCACGGCAACAATTACATACAATAATTGTAAGCGGTGTTTTCTCGGCGCTCCCTGCCGAGATGTGATAGGTAGGTCAGTTCAGAAACCCAGAGGAAGGTGAACGTCCGCCGTTGGAAGCCTTACCAGAAGACTGGTGAAGATAAGCAGACTGAGAAGACATAAGTGTGTGCTCTACTGAGCTGTAAAGTGTGTGAGTTAGTGAAACGGTTTAATTACTTGTATTTACGAATTTGTAAGAGTACAATAAATCCAATTACCAATCCAAACTCCTTAGTCAATCAATCAATCACGTGACAATATTTATTAAAAACGTTAAATAACAACCAGTTTGCCAATCGTCTGTGTCGTTGTTTATTTAATGGTGAAATATCAACTGGATATATTATATAACCGGGAACAATCATTTTCGAACTGCTCATCTGTCAGAGTCCAAGTTCTTTTGAAGTTCAGGTCACCAATCAGTTAATACAGATTTCTCCGTCTGGATTCACCGTTCTTAAGCAAATGACTTTCTCAAACGAGGCAGCATCATAAAATCACCTAAGATTTAATGTATCACATCTTTCATAATCAGCAACTAACAATGGCCTGTCAAGTCGTACCATTAATCAACGAAGTCGCAGTACACATGGTGATTCCAAGTCCAATTGCCAAGCTTAGGAGGTAGCTGTGAACATAGTTTGGAGTTGAGAATGTAAATAAGCAGTTGTCCTATTTGTCATCCTATCAGAGTTGAGTTTCAGAATTTTCTCTTGATCATTTTCCATGTTCGTGTGCTAGGTCCTTCGTACCGTCACAAGACGGAGATCAAAACGCATTCGTTTGTGTCTTACAGCCTGAGGATAGCAGCAAAATGAGATGGCAGGACTTCCCAATTCGGAGTAATTCGTGAACGGCTTTTGTAATGGAAACGCTAGAGCTGCATCTAGAGATATCAGCGTCTATATCCAGACCTAGGGCAACTCAATATACATACGTTTGCAACGGTACAAGGTAGTCTAGGGGAAACTGGTGCATTGACGGCAGCAGAATACGCTGGCCATGACAGATGTGCTGTGCAGAATGAAGAGGAAGTGTCAAATATGATACGCGTTAACCCATCGAATGCCACTCGTCAAGTCGCATATGAAACAGACCTTTCTCAGAGTCCAGTTTGGCGTACACCGCATGAGGATGCTTGTCATTCAGGTTTCGTAGAGGGGCTACGGTCATGAGATAATAATCTTTCCTCCAGTTCTCTCGACAGCTTCCGTACAAAATTGTATATGAACCTGATCGTTCCGTGTACTGTGGACAGGAGAGGCGATATTCACAAGTAGGTGAGTTGAGAGAACGGCACTATGGAAATTCTTTTATCTCTGCCAATCACAGTTAAAACTTGTATTCATTTAAGTGTTAAGTCCTACGCCTAGTACATGACCTCCATGGGCAATTCCGAGCACGATACATCTCTGTGACAATAATCTCAAAGGTTTTACAAGCTGATGCTGTGACTGAAGATTAAAGAGATTCTGCGACCACCGGTCAGCGCTTGTTTGAAAAGGTGTCCACCTCAATAGCTCACGAGTTATTCGGCGATACCTGGCCGGGAGTTAGGAATTCTGAAAGCAGCTGGTCAAAGCAATGATGGACTTTTAGTTCGGTGATGACTTCGCACAGATCAATAATTCAGAAGCATTAAGTTCACTGTTCATTTTATTCAAGAGCCAAGCACTTAACAGTGAGCCAATTAACGGGAAATCAAATAGAAAAGGTTAGGATCGGTATTACGATGTGTATATTTGTGTGCATTATACAGCAATGAAAAAGCGATCTGTACTGTCTCACAATGAAGTCTGCAACAGTCCATGGGAACATCTCTAACTCAACATTCATGTTCCTCCTTCCAACCACCACGATCTTGTAACATCTCTGAGTGCCGTTCAACACATTGATCACCCTAAGTTGCACGTTTCTGAGACCCAGCAGCTTAAGACTGTTTGTGACAAAGGCTGAGAGGAACGGTTGTACTCCCCTGTACGTTAATAATAAAAGAAATTCGTATATGCAATATAAATTAACGCGTCTTTCTTTATTGTCCACATACGTAATACATCACATGCAAAGGTATGTCAATTTTCTAGCGAAAGCGCCCTTCCTATCCCCGGGTCTTTCTAAAAATACACTTCTCTGAAATAGTTACAATTTTCATTACGTGTTCTTAGCACAATGTGCATAAAGTGAAGGTAGCCATATCGTCTGTCTCTGGCTTACTTTCAGTCAGATATGTTTCAACTCGAGAATTGCTGGCCGGATTCGACTTGAATTCTATATTAGATTCGAATGTCGTAGTGGTCTAGTAGTTAGTGCTCCTGTTCGCGTTCGCGAAATAACCGGTTCAAATCCCGGCCCAGAGGGGCCAGCTTCAGATTTTTCGCGATTTTCCTCAGTCAAAAAATACGAGTATTTTTCCCGATAAAATAATAACCAATGTGTGATTTAAGAAATCTGATACTAGACGTCCTTACAAGTCACACTGGAAACACTATGCTCTCCTGTAGGATTGCACCTTTCCCCTTTTGTTGATTACGAGTTCATTTAGACTATGTAGGGGAAGTTCGTATTCTACCGGACACCCAAGCTAGTCTGTTAGTAATTTCATTTCTGTAAGATAAAATAATACATGTCAAATATTTTCTTAATATTTTTTAATATTTTTAAGTGCGGATTTTATTAAAACGTTCTAATTCTCTTTTACGAGTGAGAAAGTGTTACTGCATTTACATGACACTTAAGTTTGCAAATATAACATTCATAATAAAACGATTATCCTGTGTCAGCGCAATAGTCTTGAGCCCACTTATTACAAAAGTTACTTTGTATCCAGCCGTCACTGAAACATTCACCACAAATGATGCACTCAGTGGTTTCATTTTCGTTTGGATCCACTCCGGAATCGAAATGTAATCGTCTTCTGCCTATTTTCTGTCATTTGAGATTCTGCGACATTTTCTGAATTACTTTCTTGTGTATTTTTTTTTCCTTTTTCTCTGCTGTTAAGTCTTGAATATCGTTGCTTGTCATTTTATTTCCAGTTTAATTGTAAGGGGCTTGATACGAGGATCTCACTTCTTCCATTCCGTCGTCTTCTGGTTGTTATCCTGCATTCAACTACATCGGGGATAGGATAAATTTTATTTATCTTCATTTTACGGCTCCTTGGTGCAAGATGCTACCGGTTGCTCGCTTGAGTCTGTCAACGTATGGCTATGATCCGAAATTGACTGTTCTGACGTAGAGGCATCTGGGGCATGCCCAGGCGGAGGCTGTACAAGCAATGCGACGGATGTTCATATTGGAGAATGAGAAGTTGATGCAGTGGGCTAGTTTGTTGGTGATCGTAAATCTTGATTCAACGAGTGGAGACAGTTCTGGGTCAGAGACAAGGTGCAGTGAGCAGTCGGCGTGGCATCTTGATGTGAAGTTTTGGCGTACAGATCATCCAGAATATGTAGCCCCGCGAATGAAAGATAAAGTCACACTATTTAACCGACAGACGCCGTACAAGCAAATATAGGCTTGGAAGTATCTTTCTTGTCGATTTTAAGGTAGGAACAGTTTCGCATTCACAAAGCCCAGACTTCGTTGAATTATTTTTTAAGTTCCTTTATCATTGCTATAGGCTTGGAAGTATCTTTCTTGTCGATTTTAAGGTAGGAACAGTTTCGCATTCACAAAGTCCAGACTTCGTTGAATTATTTTTTAAGTTCCTTTATCATTGCTATTGGGGGGACTAAGTCCCTTGTACTACGGCCACTTCTGGCCTATTGTACCAGCCCCAGATGATAGGTGAGGGTGATTGTGGAGCAACTGGTGGAATGAAGATTTGAAGAGGAAACCGAAGTACTCGCAGAAAACCTGCCCCAGCGCGACTTTGTCCACCACAAATCCTACTTAACCACACCAGGGATCGAACCCGGGCCGCCGCGGTGGGAAGCCAGCGATTAGCCGCTTGAGCTATGGCGGGGCCTTTGAAGGGCTTAGTAACAACACTGCTGAGAGGTTGAAGTTTGTGTGTGGTATGGGGACGTAGGGTCAGCACTGGCATGCGATTTGACAGAGAGAAAAGAACAATGTCTACATTATCATAGCCTGCATGTCTGTCAGTAACCTAGTATCTGGTATAGAAGGGTTGATTCTTCTACCAAATTATTTCAGCCACTCTAGAAATCCATCCATTCGGTTGGACGTCAAATAAAACTTCCCCCCGGAGCGTCTCTCTTATTCTCGTTGAAAGTCTCATTCTCGTGAACAAAGAGAGGAGTAAGAAACTGATCCTCGGCAGCATTCATGCACAAAACTACAGTGACGTTTCTCCTCCTCTCGCCTGTTTCCAGTTTTAGTTTTCTTACCTACTTTTCCCTTTCACTGATAACATTTCTGCTATATTTTCATGAACGCAGGGCACACCCGTTTCTTCCGAGTTGAAAATTCCATATGGAAGGAACGATTTTCAATAATTTCGCTGAATGAATTGAAAAAATTTATCAAACTGTGACTCACCGAAGCCGAGAGTTCTGTGTGCACATATTAGCTCAGCATATCGTAAACTTATATCGGAATGTTTTGCCATGAATTAGTAATTCAAATTTGATTTTCCAGTCAATCTTCGTTGATTGAAGTGAAGTGTAAGTTTTAAATTTTCAGCAAACTCAAACGCTAACTTTCCAAATTCCCGTTTTGTAAGTGGCATGAGCCGACAGTCCAGGTCTTCAATGTGAGCCATTAATTCTTCCTGGTCATCACAGAAAGTTCTTCTTTAATGTACAAGTACTTATGTCTAGTGCAAGTCTGACATTTTCCCCTTTGTTACCGTTCGTCAGCCTGTAACTCAATAAATTTGAAGCGACTGAAAACTCCCCACTTCTTTGGCTTATCGACATCTCCTCATTCCGAACTTCATCAACAGTAGCTATCGTGTGAACCGTCGCCCACTTGTCTCATTTTCTCTTCCCCGTCTTGATCTTAATGACCAGGACATGTAAATAACAATAAAAGGACGACGAAATGTATCAATATCTTAACATCTGAAACTTTATGATACGATGGGGTATCCAAAAGAAACCGAACTAATTTTTTTGTGGGCAGAGCTTTTGTAGTACCGCGTTTTGCCGCTATAAGCGCATAGAGCTAACATTCCTGAGTCGATAAGCCGACTACCGTTGCTTCAGAAGGTAAGGACTAGTTTCGGCAGAGTTTATAGTGACAACTGTTTTGTGTGATCGTCGTTTTTGCAATGGCTGATTTTCGTGAACAGCGTGCGGCGGTGAAATTCTGCTTTTTGCTCGGGAAAAGTGGAACAGAAACTCTTGAAATGTTAAAAACGGCGTACAAGGACGATGCTATGGGGAAAACTCAAGTGTTTGAGTGGTTTTCCCGTTTCAAAAATGGTGAAATGTCAATTGATGACAAACCTCGTTCTGGTCGTCCTTCCACGGCCCGAACACATGAAAATGTTGAAAAAATTCGTGAAATCATCAAGGAAGATCGACGACGGACCATTGAAGAAATTGTGGAGCTGTCGGGAGTGACTTGGAGCTCAGCGGCCAGATTTGTGGCAGTCGGGTGACTGGTTTCTCCATCATGACAATGCCCCTGCTCACACAGCCCTGTCTGTACGACAATTCTTGACCAAAAATGGTATGAGCCCTGTTCCTCACCCTCCATACTCACCCGACTTTGCCCCGTGGGATTTTTTTTTGTTTCCTCGAATGAAGAGACATGAAAGGAAAAAAACGATGGAGGCGCTGTCAAGCATCTCAAAAGATGAATTTAGACAATGTTTTGAAAAATGGAATAAAAGACTAGACAAGTGTATTAGTGTAAGTGGAGAGTACTTTGAAGGGGATTGAAGGTTTGTGCTTAAAATTTGAATAAATAAGTTAAAAAAAATAAGTTCGGTTTCTTTTGGGTACCCCCTCGTATGTCATGATTGTCTGTCTTCTGAAGACACTCGTCACGTGTCCGATACAGACCGATACAGCATCGTCCGATACTAGGAGAACAACCATATAACAAACATGTTCAAATTGCAGCTCTGTCATTTTAAAAATTTAATTTGAAGTTGATAATGCATAAGTAGTCAGTTCGAAACAATAAATGTACTTATGGCAATCAATGTTGCCGAAGATATATTTAGGTGTTCAACAAAGGTACAAAACTCGCAAAACAACCTATTTAAAAAAAACTATCCCTATAACAAACCGTGAAGGTCCATAGGCTTGTCAGACGTCGGGGCTCCCACATTTTCTATATACAATCGGCTCACAAGTGAAGGTAAGGTTCTCAGGCTTTTTTCTTTATCGCTAGTGGGGTGTGACTAAGTCCCTTGTACTGCGGCCACTTCTGGCCTAACGTACCAGCCCCAGATGATATGTGAGGGTCATTGTGCAGCAATTGGTGGAATGAAGATTGGCAGGGGAAACCGAAGTACTCGGAGAAAACCTGCCCCAGCGCCACTTTGTCCACCACAAATCCAACTTGACCAGACCCGGGATCGAACCCGGGCCGCCGCGGTGGGAAGCCAGCGACTTGGTTACGCTCGCATAGCGGGCGGAATAGAGACGGAGAAACGGGCACCTTTCTAAACCTGAAGAAAGAGATTATCAATAAGATGACATTTTGGACGAGATGTTTACAACTAACAGGCGGCGAACTCGGGAGCGAAATGAAATATCAAAACCATCAAAACAGTCATCGTAAACGAAATGTTGTGACGATACCAGGACTTGGACCGAGTGCGGGGTTGGGGGGTCACATGCCTGCGACGCGCACCTCCCTTTCAACGCTTCTCCACTTCACTACACCCCTCCAACCCCGCCGACTTCCTGACCAGTACCTCCGGAATACAAGTTTCTAGAGCAGTGTTTCTCAACCGCCGGGCCGCAGTCTCAGAAAGGTTGAGAATCACAGGCCTAGAGCGTTCTGTGGAAAAGCACATTCTTATGTATTTAATTATTAATTTACCTTGTGGGCTGTTTACGACGATTTCAATATCTAGATCAGCCGTGTCAAACATGCGGCCCCCATAGCCACAAAGTGCGGCCCCTCAACTTTTAGAGCTAATTGATATTAAAATCAACATTAAAAAGTAAATAGAAATATTTTTTGTAAAGACATTTTCCAACGGACCAGAAGACAAGAAGTCTCACGCAGACATAAATTAGCAGGCTGCAGCAAATTCAATGTTTTGTTATTTCTAACATAATTTCTTGTGTAATCTCTCTTTTTACATATTGAAAAGCTGTTTAATACTTGTCAAAAATGGCATTCTATAGCTTTTTAAAACTGTAAGATATGGGGCTTTAGGTAATTATATTGAAATTATTCCTAAATAATAAATATAATTAAATTTCCTTGTATCAAAATCTAACGTATATTTCTATTTTGAAGTGCGGCCCTGGACTATTATTTATAGGACTGAGGTGGCCCTCTGTACAAGTTGAGTTTGACATGCCTGATCTAGATCATACAGTTCGAATGGTAAGGTGACTGATGAACTGGAAAGGATTTGGAATGAAGTGGTCGTGGCCTATTGAAGTAATATCCGGCCACATTACTGCAGGGAAGGGACTAGGAAGAACGACATAAAAAAAGAAAGTCGGGTACGGACAGCCAGTGTGCCGGAAGAGACTTTCCGAACTGTGAACCGCCTGAATACCAATCCAAAGTGCTACTGCGAGACCAACCTACCCTGTGTCAAAACGCATAATTTTCCTGTTCTTGAATGACCAATAATACGGTCATTTGGAAAAGAGTAAAGTGAGATTTAAGGTTCACCCTGAAGATGGTGACAACAAGTATCTCCGCAACGTTTGTATCTATTGCAAAACTACGGTGGTACATCTCGTAAGACCTTAATTTTAATTTTCGAAAACAATATACCTTCCAGGTTATGAAGAGTGGTTCTCTTGTTACCACATGGCGCGTCCTCAGGTTGCGGATGGAGACAGCCTCCAGATACGGAGGGTAAAAAAGGTGAAGTTGTCCATGTGCGTGGTCAGCTTCACATCACGGCCGCCTTACCCCCGGGGAAAGAGCCCCTGGTACCCATTGGATAGGAGTTTGTGTGGACCCCAGAGTCGGTCTGGACAACATGGAGAACAGAAAATTGACCCTAATGGGACTCGAAATCCGACCCCTCGGTCGTCCAGCCCGTAGCCAGTAGCTGTACCCAGTACGCAATCTAGATACCGTATTTACGCATGTATAGGCCGCACATTTTTTGCCAAAAATTCAAGAGGAAAACTGGGGTGCGGCTTATATTCGAAATATTCGAAATCACACTTCATTTAAAAAAATTATATTCATAATTAGTAATACAGGGTGTTCTACTCCTGAAATAATATTCCAAAAAAATTATTTTTTCTATAATTTCTGTCTGAAAATTGTGCTGCGGCCTATACAAGCACGCGGCCTATACATGCGTAAATACGGTATGTAGGGTAGCGACGAATATATTGAATATGCAGTCGTGAACTGGGGTGGTCCTCCAGCTTGGGGGGTTGGGCGAGCATACTGCGAAATGTTACAGTTTCAGACTTGGAAATCGACATGAGATTTGGAACGTCAGAAATTAAAGACAAAGGATGAATTCATCTGACTCATGATAGGGGCCAGTTGCTGGATCTTGTCAACATGAACTTACTGGTCCCACAAAAAAAAATTCTTTTTTTTACTACCAGCGCAATTGCTAGAACTGAAGCCTTTACAGGTGTTTTTTTTTTTGTTATCATCCAGACTTGCCACTGTGTTCACTCCTGTTTATGATACCCTTCCGATCAGTTCCGGTATGAGAATTTTGACAGTAAAACTCTATGGATGGCATATCTGAAGACGGAGAAAGAGCTGAGGGGCAGTACTGGACATGACGTTACGGGCATGAGCTGAGGCAACATGACGTGGACTGAACTCCAAGGCCATGCTTGACTGTGTGTATGTGTTCCCGTTGCCGGTATTAAAATCCGCGTTCTGCACGCACGCACACACGATTCCCTCACTACGATATATGATATAACTCCGTCCTAAGTGCAAACTATGTTTATATGTCTTTCGTTTTGTTCTTCTTTATGCACTACATGTTTCGGCCCCAAACGGCCATCATCAGGTGTATACACTCACGTATCTGTTACACTGCACTTATTTATAACATTTAAAATTTAAATTTGAATGTTATAGTGTAACAGATACGTGAGTGTATACACCTGATGATGGCCGTTTGGGGCCGAAACATGTAGTGCATAAAGAAGAACAAAACGAAAGACCTATAAATATAGTTTGCACTTAGGACGGAGTTATATCATATATCGTATAAAGTGCAACAGGATGCTTAAATATAATACTGTCCCTCACTACAAACTATGAAGTATACGTCGTATATTGAAATTGGAAATTTATCAATGTCACATATATACAATACGCTTCTGACCACCTACTCTTAGGTCTGCATCTGTGAACATCAATATTAAAAATAAGTTCCATGACTTGGAAAGTCAGAGAACTCTACAAAAACAAGTTTCCTCATGAAGAGTTGCATCGTTTGGGATATGACACGGTGTAGTACGTTGGAAGTCAACAGACGTTTCGGAGGAACATGTCTCCATTGACAGGGATGAAGAGTAAGAAAACAAAGAAACCAGTATGTTATCAGGTAGCAAGAAACAAGCAGCTCTGCTCGCTGCGTGCTTCACTGAGAAGTTCAAACCCTACACGTTCCCCACATTTCTTTTTTTTTCTTTTTCTTTCACAATAGCATATAGCGTAGCATAGCCCGTCTTACCCTCCTGGGGAAGATAACTTATGAAGCTCCTGTTTATGCAGTATTACCAAGACTCGTGTTCTATATTCTGAAACATACACCGTGTTGTGCATCGAAATTCAACGGGTGTTTCGGAGGATCACGTCGCCTACAGCTTCAAGGTTGAAGAGTATGTCAATCAAGAAATCAATATGAAGCAAGCAGCTTTGGTTCCTGCAAGACCGGTAAAGAGCAGTCGCTTCCACTATTGTCGGTATATTTCCTATCCGGAAATTTTCAGCCTGTACAGTGTGATTAATAACACAAAACAGAAGCCACGCGACACGGGATACACAATATACAGGTTAAACAGCAGGAACCTGCACTTCGCACGGAATGACAAGCCGTGACAGTTAAATCGATATTTCATCTGACAAACACATTACTAACAGAGTAAAGACAGTGAAGGAGCAGGGTCATCAGACACAAGATGATAACAAGTGGTTTCCTAAACAGTCTTCAAAACAGTGTAATTACATATTTTGAAGACGTATTAAATATATGAACTGTCACATGTCATAACTCAACACTATCTATATGAGAATTACGAAAAACGTACAGAAACTGTTCTATTACATTCGAAATATTAGTAAATTCTAATGGGGGTGAGTCGAGTAGAGAGATGAAGTTTCACTGGGCACTGTCCTAATTATTTCCCATCGCACGCTCTAGGTCAGTAATTTCTACACTCTAGCAGATGGCATGAGCACATGCTCATGTTCACTGAGACGCGTACACGTATACATGACACAGAAGAAATTGGAAAGGAAAGAACTAATGCCGAAAACACATTTAAAATTCAAAACCAACCCCAATTACGAAAAAAATAATCTCAAATCAAAACTTACCCTAATTACGACGAAATTTTCCTTCATGATTTTCGTATCATCTTCATTTCTCGTCACTGTCGTGTTACCAGCGGTATTCATTGTTGGAACATTGCTAATTTCTTCTTCATCCCATAAAAGTTTCGTGCGAAGAATACAAAAGTATTAATATCTCGCACTTCACATTAAATACACACACAATCACGACAGTAATCAAAGAAACGCCTATCTCACTCCCTAATAGTTTGTACTCGTGCCGAGAACAGGTAAGGCCTCAAGCAAGAAACAAACAAAACAACATGACGCTGCCAGTCCTCTCTCTCACAACGAGGCGGGCTACTGCTGCTCATGCGCAATGCCGTCACAGTAAGCCCAGCAGGGAATTTGAGAAAGTTACGTGTCGTTATGTATTGTCTGGTAGTTGGTAGAATGGAATTTTGTGACTGTGTTATTGTTAATTTTATAGATTGCGATGCAGATGCTGATAATGTACCACCAGATTCTCGGGCACTAACCATCTCAACACATTGTAATCCCATTACTTTAACTGCGAAGAAAGCAGAATATTTCAGAACTGACAGAAATAAGCAAGCCTCCTACAGCAGTTTCTTAACCTCAAAACCAACTTATGGTACACATTAATTTCCATTACATGGACTCATATAATTCTTTTACTTTCGAAATTTTAAAGATAATATAGTGCAAGTAACAAATAATTCGAACAGTCATAGTGTGAGGTATGTTTTCCATCAATGGCATCATCGATCACCACTGAGTACGTACGTGCCCGCTGCTTTTGAGAAATTCATGTAGGTCTTCAAGTAAAGTAGTCATTATTTTGTCTTATTTTAACCAAAGTGGAATATATTCACAACTATAGTACAAGTCCCCACTATCATATTTAATGAAAATCTGTTAGGTGAATCTTGCATTATTTCATGCATACAGATGGACAGCTGGATAGATTTTAATGATACTCCACAGGGTTGAAATGCACCTAAACAGATAAAAGGTACTTCTTATAAATCACATAAATGTACCTAACATATCTTCTTATCAAAATATTGTTTCATGTTTTTGCATCCTTGTGTCTTCCATTACATACTTCCGAAATTTACTGTAAGATATGTTTATATTATGGGCTCTACTGCTGACATGTCCAGTCAGTTTCTCTCCGTACTCCCCTGGACAATCAATAAGGAGAAAATATGCAATGTGCCATGAATTAGATTCAGTACTTCTCATTACACACCCCATTCCAATCATAATGAAGAATGGTGCTCTTATGTAATTTTTGTTGGACACTCCACTTAACTGAACAAGGCATTATTGTTCACTTGCAGCCATCTCTTCTTTAAGTACATGCAGGCTGCATCAAGTTATTTCCAAGTTGAAGCTGTGTCAGGTGGAACAAAATTATTGATCATTATGTAATTATAGCAAGCATAATAGAAGTATTTTGCTTTAGTGCTCTAGATTCACATCTAACAGCCATGTTGAGAATGACTTTCAGTGCTTAAAAGCAAAACCCTTGCTTTTATTCCTTCTAACATGTATTCTGCAATTTGCTTTAAAATATACAGTAATTCCTCCTTCAATTTGCAAAGTGCTGTGCTCAATAGAAGATACTCAAAGAAGGTAATTGGGACTTTCAGAGCATGTTTCCTAAAGAATGAATGTACAGTTTGGTTTCCAAACTGCTTCATAATTCTCCACTGCATCTGGTAAAGAAAGCCAGTGAGTCTTTTGATTTTAACATGAATGCCCACAAACAGATAGAAATCCTTACGAAAGTTTCAACAGTGTAGGTACTGAAGTATAAAAATCATTTTTACAATAATTACTTCAGTATCAGTTGCACAAAGCACTGTATTGTAAGAGGACATTTTCTGAACGTTCAGTTCTTTTCAGACATTTTGTGAACACACCCTTCATCCAAAGTAAAAAATGGCAACCAACAACTTGTGTTGGCATTATCTCCACAATATGCAACACTTTTTAAATGATTACTTTTGCAATATGACTGCAAAATTCTGCTACAGTATCTTAAGTTTCATTAGGGAGCAGATGTACATGCAACAATTTAATTTATATTCCCTTTTCATGGATGGAATACTGAGCCAATACTGTGTAAATGTTTTTGGGGTTGTCGTTATTTCCACCCATAGCAAACCCATACTGAGAATCATGTTATTGACAATAATGTATTTGAGTATCTGGTTGCATTAGTTCATCACTTTTTTTTATTGCTAGTGGGGTGGGACTAAGTGCCTTGTACTGTGGCCACTTCTGGTCTATTGTACCAGCCCCAGATAATATGTGAGGGTGATTGTGGAGCAATTGGTGGAATGAAGATTGGCAGGGGAAACCGAAGTACTTGGAAAAACCTGCCCCAGTGCCCCTTTGTCCACCACAAATCCCACTTGACCAGACCTGGGATCAAACCTGGGCCACCGCGGTGGGAAGCCAGTGACTAACCGCTTGAGCTATGGTGCGGCCCTATCCCTACAGTTTATAGTACAGACATCCCTCAATTTATGAAGGTAATTAGCTCCATAAAAATCGTAGGGTGAAAATTTGTAAATTGAAAATTATATTCTCATTACTTCACATGTAAAGTTGAAGATCTGTTTTTGAGTCCAAAAGAAAATCCCCCAGTATTACTTGTTTATAATATTTGTTGTTGTAAATAAAACTTGTAACTGTACAACCCTCACCTGACAATTGTTTAATTTTATCTAAGAAACTTGTGTTCCATCAAGAATGAGAGGCATCGATTCTTTAGATGGCCATGCCATTGTTATCAGTAGATGTGACTTCCATGCCAGACAATCCTCCGTTATGCTCTTAGTCATAATGATTTTCCTGAAGACAGGCTCTTTTGTTTCACCAAGGCTGGGATCCTGTTTCCGTACCTGGTAACTGTGCATTCATCACCGGCTCTTGTTGCATCTATTAGGAAGAGTACAAAGTCCCTTCATGGTTTTGAAAAATTGTGGCATGCACACAAATTGAGCTAGCCATATGTGGTTTGTGGCAGAGCATAGTGAAACTCGGGAGGTTTCTTACTGACCTCAGTAGACCTCGAGATGGGCTCCCTTGGTAGCACATAGAACGTCCAGACAATATTCGAGCTCTTGCCATGTTCTGTGGAGCATATCCGCTGGAATAGCTGAGATTACATTCCTGATACGGGTCTTCAGGTCATCAAGTCTGTTAACGGGTGTTAATTTTTCAAAACCCCGAAGGGACTTTGTGGACACACTGTATTTTGAGGGACCAGATCCAATGTTAGCAGCTAGATGATTTACACTTGAACCCTCACCAAAAACAAACCATGTAACGATAATAGACATAGTAAGGATATGGTGATAATATCTTTCTGTGACAGAGAAAAGGGTCGACAGGTGACTAGTTATAAAAATATGTGCTACAGTTATATTTTAGCATCCTGTTGCACTGATTTAAGTCCATGATTTATTTNGCTACAGTGTTACCTGGGGGTTGATAAATGAGGCCTTGCCTGGGAAAGAAAGGGGGACTCAGATGAAGTGAGCTGGGCAGTCAAATAACTGATGGGTTGGAATGAAGGGGTCAGTAAGAGACGTTCTGAGGTAGAGAGCAGAGTGAGTTAAAGAAGTATTGAGTTCAAGTTAGAGAGGGAGTGTGTTATGAAAATACCAAGTTAAGAGTTAGAGAATTGGTTAGCATTAATTAGTGGAAGACAGTAATTCACTGTATGTGGATTGAGTGGAGCGAGTTAAAGCCAGAATGTGAAAAAATTATGAGTGACTGTGTGACGGTCATTATGAGAGCAGGCTACTAGTGGGAACTAGTATGCGAGTTACAACAGGAGCTTGGGGGCAGCGTGAAGAAGTCTGTGGTCGACGACGAAGTGACAGCAAAGCGCAAGCATAGTGGAGGGTTCATGTAACCTTCCAGCCATAAGTGTACCAGTGTGTCATCTAATCAGAGGAAATATACATTAGTCATCGTGTTGGAGGGATTGTGTATTTCAAAACCCCAGAGTGCATTCTATCCTGGTCACCGAAACGCCCTGGTCCGTGTCCTGCCGACAAACCATTCTGCTGTCAGACACGTGAAAGCTAGGTGCTGGCTGCAAACTGTATTATTGTGTTCATGTTTATTTTCTCAGAGCTGATGCAATGCAAATGTGTAGCCTCTCAGCCACACATCATTATAGCTAGAAATCAATTAAAATGCATATTTGCATGGTAGAAAAATTAGAATATACAAAACTATAATTTTGCCTGTGGTTCTGTATGGGTGTGAAACTTGGTTTCTGACATTAAGGGAGGAACATAGACTGAGGGTGTTTGAGAACAGGGTGTTGAGGAGGATATTTGGACCGAAGAGAGATGAAGTGACAGGAGGTTGGAGAAAACTGCATAATGAGGAGCTTCATAACTTGTACTTCTCTACTTTCTCCAAGTGTAATTAGAATGATGAAGTCAAGGAGGATGAGGTGGGTGGACAATATTAGAATGGATCTTAGAGAGACAGAATAAGATGGTATGGATTGGATAGATCTGGCTCAGGATAGGGACCAGTGGAGGTCCCTTGTGAACATGGTAATGAACCTTCAGGTTCCATAAAATGGTGGGAAATTCTTGAGTAGCTGCAGAATTGGCGGCTCCTCCAGAAGGGCTCAGCTCCATGAGTAAGTAAGCAACAACAATAAAAGATATTTGCTGGGGGGGGCTATCAACTACAAAGTTGATACGGTATACGCTAGATGGTGAAATGGTTGTGCAACAATTATGATAGATGCAGTGCACACATATTACAGAGACAAAAAGATTTATTATAAGTCTCCACCTCGCCTATGTCTTGTGTATTTCTCTGCCTTCACAAAAAAAAAAAAAAATACTTATGAATATAAATTATGTGTTGAAGCAAAACTGAAATTTGCTTTAGTGAAAAATAGTTGGAAATTAAAATGCTTCACTGTAGTAAAAATTTGTACATCAAGTGAAGTGTTCATAAAACAAGGGATACTCATGTATACAGCTGTGAACAACAGTGTCAAATATAGTGTATACTTACAAGCACTGTATATTCACCTCCACTCAATTAATCTACCCATTACTGTATCCAGACCATATCTGATGTTTGAATCATCCAGGGTTCTGAATGAGGAAGAATCTGAATTTTATAAATTAAAACAGTTAAATTAAAGGCAATGCTATTTATAAATTTAGCACACTTTTTCACTGTGGTAAGTTTTGAATAGTCCAGTCCATTCTCCCAGTCGCATCATTCAACACCAACACTATGCTGTGCGCTGAACTATGCCGAAGCAAAGTTGTAAAAATTAAATATGAAATTGTGATCTGTGTTCACACTGGTGCAACAGTATTGGCAGAATAAGATTTATTTTGTAACTACAGACTACTTACTTGGCTCATGAGGGCTATAAAGCTATAAATATTAAACTATTTGTCCATGTTCCAAAACTTACTTATCCCCAACTTCCACTTACTCTCTAGGATTGATATGTGATGATTTAAAGGCCAAACATGTTTACTTCAAATTTAGTACGGACTCATCCGCAGAAGATGTGGTATTTTGCACTTGCACAAAGCTTAGTAGTCAATAAAGTGACAGCGGAGCTATGCAATGAATGCACGTAGTATCCACTTGGTCTAGGAAGCAGATCAGCTTTCTGTCCAAAATTTGAACAAAGAAATGGCAATGCAGTCGATAAACACTTGGAGGAAGAACAAGAGTATTAATGTGGGATTTGAAGAAGAAAAGCAGAACTCATACATATAACCTGAAAAATGGTCCATAAACAAGTGTGAAGTGAAGCTTCCATTAGAAGTGCTATGCACCTCTAACCCCTTTGATTTATAAGGTCTCTTCAATATGCTATACCCAAAGAACAGGGGCAAGAAATGCGTGGTCTGACAATAAAGTTTGACTGTGGTTGCCTTCAAAGTACTCCCCTTAGGAGTATGCACTCATGCCAGCTCCTAGTCTGCTCTTCAAACAATTTTGGAACTGGTTTTGTGGAATGGCCTTCAGAGCTGCCATCATATTACTCTTGTTGTCATTAATGTGACCAAAACGCCTTCCTTTCAATATGTCCTTTATCTCCAGGAACAGAAACAAGTCACTGAGGACTAGATCCAGTGAACAGGGAGGGTGTTCCAGCAGTTATTTGTTTACCTGCTAAAAACTCCCTCACAGAAAGTACTGTGTGAGCAAGCCCTTTGGGACCATTTTTTGCATACACCCTCCTCATGTCAAGATCTTCAGTTTAGATTTTCCTGTTTCTCTGTCAATATTCACTCACTCTGGTATGCTCCTGACAGTCAGCCGACGATTTTCATGCATAATTCGATGAACTTCTGCAGTGTTCAGTTCTGCTTGTTGCTGGCCATCTTGATCTCTCTTCATCAGTGACACTTTCTCTTCCTTCAGAAAAAACATGTCACTCACTTGTAAACTGCTGTTTTCTTCATAGCATTAGCCCTGTAAACTTGCACTAAAGTCACTGATTTCGCTTCTACTCTTGCCAAGTTTAACAAGAAGCTATGACATTCCCATGATGGCACACCAAAACACACTCAGACAATAATAGACGCCACTCGGAAAGAGATTTCCGTAGATCAACAACACAGCTGTGAAACATTGATATGCCAATGTCATCAAACCATACTGAGGTTTCTGTCGACTGCTGCCACAGCAAACATACAGTGGCGCGTTCACGAACTCTATTGTCAGACCATGTACACCTTAAATCTTCTAACAGCCTATAATCTTGTAGTATACTTCATACAAATATTTTTACAGGAGTTATGTAAGAATTCAAGTTTTGTATTAACAGTGAAGATAAATGCAATACATCCTTTAATTTGCAAAGTGGACTTGACGCTCACACCCTTTTTAATAGTAAGATTTCACTGTGGGTATAGCAAGCTGATTTTAATGGTTCATTTTATTTACTCTCTGTAATTGCAGAATAATATTATCAAATTCATTTCTTCAAACATCTGCTTACATGAAACTTGCTGCAAAATTAGAAGGTTGTGCTCTTGCCTATTCTCTGTTCAGTCTATTTTAATGCAAACGTTTCTGCAGAAAAATCAAGAAATGTGAGGAATACAATAAAGTAATATACTAATTTGGTTTTGAGTGCCATTTATTTAAGGCACACACATACATGACCTTCCTGCTCAACAGGTACATTAAGGTTAATTTGTAGCTACCTACATCTATTCATCATAAGTTTTAAGTTCTTTATACTTTTTGTCACACATCAATATAGTATTAAATTAATTTTAATCTCAACAATATTCTCCTTCTGAAATTTTATTCCAAACCATCTTCAGGTCAACAGAGCTGCCAGCTATTCAGTTTCTATTACATATATCCTTTCCAAAGTGGCGCTTTAGGTACAATAACTGAGCCTTGCTTTCAAGCTGTGACAACTCATGAACAGCTGGTGCCATCTGTGTAACGTGGTTTTCATAGCCTGAACCTTGAACAAATAAACATTTTTACACTTTACCATTTCAAGTCTGTTCTCACAGTACTATATAAACAACATGTGTTTAATATGCTGTGGCCACAATCACAGACAAAAATTGGTTTACTGCCACATTCAGTATTATCACTTTGACATAAATGTTCCAAAAACCTGAATCGATGGACACACAAAAACATTCAGATACTGATATTTTTCATGAAAATTGCCAGGGGCTATTTACTGATCTAAGTTATATAAAAGAGCTTACCTGTCTGCAAACGCTTCTGCCCATAAATTACTTTCCCATCAAATTCATCCATTGGTACTTTAATATCAGGTTCCACTTGTTGGATAGTAACATTCAGATGGTCCTCTATTTCAGCCAGAAACTATACAAATAAATACTAATGGTTAATTATGAATTACAAATCAGATTTAATGCACTATAAGCCAATTACCCCCTCGTTGGTGTCTCCACCTTATCGTGGTGAGGGTGTTTGAGTATGCCAAGGACCCTGAGAGCTATACCAGCGGTAGCGTAGCTACTGGCAGGGCCTCCCTTGCTGGACAGGTCAAAGGGTAGGCATCAGACGAAGAGAGACACCGAAAACAGATGCCGGAAGCAGCGTCATCAGCGGCGACTTGAAGCACAGAGAAAATGATGCTCGAGATGGTTCAAGTTCGTATAGCAACAGGCGTGACCAGAGTGGTTTGAACGGCTGTTGTACTGCGATGTGGAAAGCAAATGGAAAAACTACCACATTATCACTATTCCTGGATAGTCTCTTTCCAAAAACAGAAGATCGCATTAAGTGGAGAAACTGTTTTGGAAGAGGCTGTGGACCTGTCATCTGACAGATTACTGATGAATGAATGAAGCCAATTACAATGAAATCTGAATTTAGTAAACACTGTTTCTGAAAGCAGATGAAGCCCAGTATAAACAATTTATTATTTGACCTGGTAAATAATCTGCATTTAAGTAGTTACTATAGGATTCTGACAATGGTGTATAACACACAGAGATACTGGGTTTTTGGACTTTATCCATCGTCTTGCGGTCCAGTGATTGAGGCTAGCTCTTTCTAAGGGACCCAACAGAATAGGCATTTTCCCTCAACTGAGGACGGAAACAGATCCAGTTTCTGAAACATCGTGTTTTTCTTAGTTATCTTAAAAAAAAACCAGGATGATGGATAAAGTCCAAAAATCCAATATCTCTGTGTCAATCTGCATTTAGTGTAAGAAACTGATCACCTTCCAGAACTTATACCCCTATTTAATGCAGTTGTGGATGAAACAAATTATTAGGTTTGCTTGGTGATGGAATTTTTGTACCTTAAATAAAAAAAATTCTTAAGTGGGGGTTCTATGAAATTTGAATAGAATATTATACTTCGGTCTCCACATCAAATACCTATTGTCAACTAAAAAAGCACGAACAAACATACATTATAAAAATCATTACAAATAAGTAAATAAAAATAGAAAAGGGCAACCTTGTCTAATTAGAGTAACCTCACAAAATGAATGCTATATTTTCATGTATGTATCTAAACTGAACAAATCTAAGGGGTGGAGGAGGGAATATATATAAAATAATAAGAAAATTCTGTGAGCAGGTGCAGTCACATTTTTTGGTTTAATCTGGAAAGAGCAAAATTTAATAAAATGTAACTTTTACAATTCCTGTGACCATGGTTAGGGTAACATAAAGCACAGCTGCAAAAGCAGAATGCATGCTCCCAAACATACCTGGAAGATTATTTTTTTACAAGAATCCAAGAGAGACTTCTGTTTGTTAGGTGTGTCTGTCAAATGAACAGCAACTTGCTTGCACACTGCTGAAGGCAAACCAGGCTGGCATCATCTATTTTGAAGGAGCACATATACATATCATTAAACAGCTTCAATGCCAACAAGTGCCTCTAGAAATGTAGGAACAGGCGTTTCTTCTTCAACTTCTAAGTCGTGTTCTGCATCTCTATTTTCCATGTCTTTTTCTGCATCATTACACATGTCTTCAATGGTGAGTCTTGATGCTGTAGGAGTATTATCACAAATGTCAAAATCGGGGAAATTAATCTTGGAAGACAGTCTCCTCCTCCTCCATACGGGGGGCATGTGTAGTAGTGAAGCCAGCTTTTCTAAATCAATTAATAACTTACTGCATTCCAGAAGGTCGCTATCTTGTGCATACCCTGCATAACATTAAATTTTAGTCCATTCTTCTTTTCAATGGGAGCACAGCTTTCTGAACTAGTGACTTCCTGTATGCAGTCTTCAAAGAGTATCACACCCAGATCAAAGGGGTTGCAGTCTGCTTATACAGTAGGGTGAAATACAAGCTTTACCTTTTTATGCTGTGTCTGGTTGATGGGCAGGGTACTTATCCACAAAGAGCAGCACTTTCCTGTATGATGATCCCATCCTGGCATCATATTGACGAACAAAATTAAGAAAAACGTTTACCATCATCCAAGCATAAAAATAATTAATGTATTTTCATGGGAGACTGGATATGTTTATTAAACACCTAAGTTCTGCAAACCTTCCAGTTGCAAGTGGTGGCAGATTTTCTGTTCTCTTATTACATCACTGTAATATTATCACTCTTCTTGGGATTTCTTTCCACCTGTGCAGGCTTTCCCTCTTATAAGACCTATACCTGGCATCAGTGAATAAAATAGTGCAGGTTCATCATCTCTGCTGAAAATGTCGAGCCATTTATTAGTACAGATTCATTTAACCAATGGCTTACAGAGTCTTGGCTTACACTTCCACTCCAATTTTCTCCAGTCACCACCCTATGCAGCACATCATGCTTCAGGTTAAACCTGTGCAGACATTCATTTTATGGTTTAAAATTGTTTATATTACAAAGTGTAATTTAATTTGCCTTCTCTCAAAGGGTGGGTCCATTAATATGAGTATCATCTGACCGCACTTGTTGGGATCATTCCAGCAGGATCATTTCAAACTAACTGTATGCTCCTTCCTTCAAGTTCTTTCTTTTCTTGGCATGTGCCCCCCACTTAAATCCTCCATCTGTGAATTTCTCTTTTGAAAGCAAGATTTTTCTTAACATAGACAAGGGGAGTACAAGGTAATTAGCCATTTCAATGTGCTGGGTATTCAGATGGGCTTCTACTCTGCTGATCACATTCAGTTTGCCACTTACGATCAGCATCTTCCTCTTGTTCACCATTATTAATGCAATGTGATCACTTATCATTAGAGTTTGGACTTTCATGAAAATACATATTTATTACTATGTAGATGATCAGAAAGTAATAATCTCCATGAATTGTAGCATTAGCATTTCTACAGTTGAATTTTATTCTACATACTTTTGCATATTTTGGCATTTCCTACATATTTCTTTGGATGTTACACAAACCTACATATTTTGTGATATTTTTCTGTACTTGCATTTAAACTGGAAAGTGCCTATATTTTTGGTGAAATACCTCACTAATGGTCTCCTCCACCATTCCAAAAGACTTTTTCTGCAATGATGGGACAATTTGGAAGGAAATATCTCTTTTGTAAAGCAGAGTAAAATACAACCCCTAGGTAATTCTGTTCATTAGTGTGACCTGTGCAGTGGGGATTCTTCTATGAATTCAAATGATGTTCCTTTGTGTTGCAGTTAAAACCCCTTCCCCTCTCACCAAATATACTTGTTCAATCCTAACAAACTGCGTACTTGTCCTGAAATTTTTGAAAGTGATTTTAGTTTTGTATGAGCAGTTCAATGAGTTCAGTTCAAGTTTGTGCATGCGATATCGTCATGGCACTGGTTGCATCTTCTCTGGGTCAAAGTTAAATTTGTGGGCAAAAATAGACAATTCCTTCACAACCGATGGTAAATTCGTAATATGTCTTGCTTGCGACAAAAGTTTCGGGTGTTCCATGAAATCGTAGATGGAGCAACATATATGAAGTGCGCTATATACAAAGAACAACCAAGTTACTTGAAGAAGCAAGTGCTCTTAACACAGATGCAGGAATATTTGACCTCAAGAAACAAATTCTTTAAGAATATGTGCAGCTGGATGGTGTCCATGAACATCCTCTGCTTTAAACTCCAAATTATCGAATTTTGGTGCTTTTTGGAAAAGTCCCGTAAGCAACATATTCCAGACCAGCCAACACTTTGAAAATATTATCTGTCTGCTATAAAGAAACCTTGGAAAACATAAAAGGTAACTTAGGATATGCTTTTATATAGGTTGCTGTGGATGAAACAACAGATTCCATGGGTTGCTTAATCGCAAACCTTGTGGCTAACAAGTTAGACACTGAAGTTCCTTCTAATCCACATCTGTTTTGCTCCAAAGTTCTGCGCCATACAAATCATTCCACTGTTCCAAAATTTGTGAATGACAGGCTTAAAGTGTTGTGGCCTACTGGACTTCATGAGGAGGTGCTAATTCTGTATTCACATGCTGCAGCACATATGCTGAAAGCTGCAACTGCACTGAAAGTGTTTTACTCTAATTTGATTCATTTTACTAGCTTGGCTCATGGGCTGCAACATCTTGCCAAGGAGGTTAAAGCCAAGTGCCCCCACATAAATAAACTAATTTCAATGACAAAGAAAAAAATGTTTCTGAAAGCCCCACATCTAGTGCAATCTTATAAGCAGCTCTTGCCAGATGCACTCCTGCCCCCTGAACCAGTGCCAACAAGATGGGGAACCTGCATAAAAGCAGTCAACTTCTACAGTGAACTCTCTGAAGCAGTGAAATCAACTGTAGCCATGTTCCCATCTGATACTGTTTCGATGCATGAATCCCAGAGTGTGTTCAGCGATCCAAAAGTGGCCTATTTTCTATTGCCTATGTCCAAAGTAATTTCAGCTGGCATCTGGAGACTATAAAATGTTTAGAAACCCAGGGACTTCCTATGCAAGAATCTATGGATCTAATGAAAAATGCAAGTGAAAAGCTTAGTGTTGTGAAAGGGGAGGCTGGTGAAAGTGTGTCCACCAAGTTGCAGGCAGTGTTAGAAAGAAACTCTAGATTTTTGACATTTACCAGAGTCTTGTCAAGCACTTAATGGAGATAATGTACGTCCCTCTGAAGACACCGCTCCTGAGAAAATTCCTTCGTTAAAAGTGACATCTTGTGATGTAAAAAGATCCTTTTTAACCTACAGACATATTCTATCAGATAAAAGACAATCAGTGACCCCAGAAAACATGGAAAAGATTCTGTGTATTGTGCAACAAGAAATCAATGATTGTGCCATAAGATTGTAAATAAAGGTTGCTTGCAAAATGAAATACTACTTTTATGTGATGTTACACATTTTAATAGATCCACATATTTTACTATCTATTTCAGAGGTTTCTGTTACATATTTATGTACATAGTTTGCATGATAATACTACATAAAAATCCTAGCTCTACTTATCACTGACCCATGTAATATTCCTCAACTTAAGGTTTCTCATTGCTTATTGTTCAAGACCTATGATCCCAATTTAGCCGTGACTGCTATATTCCCATCATTCACATTCTTCTGAGTTTACTGTTCGAACATGTTCGTTCAGCATGCCTAGGTGTAAAGTGAGGATGGATGATTATATATATATGGATACTTACTCTAGGTTCATCATACCAAATACAGCATCCACCTACATCCGTGAGCCTCGTATTCCAGCAATTACGACCCCTAGAAGAACACCACTCTCCATGGTACCATACTTTTTCTGGCACACTTGACACAAGTGAAATAGCCAGACCCATCCTTTCTGCTCGCCCAACACGACCAATTCGATGCACATAATTCGACTTCTCATCAGGCAGAGTTATATTGATCACTGTAGTGTACAGCAAAAATTATTCAATGAAATTCAGACAATAATACAAAATCGTCTCTCCTCATCACACGGCAGTTCCTGATTTATTTTGGGAGCCCATAATCTTCTATCCAATGGATGTGATGAAACCAATTACTTTTATCTAAAGATTCAATTGTGACATAATTTTCAGTTTCTTTGGTGGTTGAGCTAATGCTATCCTGGCATCCATCTTTAAAACTCCAATCTGCGACTGACAGTCTACATATAGATGCTAAACTGAGGTCAATTTACAACAGTTCACTTTATATGTAAAGCTGAACTGGAAATTGTAATGTAATCCTGAGGTATACAGAGTGGCTATAAGTCTTCACCACATTACAAACACTCTAAAACACAAAGGACAGGAGATACTGAGAAACAGTTTGTGTTGCTTGCAAGAAGAACTCTGAAAGTTCTAATGCATCTCAATGTGAATATTCTACACTATACACAGAATATCCAAATGGTACTGAGATTCAGGTTATATGTTTTCCAGCACTAGAGGTGTATGTGCAGCCTTCAGACCATGCACAAGAAAATGAAGCTTAAAGAAAAAAAAAAAAACGCTGTAGCCTGTAGTCTGCAAGTGAACTATACCGACCAAGCGACCACCGCTTGTCGGCAAAGTTAGTGCCAACTTTAGTAGATAGAAGGTGTCACGTGGTCAGCACAACGGATCCCCAAGGCCGTTAATCTCAGTTTTCTAGACCGGAGAAACTTACAAGAACTAAACTAAAAGTAAGATAAAATAATCCATTAAATGTATACACAGAATCCCATATGAATGCAGAAAGATATGTCAGGGAAACAGGTAGACCACTGACCACCAGAATCATCACACACTAAGGAAATAAAAAATGGAAGAAATAACCAAGTCAAAGCTAGAACACTCCTGGGATGAGTACCACAGAACACAATGGGACAAGACAGAAATATTACACCAGGAAGAAAGAAGGGCCATTCAGAAACTCAAAAAGATGGTCTTCATCAAAACCAGACAAATGGTGATCAGCAAATAAAGCAAGATGACTCCCTCTGCTATAAAATATTAAGTAATATTCCAACTATAAATTGTCCATATTCCCTGCTCCCAATGATGATATCTCTAGTGTTTTAATTCCCGCTTGCATGGCAGCAGAATATATGCACTGCCATGAACTTACTTTGTTGCCCTGTAATCATGATTAGCTCTAACAGACCTGACTGAATAGGTTCCTGTTCCCTTTTTTATACAAAATGGCAGAAGTAAATCCAGCTTCTGAAAATTTGTATACTTTTAAATTTAACTAAGACAATGGTGCATATCCAATACAATCCTTTTACAAATAACAGAATATGACTCTTCATTTGTCAGAGAAAGGGAATAAACATTCAAGAGATCTTTTAACATTTTATATGTGTAAGCCTTACTAGCATAAAGCCTGTTAAAATTTCAATGAGGAATTGAGAAAAACAAACTTCATCAAACATATCTAACTTCCACAACTTCTGAAATGATAGCTACATTTATATGAAGATAGAAACTTCACAGAATAACACTATGCTGTTCCTACCCAAATTAAATTATTTCAGCAAAACTTGCTAATCAACACAAGAAAGATTTCTCTGTATGACGAAATTTTCTTTGTTAACAGTTAAACTATGTAAGGACATTCTTTATACTTACTGAAGGGAAGACCAGTAATATCCAGTCCTCTGGCAGCCACATCTGTGCAGATTAGAAATTTGACTTCTTGCTTCTTGAACCTTTCAAGATTAGCTTTACGCTCAGGTGGCTTGCGATCTCCATGAAGACAGACACAGGAGTATGTGTTGTTGTGACTGCGAGAACCTCCACCTTGAATTAAACTGTTATACTTAGGAAGAGGCATGGATAAAAGTGATTTAATTTGTGCTTATAAATGATTTCTTAGAGAATGAACATGAATTCAGCAGGCTGTCGGTGACTGCAATTGAACCAAAAACATTTGAATATTTTTTATTGAAATTTTAAGTGCATCAATTTTTTAATATTCTGACATAGAGTGAAACATCCATTTAATGTTCCTCAATTTAAGGCCTTCCCTTACTTAACATCCAATTTCAGTGATTCCAAACCAATATCTCAACATTAAATTGTATCTGTTTATGATTATCCTCAGTTTAATGTTCAAATTCTCTGCTCCCAAAAGAACACTTAAGTGGGGGTTTCACTGTAATTTCACTCAAACCAGCTGTCAAAGTGGAATGCATTCCTTTTTTTATTCTTGGCTCAGTTAAAGACTCCTTCAAGTACCAAATTTACGTAGCATCAAACAATAGGATTAGTGAATAATGAAATGGAAAACAGCTGGTCCCTGCATTTAGATTTGTACCCGAGACATCCTTAATGCAAAAAGGGTATTGATTACTTAAATTCTGTAGGAGGGAGTATACAGAATTTCAAACTGATTAAACTCATTGTTATTGTTCTTTTTTCAACACTTAAATTATTCCTTGAATACTATCACAAGAGCAAAACAGCGGGAACTGAACATTTACATACTTGACTGGATCCTGTCTAATGCAGAAAGAATGTGGGTGGGGAGGGGGTTAGAGAGGAGAGAGTAAACAAAGAACTATGAACAAGAGCAAGTAACCATATAACAAAGTATGGAGCAACACTTGTCATCCTGAAAAATTTCAATCAGCATTCATGTCCATGGTTGGTAATCTGTAAAGTAACTTCTTCACTGTTAAATGTCTGAGATCCCAATTTTCTGATCAGATACCGGTTTCAGTATGCAAACCTGTAGTTTATATCACAGTCATTAAACAAATGCCATATGATTGTACTGACAGTGAACAATTTACACACACGAACAAATTCACTGTAATACTGACATTTCAAGGCACATTAAAAAACATGGTTATAAAAATTTTTCTGTACACAGAATAGTAGAGCTACAGGGATTTTACAGTGGGGATGAAATGTGTCAAAGTGAGCTAAAATCATTAAAGAAGAAACAATACATGTTATCGTTACCACTGACCTACTTGATTGAGATATTTCTCCAAATTGTCACAGTCCAATTTGGTACGACAGAAAATTATTGCACGATCCATCTTATGTTCGTTGATAGCTCGAACACAATATTCACCTTTCAGCATCTTCACTGCCTCTGACAGAGTCTCTGTAATCATTAATATCAGTCTGTTGTCATTCCTGAGGCAATAATCAATCATAAAGTTTCAATTCATATGAAATAATGTAAATCTCTTTAATCTAATTATATTTTTTATATGCAATTTTATGTAAGTGCCTTAATTTCATAGTATTTAATTATATCTGTATTTTTAACTAACATAAATGTTGTTCAAATACTGCACTGTTTCTCAATGATACTTGGATGTGCTCAAGTGTAAGCATATTCGCTATAGGTTGGGATTAAATGAACAACAGAAATTATACAAAACAGGGTTAGTTATGTTCTACTTGAGGATGGTAGATCCTACTCATTTCAAGACTTCCAGGTCTTGCCTCTTTGAAGCTACAGTATGAGGTAAGACTTGACATTGGGGTAATCTTCATTCCCAAGTCCTGCTCTCACATACACACAATGGGATAATTGGGTTTCATGCATTCCATTAAGTTTGTTTAGTCTATGGGAAGGCACCTGTGGTTAGATACTTGCAGGGTTCTCATTCCACTAGGAGAGAATATCTGTAATACTTTCATGCTGCCTTACTGATTATATATTACATAACCACTGATTACAGTATCTGAATATTTTAAAGTAACACTGAATACCAGAATAATAACAGCAATATACCTACCTGTACATATACAACAATGGTATAAAATCAATTTCTGATAATGACATCAAACAGAAAATAGATAATTTCTACTTTTTAATTGGAGATTTTTATAAAAGCAGAGATATTCAGAAAAGAATGTTCTGAAATTCTTGTTGAAAAATCTTACCCAACATAAACTAAATGTTCTTCACTCAGTAAAACCACCCTGGCCTACAGATTTGTTACCAGTACTGTGATCTATTCTTAGCATCTACAGTTTTCCTCACCAAAAGGCAGTATGAAAATCAACGTGTTAGAAGGGTGCATTTATGTTCCTGTTTCAGAAGTTTCCTGGTCTCACAATATTATACTTATTAATTTTTTTTTGTAAAAAATACAGAATTATTACTAAATTTGTTATTTAATGATTTATTAAAATCTGCAAAACACTTACTGTACACTACAAATATGTTACTAACCTGCAGTATTGTTTCCAGGGCGAACATTGTCTTTTGCATGAACACCATCTGTCTGAACATGACGTCGCAGGCTGTGCCAGCTGGTATCCTTCTGAGGATCTACCATTACCACAACATGGTGTACTGTTTCAGGTACAGCATCTTCACCTTTCAGATCAACCCATGTAGGAAAATGCATCAACCGCTCCTGCAAAATATAGCATGCACTGAAGTGCTTGCAGGACATTCAGAACAGATTTCAGTGATTGAGATTTATTACAAAATTATCTTAAAAATGTAATGTGCATAACACATATATCATACTTTATTACTGCATAAATTCTTCTTTTAAAAGGGTCCACTCCAGTAAATATATTACTATATCCTGACATAAAATTAACAGTCTCCAGTTGCAATTAGTGGACTGCTGAGTTAAAAAAGGATATTAGATATTTCTCAACTCTCATTACTGTGGAATAAGTCCAATGTGTATAAAAGCAGGCCATCATTCCCCCCATTTTAGAAGATGGGCCATGTCAGGTGGGTCCCTTGCCACCATGGTATGGCGTATCCTCAAGTTGCAGATGGAGGAGATGCCCTACACTTATGGAGGGAAGCTGTGAATATGTTGAATAAGCAGTTGCAGAAAGCCAATAAGGGTTCTCCAATCTGCAGTATTTTCACTAGTCACTGCTTGGTGACAGCTCTCAACAATGAAGATTCTTCAGCTTCCATGCTCACAGTCCAGTGAATATCCCCCAACTGAACTACAGCACCATTTCTAATCTCCACAATTCACAAATCATCACAGCACCCTTTAAGCCTTTTCCAGCCTTCTGTATCTTTACCAGCTGCTCCCTGGAAATGGCTTCTAACAGCAGAGATTTTTCAGCTTCATGCACTCAGGTCCAATTTTTACAGCCTCCCATGAAGAACTCTACTAAATTCATTGCTCCAGCTGTCCTGAATATAACATCTCAGCGTTGACCACATAGAAAACACCATTCTTCTACTGTTGCATGCGTATTCGTTACCACAGAAACATGTTTACCAAGCCGCTGCCCAGAAATAACAATTATTTATTTGCCTATCGTGCAGCCACTGCACAGCAATGGCTGTACATGCTACAATATTGTACTGCTATGCAAATGCTATCAAACTGGCTAATATACAGCTGATTGACACATTTCCCTTCACTACCAGTGTAAGAATCACTATACCAAGTATTCATTACAGAATATATCTTACATAATTACTGTACAGAGAACAACAACTTTTCTGAACATGCTGTAGCCTGCTCTTAGGAAAACTTACAGCCATCTTCTTAACTTCAAATGCATGAAGTGTTGCTGAACACACAATCATCTGAAGGCGTCGCCCATCAGATGTGATCTTGGGTATTTGCCTATGTAGTCTATCAATAAGTTCTGTGTACCCCTGCTTCAGTAATCCATCAGCTTCATCAAGTACAAAGAAACGACACTGAGTCAGTGAGAGGTGTCCAGCTGAAATTAAGTCTTCCATTCTTCCTGGAGTACCAACAACAATGTCCACCTGAAAGCAATATTAATACAAATTTTCAATATATCGACAAATATCTGACAGCCAGGCTGTAACACAAACTCTCTTATGTAGCCGTACCTAACCCTTTAATGAGTAAGAGTATGCTGCTACTCCTGACTTTGTTACAACTAAGATACTCTACTATTCCGACTAGTTCTAGAATAAGCCATGGAATTTGGCAATATCAATGAGTACGAACTCTCTTTACATTTTTTGGGTCACAAAATATATCAGATTTATTCATGTAATGTCCTCTTCCCCTTATTTTAGGAAGGAAATATACACATATTTTTACTGCAGAATGTCATACCTTGAACTTTATCATGGCATGTTATTTAATTTTAATCACACAAGAGCTCATTTTAAGTCTGCCCCTTTGATTGCAGAATCTACTGATGTCTGCAGTGATATGAAACTTTCTGTGTACTGCAATCAACAATTATTCTATTGCAAGCAGAAGCTATCTTCAGCTGAAGAACTGTGAGAATCCTTATTAGAAGTAGGTGTGAGCGACTTTTACAACAGATCAGTTGGATTCCTTTGCCTCTGTCTTCTTCCAAAGCACAGCATGCTTCCACGCGACCTTGTTTTTGTTCAGCAGTCAGCAGTCATGGCACGAATTTCGCAGCCACACTTTTCATTCCCAAATCTTCTGTCAAAATTCGCTGAACTGAGCTCCAAGTCACTCCCGACAGCTCCACAATTTCTTCAATGGTCCGTCGTCGATCTTCCTTGATGATTTCACGAATTTTTTCAACATTTTCATGTGTTCGGGCCATGGAAGGACGACCAGAACGAGGTTTGTCATCAATTGACACTTCACCATTTTTGAAATGGGAAAACCACTCGGACACTTGAGTTTTCCCCATAGCATCGTCCTTGTATGCCGTTTTTAACATTTCAAGAGTTTCTGTTCCACTTTTCCCGAGCAAAAAGCAGAATTTCACCGCCGCACGCTGTTCACGAAAATCAGCCACTGCAAAAACGACGATCACACAAAACAGTTGTCACTATAAACTCTGCCGAAACTAGTCCTTACCTTCTGAAGCAATGGTAGTCGGCTTATCGACTCAGGAATGTTAGCTCTATGCGCTCATAGCGGCAAAACGCGGTACTACAAAAGCTCTGCCCACAAAAAAATTAGTTCGGTTTCTTTTTGGTACCCCATCGTATGCCATCAAGACCAGAAGTAAAATAGAAGCGTCAGGGCCAGGAAGACATGGAGGTGCCATTCTTGATGGTGTTTGCATGTCACAGGCATGTCCTCTCAGAGAAGGACTAATGGTGAAGGCTACTTGGGACAAGCAGCCTTAAGAAGGGAGCAATGTTATACGATGGCCAAAACCTGGAAGTGTTTTCTATGCAATCCATGCCAAGGCTATGTAATGAGGACCAGCACCTGAATGTGCTGTAGTTGTAATGATCTACAGGGCATGTAAATCAGTGATTCTCTTACACTTATCAGTTACAAGCGTTCAATAAATCCAATTATCAATTCAACCCCCATGTCCAGTCACTACATGACAATATTCTTGTCCAACCATGATGTCATTACATGCCTGAACTTATGGTAGGTTTAAGTGGTGTGTCTTTGCTGCATGAGAATTTTAGACACCATGGTGACCTGTTGCCCAGACTGTGTGAAGGATGTGAATAGGCATTTTTCCCAAAGAAATCTTCAAACTTAATATTTTGAATTAAAGCTGAAGAATGTACAATTTCCATCATCATATATCAAAATTCTCAGTAACTCTGATCCAGTTAATTCCCATTCATTTCAAAAGTGCAAGTATCAAAAATTTGTGTTCTGTGAAGCCACTGCTGTCCTAACACATTTCATCTCATTCCCAGCAAAGTCAAGAAAATAATATAAATCCTTATAATCAGGACTATGTTTCTGTGTACCTACCATACAACAAAATGACATGTAACTTACCCCAGCATTAAGAGCAGAAATCTGATCCTTCACATTTATGCCACCAATGACCAACAATTCCCTCACTGCAGAATTCTCTAAATACTTCTTGAACTTTAGGATTTGATTGTAAGTCTGTTCAGCAAGTTCACGTGATGGCTAGGCAAAAAATTATAAATTAGTCTGTATACTCTAATATTATAAAAAATAACACAAAAGTTATAACATTTTTCAAAATAAAGGCCAAACAACACACAGTGTAAGGACTGCAATTTTAGAAAGCATCAAATGGTGATCTAAAGACATTCGCTAATCCCAAAAGACAGTGCCTCAAGCACCAGACAATAAAGGTGTACAGGAGAATGCAAGCAAAGCTGCATACATTCTTGTGGTTTTGGTGTATTTATTTATGGTTTATTTGTTGATGTGTCAGTATCTAGGAAAACACAGCAATGAACTGCAGGATGAGACTAGAACTGGAAACAAATGTAGAAAAATGAATTCATTGCTTAATTAAAGGTATCACCCTGGCATTTGTCTGGAGGGGCTGACAAAAAGTACAAAAACCTCAGTCAGTATAGTTGGTATCCTGGAATCATGTACCTACTGATTGCAAGTCAGATGCTTTCTTACTATATGCATTCTTAACCTCAGTACTAGGCTTCACACTAGAGCAGCTTACTCCATGACAAAGTCTCCAATACCTTTTGGATATGAGTAAATATAGCCACGACAAATTTAATAAGAAAGTTTGGCAGATTTCATTACTGAATATTTTATTTTGTTCTTGAGCAGGACTGCTAGTTCTTACACAAAGAGCAGTCCATACAAATGCAATAATATGCAGTACCACGAAAGGGCACATCATATAAGATCTTCATCAGAACAACAGTACTGTAGCATGCAGACCTGTTACTACACAATGAAACAATGCCTGCTGCTAGGCAAGATATTCTTAAGAAGCAACAGCTGAACAGCAACAATTGAACTACAACAGAGGAATGGTGTTTTCTATGCAGTTTATGCCAAGATTTTATCAGCATAGAAATTGGAGCAATGAGTCAGTTGTATTACCCAGCAGGCAATGACATGAACACAGAAATTGAATAATCTCCAGTTTTAAGATCCATTACCTGGAAACGACTAATGAAAGCAGACTGAGAAGACTTAGCATGTGCTCTAGTACTCTGTAAAGTGTGGACACTAGCAACATTGTTACAGTTACTTGTAGTTATGAGTTGTGTGTATAAGTAGTGAATAAATTGAGTCACAAATTCAAACCCCATCTACAGTAACTCATACACATGACAGCATTTATGTAAAAAACAGCATATATATGCACTTGAAATTCCCTACCCTTCTATCAGGCCAAATAAAGTGTTGTAAAATGTCTTCCCTTCACTAAACATAAATCTTTTTTCCTTTACCTAAGCCAGTGTTAGTAAGATATTTACGAGTAATTGACTTTAATTTTTAAGAATGTGTGGCAGTTAGTCGTGCCTCAGTGTAGCTTCCCTTCCTGTAATCCGCTACTAGATGCCAAAGATGATAGGGTGTTGTGTGCAAGCAAGTACAGTGTGCAGATGTGTAAAATGTGCTGGGGTCCACAAGACCCCACCTTACCAAAAGTGTGACTATATTTACTTCTGAAACTCAAGTTGCTTTCATGTATATTCTACTCAAATATTACCTTTACTGCTGTGTCTTCTATATTTTTACATACCAACTATAAGCAAATGTTTTCGTAAATATTTGGAAGGTATTTTGAGAATAGTATTTTTTTTTTACCAGAGGTTATGTCAACTTACAGATGACGCTTTGACAGACAAAGAGTCATTTAGCAGAGATAATGATAGTGAAACTGATTTAGAATTAGTCAGTAACCACGAGTCTGATACAGAACAAGACTGTGAGGAAGAATCTTCAGAGGAAGAATCCACAGAGGGGGCTTTTTACTTGGTGAAGGATAAGAAAACAAGATGGAGTAAAAACAATTAAGATCTTGAATAAGAACGTGAGCACATAACATATTTAGCCAAGTCCCTGGTGTTCTGGGCAACACAAAAATGCAAGATCAGTTACAGATTGCTGGGAGATACTCTTTCCTGAGGACATGACAGATCTAATTTTGAAGAATTCGAATGACGAAATAGAAATAAAGCAAGTAAATTACGCAAAAAATAACAGTGTTCAAAAGACTGATATGAACGAAATAAAGACTGTGTTTGGACTTACCATTATGTCCACGGGAATACAACAAATTGCAACAACTGACTTGATGATATGGAATATCAAATGAAAAGTTGGTAACCTTATTTTATGCCATAACTTTCATTTTATAATAAGTTTATACTTCATTGTATTTTACCATGTATTTTATAATGTAATAATTATCAAGTATCCTACTTCACTGTCACAATTGAAGTTCAGTAGTGTGTGAATATGGTAATCATGTGTTTGCCTGATGATGGCTTTAATAGCCAAAACATGTAGCTAAGCTAATTTTAGCCTTGACCATTGTATTGTTGTGTTGTGACAGACTCTAATAAAGAATTGTATATAATAACACAACAGGATGCATGAAATGAAAATTATTATACAATTCTTAACAGAAATGAATTAGCTGACACCTCAGGCTGCATCTCTACCACATACATGCTATGCATGAACTTCTATCTCAAGATTAAGAGATTACAATACTTCACATGGTCCAAATACTTCATCCACAATGGGACTGAAATTTTGAGTGACAATTCCTCACCTATAAAGCCTGGTTCCACATCAGTGGATATACAAATTCTCAAAATAGTCAACTTTGAATGATAGAAAAACTTCATGTATTCCAAGAAATGATCTTACATCCCTACAAGATAGGCGTTTGGTGTATGATGTCACATCACACAAATGTAGGGCCATTAACCCTTCATACCGGTATCCCAAGTACATCCTAGTCATGCTATGAGGTTCGCTGCCACTTAAATATCACTGCAGTATACAGCTAGTAGAGGTTTAAGTGCTGGCTTGAGGTGTTAATGTTTTGTGGAAAGAGTCAATGTTGAAGCACATGATTCCATAACCATACATTTCTCCTCCTAACTGGAACTTCACAAAGGGAACTATTGGATTCAGCAGGATGGTGCAATGTGCCTTATGGCTGGGACAATGGATATGTTGAAGAAACTTTTAATGCTAACACAGTTAAGTTAAATTTTATAAGATAAAGTACAGGAAGCACAGATTATCCTTAGAGCTGTTTTTCTGCAGTTGACGTGGCATTCATGTCGCACAGACCTGCTGCAGTAACCAATCATTCATGGCCAAATTTTTCACTTATATTACTTTATAGAATAGTCTTGGAAGTGATGACCCACTGCTTCTAAACATGCTTCACATCATGAGAACATGTTTCTAGACACAAACTGAACCTGCTCTATGGGAATACCAGAAATTTCACACCTAATGATGTTTTTTTGAAGTTCTTCGAAAGAGTGTGGAGTTTCCACATACACTTCTCCTTTCAGTGTGCCCCACAAAAAAAAATCACAAGGATTTAAATTGAGTCATCATGGAGGACACAGCCATCAACTTATGACTTACTCGCTCAAAAACTTCATCTAATACATCAATATAACTATTTGCAGTGTGTCCCACTGCATTATATTGCATAAAATGCCCATATGATTTTATCATCATTAGTTAGTTGACTGAAGTAGGGTGACAGAATTAATCTCACATAACATTTGGAATTTGTTTCATGAAAAAGAATGGGCCCAATTATCTTCCACAAAATCAGGAATAAAGAGGCGTAAACACTTCTTCAGGCTTGTTTCTAACTGAGCACTGATGTCACCAAGTTTTTCTTCAGTCATTATACTGTATCTCATTCAAAATTTCTTTTTATCCAGCACTGATTCCATTAAACGTGACTTTTAAGACATTCTAAATCATTGTTTTACAGAGCACTGTTTCCCCCGCAAAGGATGCCATACAAAGATAACTGTATATGAACAATTTCTGTTCAATATTGTACTTCATTTCTGAACGCTATATTTCAAACACTGGCAACTGTACTTCTAGTACCACAAGGACAACCAAACATCTGGACAACTAAACCTGAAGTGCTATCAACATAAGCCAGCAAACATTCAGTGGCCGAGAGAGGACAGGCGTGGGAAAACAAATTTCCACCCAGA
The DNA here is from genome assembly GCF_002891405.2 of Cryptotermes secundus. Classification (NCBI taxonomy): domain Eukaryota; kingdom Metazoa; phylum Arthropoda; class Insecta; order Blattodea; family Kalotermitidae; genus Cryptotermes; species Cryptotermes secundus. The sequence goes on from NW_019738963.1 coordinate 489,728, forward strand.
CAGTCTAAGGATAATGTGCCCTCCCAGTATGTGGAATGTCTCTGCAGAAAACACATTCTGTAAGTCAATCACTGTCTCTCTGCAAAACTTGTTTGCCATATACCATCTGTTAAATCTATTTTACAGGAGAAATGACTACAGCTCTTTTACATTTTGGAACTTGCACATTCTGTTACTTAAAAGTGAGTGTAACCGTAGCAAAGTTTTACTTCAGGATCACTGGTCTATGGTAAAACACAAATATTCTCCCTTCATTGCTAAAACTAAAAATTACCTCTATTATGATGGCCTGGGGAGCATTTCTGACATATTTACTCTGTGATGACATGCCTCCACTCCCTACATCATTCTGCTTTACATTTTCCTTTGATGCTTCACACACAGCAATATAACTAGATGCAGGATTATACTTGAAAGGCTGGGCACCAAAATTGAAAGACATTTCAGCATTCTGAGGAAGACAATACATACATAATTAATGTTGCTGCCATGTTAATGCAATCCTAGCTTCAAATATGAAATGCAGTATGAACAAAAATACCAGTGTTTGAATTTCCCCATATGTAACTCGTTCTAAGTAAAGCAGGGAAAAAATCAAATTAATGTATGTTAATTATACATCAACTCAAATTTGTTCCCTAATGTTATATGTATAAATAAATATACTTAATTAAGAATCACTTGATCATGTATGCACTGTTGTATATGAACTCTGATTAAAAAGTTCTGGGGTGAATTCTTGGGAGCAAAACTAGCCATAATACTTACTCCAGCTATGTCTCTGAGAACAGCCTTCTATCGATTGTACACAATGATGGTTCTACCATTTACTAAAGGGCTCCTGAATTTCTTTGTGATGTAATTTGATTGTACTCTGTATAATCTCTGATACTTCCAAAATAAGGAACAGAAAATTGTCACTTAGTGTCAAATTCAGCAAATACAATGGGTGGGGAACCACTGGAATGTTGCATTTAAACAATAATTCCCTTCTAGAAAAGGCCAAATGAGATGGTATATTTTGGCAACCTCCAGGATGGATTTTATAAAGTCTTCTCACTCATGGACATAGAGCTGGTTTATGATATATAAGATATGGCCATCTGCTGGAACTCCATGAATCACCACCATTCTTGTTTCATGATGAATCATATCGCATGCTTGGGTGAGTGTGATTTCAGTGGGAAAAAGGAATGTTTACATCCTTCTTAGGTGTTTCACCATCTTCAACCCTTCTGCACTCAGCCTACTTTCCAAGTACCTGGCCTAAAACATTCAGGCGAATTTGGCTCAAGTCTCACTTAAAAATTCACCAGGAATATAATTTTGGTCAGACATATGAAAAAATCATACTTATTCATTATAAGCAGCAGATTTAAACAAAAACAGCAATAATTTGAAAACAACAGAAAATGAACATATTAAATTTATAAATTTAAAATTTACATAATTTAGGCAAAAATTAAAACTGTCTTTTTGGTCATCTTCTCTTGTCACTATGCCTGTAAGAAAGGGAATATTATTCTGTTAAATTATTATATAAATTTTATTTATGAAGAGCTCTCTGGTCTGGAATTATGTCACATTATACAAAATGGTGCATTTGTACCTTCTGCAGTTAGCACCTGTGTTTAGGGAAGCATTCTCCATGCAGCCCCTTGTTGCATACGGTTCTGGCTTTCCATCTCCTCTTTGTGCTGCAGACAATGCATTGGGACTCCTTTTCTGAATCCTTGTGGCCCCTGAGGATAACCTACTCCAGGGTTGCCCTTCAATGCCAACCATTCCTCCCCCAAGCTCTTGAATATGGGCACAGTGTAGTTGTACCTCGATTTCAGTTTGCCAGGCCCCCTGTTGTTAGTTTTCCTTGTAGAAAATGTAGCTATTCAACTCCATCCTGGCTATGATGTTGAAAGCTATCTTTTTCCAATAATGCACAGTCCGTCTTTCATCCAAATAGGTGTAGAGCATCATTTTTGAAGAATCGTTGTTGCCAGTAAACTTGTTGCAGGATGCGATGATTTTGGGTTTTATTTGTGGATTGCCACAATGTCTTCCCCCATACTTCCTCTTGTTCAGTTGTGGCATGGCTGGAGAGAGGGATCACAGGATTTTTTGTGATTTCTTCTCACAGAAAACACATACAAGAAGGGGACCAGATCTGCAATACATTTTTGTCCAACTGAAGATCTGTTGAACTGCTGAAGTAAAAGTTCCTATTCCTCCTAACAGTTCCAGTGATGTAGGTGCTTAGCTGATTGAGATGGCAGACAAGTGAAACAGACATGAAATAGCTGTTGACGAAGATATGATAGCCTTTGTTCAGGTACCCCCAAATCTCAAGTAGTTTTTCATGACAGTGCAACACAAGCCACTTTTTTGGATGCTGTCCATGTCTTCCTGAGACCTGGCCCTTTTCTGTGTGAAAACCCCCAGGCAGTAATTGGACAGAAATTCGTACATCATACAAATTGATTCCCCAGCAGTGGTGGTGCCTGTTGGGAAAATACTGCATGAGACTAATTTTATTTTTGGTACCTATCAGGCTTTTGTCAATACCAATTTCTTGATGAGGGGTGTGGTGATGCCTGAGCACCCTGTCTCCATTGTCCACAAGGAGTTGGTACCTTGCACAGAGATCATAATCTGGTTCACCAGGGCCTGGCAATCCTTCCTTGCTAACGAGGTAGAAGCAGTGCAGCAAGTGAAAAAGCAATGCTTGGTAAACATTTTCCCAAACCATGGGGTGGTTCGGGAACAGAGAGTGGACCAGTAGGATGCTATGGTTGGCTTTTTGATGATACCCATATTTAGAATACAGGCCAGGAATCTTTTCATCTCGTGCATGGTAATTCTGGTCCAGTTCTTTGGCAGAGTGAGAACATTACCCACTTTACTGCTAATCACTTGCTGTGCATATTTGCTGGATTCTGTCACCACAAGGTTAAGGATCAAGTCTATTAGAAGAAATGGAAGTAAGCAGGAGGAGGCATATGCTTAGGTCTGGACAGTTCTTAGAGTTGGAAAGGATGAGGGAGAGGTTGCTCAGGTAACAGAATTTCCCTGTAGTCTTCATTATCCATGTCATCCTCTTAACTGTCAGACACATGGTAAGCAGCTGTGGGTGTGGCATGTGAAGCATCTTCTTCTTCACTTGTATCATCAATGTCACTTTCCAGAATAAAGTCAATATCACTGTCAACTGTGTCTAAATATTCCAACATGTCAGAGTCATCTAACCTAGAGTTTGAACTATAAACTTTCAAAAATATAATAAAAATATAACTTTATAATAAAAACAAAATACCACCACTAAACTATGATATATTCACATTAAAACAACTAAAACCACAGACCAAGAAAGCATTGAACCACTAAATAAACATGTGAGCTCACCATATTTCATCTGTTTCAAAAAAATTTTTTCTGTAAGCAAAGGGATGCCACATGAGTGCAACACTGTGAAACAGACATTGTAGATCTTTTATTATTACATACTTATTTGGAAGAAAAAATGATATATATATGCATATATAAATGGCCTACACAATGCCCATCCAATCTTGTGCTGCCTCCTTTGAGCTATTTACCATTTATGTAATTAAAAGAGCATGATTTAGATGGAGCTGATAGATCGGCCACCTGAGTGTTCTGGCCATCACCTAATGCGCCACTGGTGTGCCTTATAGTCAGTCTTATAGAGTCTTGCATTGTTAAGGTTTTTATTTCGTCTTTTTTTTTAATCCCTTTGTGTTTCTTGGTTGGGGGTTGGCGGTTGATTCATGGTTTATTCTTTATGATTTCTTTCTTTTTCTTTTTTACCTTTCCTTATTTTATGGGTTGGGGCAGTCTTAGTTATATGTTTGGTTGTGATTATCTTTCTTATGGGCTGATTTTGTTAAGATTCTGGATTTGCATTTTGATGATTATGGCGAGAGAGTCTATTTTGCATTCTTCTTATTATTCGGGCTTATTTTTATTTTTCGTTTTGTTGGTTATTTTTTTGTTTTGTACTTTTTGGAGAGTGGGTTTGTTTTCTTTTTATATTTTCTTTGATAGTAGTCTTATTCCCACTGTTTTTATTATTTTGGGCTAAGGGTATCAGCCGGAGCGATCCATCCTAATCACTGGATAAGGGTGCTGAGCATATAAAGGTTAAATGGAGCATGCAACACAAATGATTTCAGGCGGCTAAGAGTGTCATCCCAAATAAAGATCTTACTATTCTGCAATATTTTGTCATCATCTCAAATTACATATAGGATTTCATGAACATGCATTTCAACAGTCATTTCAAACTCTGATCCACTCAGTTAACTCTGTACAAGCCAGTAGTTTTCTCATGACAGATACAACAGCAGAGGAGTGACATCTGCAAGAACAGCCGAACACATCACTTGTTTCATAGCATTCTCATATGTACACTTCCCATTAATTAAATTTCCTAAACATTTTGATCAGAATACTATATTTCAGCATCCTGTTACATTTATACATCACTCCTCGGACCTTACACTAAAAGAATTTCATATTGCTTTTCAATGGTATCAACCTACTTTGAGTTCAGTCTCCTTGGGAAATTAAGGAAAAGTGAAACATTTCAGTCACAAGAGGTATGCAGCCCTCGAAATTCCCTGAACTCACAAATATGATTCTCCACAAAGTCCACAACTCCATTATTCTCTCTCTCTCCTATACAATTTGTTCAGGTATAAAACATAACCTCTAATAATGTTATAAATTCCAGCAACTCTTTTATAAACTCTCTGTATATATGTTTATTTGTTGCAAATAATTTTCTAGTTTCTCTTTAAAGCAGATTTCAAGTTATATGTAATATGGACTTACAAATTAAACATCACTTTACTTACCTTCAGGACAACAGCAGGATAAAAAGCAGATGATTTAAGTTGTTGTGGTATGGTGAATGCCTTCCCCAGATCAACTCCATTTTTAGAAAATTTAATCTCTCCTGAATCTAAATCCAAGTAACAGCCAATCACATCATGCATACCAAATGCTTCTCCGTAATTATCAAACTGTTTGTTGTTTGACTTCTTTCCTGTTCCTCCAAAGCCAAACCCAAACCTGTCTGTTCCTAGGTCAAGCTGTGCCTAAAAATTAAATTAAAATATGCTGAATTATGTAATTCTATTAAAAAAAATCAAATTTACAAAATCAAAAGCACACTGGCATAAATTTAGAAAACTGATTCCATGTAGTCTGACAAAGAAGTATCAAAGTTTTGGAAGAATACGCTGTCTCCATCTTCAGAGCAAAAAATCCTGAAGCAGGAGGCTGTATGTTCCTTTGAAACTCTGACAGTCATCTATCAGACTGAAGGTATCATGGCCTAGAAGACCACATGTCTTTCCTTTATGAGAAACTCAAATGTCATCATATATGCCTGGATAGTTATTCAACTGACCAAGAAATTCCAGTATCAAAACCATAAATTTATCATGTCAATCACAAAAGCCTGCCAGTGCTTCTTATCATTAGACAGTTCTAGCATCACTTTCAAGATTATCATATCATTCAAACCTACATCTCCCCACCAGTCTCTTCTCTTCATTTTTCAGGCAAAATTTTGCACACATTTATTGTTTCCTTCATGCACACCGCATTTTCCCACTCATGTCATCCTTTATAAAACAATAGCTAAAATTATATTTTTATGTGTTCATCCTTAAAGTTTTAAAAAGTAGTAAGAAAATAAAATATTTGGAATTGAATGTTTGCATGCAGTATGTAGAGTTACCAAATTTAATCTGATCTTAATTTTATCATGCATATTTAAAATCAAAAAACCAATATAATTAAATGCATATGAAAGAAAACTCAAAAGACAATCCTATGATGCATTAAAATGCACAATTTCAATTTCTCCATGAGAAATTACTAGCTTCCTCTACAAAGATTTAATCAGATTCTTATACATGCCATAAACAAGAGAACAACAGTCCAGATCACTGGTTTCAATTTCTGTGACACTAACTGGCTACAATTTGAGGCTAAGTTATTTTTGGATGTGCAGTTCAACTGCAACAGAGCAGATGAACAACATTCCTATACATGAGATACAGGTGATAATATGTGGGCTGAGCCAAAGCATGGCCCTTCCACTATCTACAAACAGCACATTGACTGCTACACATCCTGTTCAGTCACTTACAGTTATGGTGTAAGTTTATGTACCCATGTTACAGAAACTGCAAGGAATGTTCTCCATCAGCACAGATATATTCTCCAGACTTTCTAAATAGAGTCTGCCTCATAAGCTGTAGCTGTTCCAAGAATGTGTAGGACACTTCTTTCTGAGCTCTCCCTTTTGTGAACTGGTTCAACAGACTATCTTTTAAATATTCCCACAAGAATAAATCACACTGAATAATTCTGGAAGAATGAGGTGGTCATAAGCCATGGCTTATAAATGTAAAGTTGTATTGTAGCATCCTGTTGCACTCCTCTACTTTTTATTCGTGTATTCCCCACTATCTCTTGTGCAACTCACACTAAAAAATTAAAAATTTTAATACTCTCCATTGTTTCAAGGTGTATGTCTTTATTTAACATATCTATTGCACAGCATGTTCCATCCTATTTGGTCGCCATCAGGTGCATTAAAATTGTTGGAGAGATTGCTGTAGCAATGAATGTACATTAATAAAAAATTACTTATAACCAATGCATTAACATGTTTGCCAGTGCTCTCACACTCAGTTTTAACCTCAAAGTTCAAACACACAGAGCCCTAGCAGAGATAGAAATTCTGACAAGCAAGACAGTATGCATCATTTGCTTGCAGTATGAATAGTGGCATGTGGTGGTTGAAAGAAAGGTACCAGTTCCAGTTCAATGCTTGCATGAAATATTTGAAGGATGTATAGGAGATAAAATCTTAGACAAAGGTAACTTAATTTCCAATTTAACGAATACTTTGCATGTCTTAAATAGTGTATAGGAGATAAATTCTTAGGCAAAGGTAGCTTAAATTCCAAATTAGCGAATATCTGCTCCTTGCATGTCTTAAATAGAGGCAGAAGCAATGTGTCCTAAATTTTAAGGTGGGATATTTTTTATTTTATAACTTCTCTTGGATGCATTTATCAGTTATGTCACTCATTATAATTAAACTTCTGAAAGTGAATACTCTCTGAATTGTACTTTACAACAAAAAAATGTTGAATTTAAATTAAATTACTTTTTATACAAAGCAGTAAATCATTTTTTAATATAAATAAAACGGTTGCTATTTATTATATTTATGAAAACTATGAATTTAATTTTATACATTTTGATTACTGAAATTCTCTTTGGGAACAATTAAACCTGACAAAACTGCAGTTTGCCTTCTGCAGTTCAGTGATCCCACATGAGCAGACCAACACCACAACTGAAGTTTTATAGTTGACATGTTCTACAGTTGTAGGTTAATCGTAGCTATATTTATCTTTGTTACATTGTGCTTTCTACACAATTATATTCATACAAAAAAGTCTATCATAAAGTAATTCTATTATAGCACCCTGAGAATGCACACCTCATAGAAACTCACTATTGTTTCAATACATTATTATTAATTTCTCCTGAGTGGTGTAGTGAAAGTAAACGTAATTTTGCAACATTATTCCAAAAGGCTAAAATTCTAAGTGTAAAAATTTTGAAACTCATGGTACCATTTTTTTACATATTTTTCATCTATTATAGCTTATGAGGCTGGACTTCCATAAGATCAAGCGTAAATTTAGCAAAAAATTGAAAGTCCAATAGCTTTTGAATGGGTTAGTGAATTGAGTCCAAACTTTTTTATGGATTTAAATACAAAAGAACAAATGAGCTGTACAATTTTTATCCATTTTTAAATCTCTCCTATACATCCTTGAAGGTATGCACACTCAGGGTGCACCAAATACCAATATTTGCAATAAGGAATTGAATTTCATACACAAAATGTGAATTTTATGCAATACAGTGGCTTTATTTCTATTTACATATCCATTCAAATAAAACAAAGACTCATATGAATAATGTGAACTCCAGATCAAGTTTTTTGTTGTGAAATGACTGAAGATACAAGTTAGGGAAATGAAGTCTGGCTGCTGGATCATATGGATGCAAAAATTAAAACAGGGCCATAGGCGTTCTTACAGTCCATTTTGATACTCTCGTTTCTTGTACATGGCTCTTAAGAGACTTATGACATGGATGTTCTAGCTGAGCTCTGATTTAATCCAACTCTTCTTCTGTAAATACTCACTGCTGATGTCTTGGTACTTGTTTTTACTTTACTGATAACATTTTGAAGAGTGTTTCTATGTGCATCTCACATTCCAGTAATTTTTTCCGAATTTCCTCAGCTTGTAGTGGAGCTACACTCCACATGAGATTCATACAAACACATCTGATTCTCTAGGGCAAACATCCATGCCATACATGAAAGAAAGCTATTTTAGCACAAGATTAAATCATACATAAGGTACCTCCTCATCGACACTACTTCATCAGGGTAGGCGCAGCAAGATAGTGTGTGTAGTGTAAAAATTGTATGTAGGCCACTCCAAAAGCAATTCACAACAATTTCTTTTAATTCAGTTCTTAATCCACAGTTTTGCTATTTATAGGGTCCATACAAGGATCCGTCCCGCTTATATTCAAATTTAATTCAACCCATTCCCACGCGTAGCACTGTCATAGCACTCATTCAAAATGGCTGCTGCTCTTGATGTTTGTCAAAAGCAACGTGCTGTTATAGAGTTCTTGTGTTGTGAGAATGAGACAGTGGGAAATATTCACAAGAGACTGAAAAATGTGTATGGAGATGACGCTGCCAAATGCAGTACAGTTAGTCAGTGGGCACGCAGCTTATCTGTGACTGAAAGAAATGTCAGTCCAACTGGGAATTGGGGAAGCAAGTGTGTGCAGAATAGTGTAACAGTTGGAGTGGAAAGAAGTTTGTGCAAGGTGGGTTCCAAGGATGTTGACAGATGCCCACAAAGAAACCCAAAAAACTGTGTGCAGTGAACTCTTGGCACAGTATGAGAATGGTGATGATTTTCTTGCGAGAATTGTAATGGGAGATGAAACATGGCTGCATTATTTTGAACCAGAAACAAAGCGGCAATGGAATGGCACCATGTGAACTCACCGAAGAAAAAGAAATTCAAATCTGCGCCTTCAGCAGGAAAAGTTATGGGTATGGTCTTTTTTTACTCAGAAGGGTTTTTGCTTGTGGACATCATGCCACAAGGAACTACCATTAATTCTGACGCATATTTGGCAACCCTAAAGAAACTTCAAGCTTGACTGAGTCTTGCTTGATCGCATCGGCTGAAACAGGATGTTATGCTGTTGCATGGAAACATCTGTCACTGCCAGCTAACCACTGGCTTCTGTCAACACCACCACCACAGCTCTGCTTGTTATACTTCAAACCGGACAAGTTGGAAACGTCCCCTCCAGCATCACATCTACTGTTATGTCAGAGTGGGGAAGTGTTTACTGTCTTGTTGCCTAGCAGCAGCAGCTCCTCTGCTGTTATTATCACAGGGGGGAAGTGTTTACTGGCTCGGCAAATAACATGCAACAACTAGTAGATCAAACGCATATGCAGTCATGGATCATAAGTCAAGGAATTAAGGGGAAAGAGGTCTCAATTCCTAATACATCAGTCAGAAAACCAAGGACAAGATCACAAAACTTGGATGAACAATATTGCCACACCCTTCTTACAGCACTGATATGGCACCCTCTGATTACCACCTCTTTGGTAAACTGAAAGTATCCCTTCGCAGAACAAGATTTGAAGATGATGATGCACTCATTACGGCCATTAAACGGTGGCTCAGATGCGCTGGTCCAGAGTTTTACCATGCTGGCATGCAGACCCTAGTTCCAAGGTGGTGTAAGGCAGTTCAAAGGGATGGAGATTATGTGGAGAAGTGATATTTTCTTCACAAAGGATGTACCAACATACTATATAAGTAGTAAAGGTGTAGAATAAAAATTTATTTTTTAAAAAAAAAATGTGCATTACTTTTGGGGTGACCCTCATACTTTGCTCAGCACACAAATAATCTCAATGCATAATTATGTTTCAGTTATTTTCAGGAATTATGCAGTGACATTTACTTCATAAAACATGCAATGTTTATAACTCATATTGCTGTAATGTTTACTAGCCCACCTGTTGTGTTGACCAGCCAACACGGCATAATCCTTCGTCTGTAACCGTGGCCTCATAGTAGTACCTCCCTTTCCCCTGAACCCCTTTTGTAGCACGACAACCATGCCACTCCTTTTGTTCACGTGATTGACAGCGTAATCCATCTGGTGTCACAGCTAATGCAGAACCTCGATCAAAGAAACTTAAAGTCCAATGTGGAGCTAAAATGAAAGACCATAATGAACATCTACTGAAACACCAAGGATGCTGATATAATTTCCTTACAAACTCCTTAAAATATAAAGTTGAGGCAGACAATTAGCCATCTCCGTAGTCAGATAATTTTCAACGTTGAATCTCTCAAATCTGGTTTACATTTCTGGTACTCAGAGCAATAAGTTCAGAACCACAGTGGGTTACTAGCATGATTCTGACTAAGTGCAGGGGAGAAAGCGAGTCACCTCCCACTGTGAATATACATATCGCTGGTGCATGTTCTAGACTTCCCCCTCACTTCTTGCGACTTCCAGCAGCTCAGTGTGCCTCATTTTTCACATGTACTGGAATAATGTAGAAATCTAACTTATATAAAACCAGTCTCAAGGTATGGGAAAGCTGCTGACATCCTACCCAGGGTCCCACCCACAGCATCGTACGAGGATATCATCAGGGCACCAAAGGGCTATTTCAGAGGCTACTTGTTGGTGACAGCCTATGAGTCAAAAGAAAGATAGGACTCAGGTGAGTGGCGAGTTGCTACAAGGATCTGCAGCTGTCATCAAGCAGTTGGCCCACAGGGCCCTTGTCAAGTAGCCCGAGAGCTTCATCTAGAGGAAAGTAGCCTATGTGTTCATTAAGGAATGACCAGGACGTGAAACAGCACCTCCTCATGGGTGATAACAGGTCTTCAAATGAAGCTTTTATCCAGGCCTTGAAACTAGAGGCCATGAAACCAGCAACAGGGTCACCAGCAAAGCTGTGAGTGTTAGACCCACATGAGAACATGGTCACTGAGAACTGAGTGCTACAGGATGGGATGATCCAAATGCTGGAAGCATGAGGCAACTGCCCATCTCAGAACAGACTACAGTCAAAGATGTGATGAGGTTAACTAGGTCTTGGGTAATGGACAAAGGCTCGCATGAAGAGGGGGCCTCAGGTGTCACAGCCTTCATTCCTTCATTTCACATTTAGCACACCAGCCAAAAGGAGTAATCACTGTCCAACTGCCACATGCCACATGGCCATCGGCACCAGGACATCTGTGACTGCCAGACCTGACATCACCATAAAACTACCCAAGAGAAAGCCAGTCAGCCTTATGTTCTACAGAGCATCCAGGGAAGACCTTCCTTGTCTTTTAGTAGTCACTACTGGAACTGACTCAGGCAGAGCGTGCTATAGATTTGGGTCACATGACTTCCCAAGGAGAAGATGAGTTGGTTTATGTTCTACAGACAGCCTCTGGAGAGACTTAGCCCAGCCTAAAGGAGGCACTAGTGGAGTTGACTCTGGGACAAAGTGTGCTACGAATTTTGGTGTTCCCTTATGAAGAGCACAGCTGAATTCATCCTGGGACTGGATGTCCTGCAAACCTAAGACACAATTGTGGATTCTAAGTATCAAGTATTTTAACTGGGCAGAGAAGTGGTGTCATTATGGAGTTACGGAGCCTGAGAAGATCCTCCCTCCTGACAACAGCCAGCAATGGGATGATATCAACCTGATGAAAGAGGATGGTGATTGTGAAGGTCTCCTGGAGTCAGTGAACTGCTTAGCGGAACTCAGCTTGAAGACATCTTACAAAGGGGGACTGTTTATAGTGGAGTGTTTGTTCAAGCTCATTGGGAGGTACCCATCAGAGTAATGAATGTGAGTGACCAAGACCAAGTGTCTGACAAAGGCACCACTCTCGGCTACTGTGAACATGTCACATGGGCGGTGCCTGTTGATGGTTCACAATCTCAAATTCCAGGGACATGATGCCTCAATGAACAGCTGTGAAAGGTGGTATCAAGCACCAAGCTGGAACTCAATCTTGGATAAGCCCGACAACTGGAGAACTTAATTCATGAATGTCAGGACATCTCTGTAAAGGTGAACGATGAATATGGATATACCTGTAGTGTTCACCAGTGTATCAGCACTGGTGACACCTGTCCTATCAGTCAGCCACCCCAATTTTTTTATTGCTAGTGGGGTGGGACTAAGTCCCTTGCACTGCAGCCACTTCTGGCCTATTGTACCAGCTCCAGATGATAGGTGAGGGTGATTGTGGAGCAACTGGTGGAATAAAGATTGGAAGGGGAAACCGAAGTACTGAGAAAAAACATGCCCCAGCGCCACTTTGTCCACCACAAATCCCACTTGACCAGACCTGTGATCAAACCCGGGCTGCCGCGGTGGAAAGCCACTGACTAACTGCTTGAGCTATGGCGTGGCCCCAGCCACCCCATTAGTGGCTCCCATTATTGAAGAAGGCTGAGGAAGACAAGATGCTGAAGAACATGGGGAAATCAAGGAGTCAGCCATCATGCTCATCAGAAAGAAGAATGGAGACCTTTGGTTATTTGTGAATAACCAATGGTAGAATGTCATTACAAAGTAGGACTGGTTCCAGCTACCAAGAACAGATGACACCCCAGACATAGTCGCCATGGCCAAGTGGTTCTCCACTCTGGATTTGAAGGGCAACTACTGGCAAATTTCCGTGCAACCCAGTAATGAGGAGAAAATGTCCTCTCTACCAGGCAGGGGCTGTGGCAGTTCACAAGTTATGCCCTCTGGATTTTACAACCCTCCAGCAACCTTTGAACAAGTGATGGAATCTGTCTGTGGTACCACACTTACAAAGCCTGCCTGGTGTATCTTGATGATGCAATCGTCATTAGCAGGGCCCAGATTTTGATGACCTAAAATGTGTTAGAATGACCAATAAATTGACCGAAAATCCAGAAAAATTAACTAAAAGTTAAAAAAGAAAACCTGAAATGTATCGTGTCATGGAAAATCTACTAATTGTTTTAAAACATATTTTAGTCTTCATTAACACTGTGAATTACACAGTGAAAACAGACTGGAAGGTGTATGCTAAAAAGGGGATATAGCAACACTAAATGTTTAGCCTACACATCTTCAGTACGTCCGATTCTGGAATATGGGGCGGCTTGCTGGGTTGCTTAGAGTCGGGCCAGATAAATGCGTTAGACCGGGTGCAAAAGAAAGCGGCTAAATTTGCACATCATAGGAACGATTTGAACTGGAGAACCTTGTCAGAGTGCAGGCAGACAGCTCGCATAAGCGGATGGTAGGATTACATAAGTGTAGTAGAGTGAAATGAAGGGAAAATGAGAACATGACATCATGCATTAATTACTGTTAGTTTATTATATGTATAGTATGTTTCACTTTTCTACTCATGTTTGTGTACTGTTTTGTTTGAACAGGTTTATGTGTGTTATTTGTCTGGTGTCTTATTGTAGTAATGTGTGTTACTTGTCTGTTGTCTTATTGTAGTACCACTGCCACGGGGTGTAAACCCATTTGCATTTAAATAATAATAATAATAATAATAACTCATCATTACTCTTTTAAGTTTGTCCTCATTTTTATATTGAAAATTAAGCAATATATGATTGAATTTGAAGCTAAATGTTTTAATAAAATACTTCAAATTGCAACTTCTGCAGGAAAACCTTCAGGAGTGCCAAGAAGTGTGCAGGACACACACCACCCTTCTGCATCCCCAATCCAATGGGATGGTGGAATACTACAGTAAGAAAATACAGAAGCACCTGAGGAAGGTTGCTGAGACAAAACAGATAGATTGGGATAAGAGGCCTACAGAGCCTCCATCCAAGAGACCACAGGCATGATCCTGCCAGCTTGGTGTCTAGAAGGAAACTAGATGTGTCACGCAACCTGCTGTTTTGAGCTCCCCCTGACAAAGAGCAACCTACAACTGACATGGTGGATCTCATGGAATGGCTGCATGACATCCATCATTATGATCATCAGCATCTGAAGGTTGGCAGCAACCAGATGAATGCATGCTATAACCACCTAGTTAACTCAGATGGATTCCAGGTGAGACAAAGTCTGGTTGTATCACCCGATCCAGACCAGAAGGAAATTTCTGCAGAGTTGCAGCAATTCTGGGAGGGCCCTTATGTGGGCAGCTGGATCAACAATGCAGTCTACAGGATCCAGCGTCATCCTAAGGCGAAGATCATGGTGGTGCACCTGGACAGACTGGCACTGTATCTAGAGGCTTCTCGGGAAGAGTAGCTTGAAGGAGGGATTAATGTTGCACTGACTGAATGCTTGGGAGGAGAGGGAGGGCAAGTCAACTCCCAGAGTGTGTGCATGCATCACTACCAAAAGTTCTAGCTCCTCACCCCTCTTTCCGTAACTTCCAGAAACACTCAGTCAGCCTAAATTTAGGCATCTATACCAAAATAATCTAGAACTCATCATTCACATGTTGTAAAACAAACAAGATAAATGTTGAAGAAAGTCGTCTTCTGGGTTTAGGCACCGTGTATTCTTCGTTTTGGCCGACGTTTCGGAGGAACGTAGCGCCTCCATCTTCNATGTTACACATACTGTTGATAAAGTGTAGAAATCTCAATGGAATAAAGCTCTCTTTAGGGTTTATTTGGGAAGCAGTGGACTTAAACACGGGACATTACTGACTTGGGATCAATGAAATTGAACATTAAAGGAGGGAAAACATTATATGAAGGAACATTAAATGGCAGTTTTGCAGAACATAAAATATCGGCATTTCATCACGTTAATGTACAACATTTAATGCGAGGCTAGCGTACGTGCAGTTGAGGTTACCATGACAAATACTGCTACTTCAGTCTGCACTTTATCTTCAAGTGTGCATGTGCTGCTCCTGCCCATAATATACGTTACTTTTCATGATTTGTTTTTATCATTTTAAGAAGTGCCCTTAACAAAATGGACAAAAGGAAGATTTCTTAAGTTAAAAGCAATATGAGCACATTTTTTTTGCTCTCTACAACTACCCTGCAACTTTGTTAACAATAAATTTAAATTATATTCTTTTTATCATTTACTTTAATATTTTGTTAATAAACATATAAAACCTTGTTTAAAATTCTTCATTGTCTATTTCTGTAGAGTTGGAACCAATTACCACACTTTACACATAATTATAACTCTTTATAGTGCAAATTCTAATGTGACCACTTCATGGGATTCATTATCAGCACTAATGAAGATCTGGCTGCATATCCGAAGTCTAAACCATCTTTCCATAATGCTGCTGCTACATTACCTTTCCAATCTCAATGTCCATAACACAGGAAGTGGTGTTATTTAAATCTTTTCTATATAAGCAATTAGCTGGCATCCATAATGACTATCAGGAGTAACCTGCAGTCCTCCATCATTTTGCTTTATTCACTCACTTACCTCTGTTGGTGCTAATTGTTGATCAGTGCTCAATTTCTTATCCATTTTACATTTTAACAACCTTTATAAAAATGCATACCAAGTTCACTTGAAATTGTTATTTGACAAAATTCATCTGTTTTAATTTCCAAAACAAAGTCTGCATTCTCACACTTAACACTTACAAATTTGCGCAATGATTTTACTTCCTTTCCCAGCTTCCAAATCCTTTAGAGTCTCCCATACAATCTGAATAATTGGAAGGCAGAAAGCTCCAGTCTTTCCACTACCAGTCTCTGCTGCCATCAAGACATCTCCACCACCCAAAATTAGGGGAATGGCTTCTGCCTGGACATCTGTTGGAAGCCTAAATATAACACACAAAATCAGTGGAGGAAAAGTCCAAAATCTAACATCGACCAATAAAATATTATGGACTTCACTACTAGTAACAAAAATTGTCAATTATCCATGTCAGCCAAAATTCACCTAACTCAGGATTTGGATACTGTGCAATACTTCTTCCCAACACCATTACTTTGGATACTGTGCAATACTTCTTCCCAACACCATTACTTTGGATACTGTGCAATACTTCTTCCCAACACCATTACTTTGGATACTGTGCAATACTTCTTCCCAACACCATTACTTTGGATACTGTGCAATACTTCTTCCCAACACCATTACTTTGGATACTGTGCAATACTTCTTCCCAACACCATTACTTTGGATACTGTGCAATACTTCTTCCCAACACCATTACTTTGGATACTGTGCAATACTTCTTCCCAACACCATTACTTTGGATACTGTGCAATACTTCTTCCCAACACCATTACTTTGGATACTGTGCAATACTTCTTCCCAACACCATTACTTCTTTACCTTTAAATCTTAAGTGTTACTGAAGTACTTTAGTTATTCTTTCTACTCCCTTATTTTCATTTCTTAGCCTATGTTACAGTACTTTTCTGTTTAGCAGAACAGTTCTGTCCACAATGCAGGAATCGTAAAAATCGATTCGTGCTGCTAGTTTGCAGTTACATATTCCATGTTAATGGGTGGATGATGTGCTATACAAAAGGCCCTGCCTAAGTGCGTACAAGATTCAAATGATTCATGCATTAAAACCGAGTGACCAAGTAGCACACACAAACTTCGCTGTGGACATGCTACAAAGAATTCACGTGCCATCTGATTTCCTCCGCCAAGTGTGCTTCTTGGACAAGCCAACATTCCATGTCAATGGAGTTGTAAACAGGTACAATTGCAGGATCTGGGGCAGTCAAAATTCACATGTCACACATGAGTTAGAGAGAGACTGCCCCAAAGTGAACGTGTGGGCCGGCTTAATGCACAAGTTGATTGGACCGTTTTTCTTCTCAGAAAAGACTGTGACTGGACATTCGTACTTGGACATGCTGGAGCTGTATGTGCTGCCCTAGTTACCACCTTAAACTATCCTCCAACAAGATGTGGCACTGCCACATCTCTGCCACCATGTTAGGAATCACCTGGACAGAGAGATGTCTGGGAGATTGGCTGGCAGAGGTGGACCAATCGCCTCGCCTCCTAGATAGCCTGATTTAACCCCAGTGGATATCTTCTTGGGGGGTTATGTGAAGAACATTGTCTACCAGGTTAATATCAATGACCTTCAACACCTGAAAGCCCATATAAGGGATGCTGTGGCTACAGTAACACCAAACATACATCAAGCAAAGTGGAACAAGGTCCAACATCATCTGGATATTTGTCCTGCCACCAAGGGTGTCCATATTAAAATTTACTGATATAGTTATACACTAAGAAGAAGAAGAAAAAAAAACTTTAATAGTTTCCCATTGTAATGGTGCAACCAATAAATGTGTAAAATAAATGCTATCTGAGATGTAATTATTTTATTTTGGATCCCTTTCATCTGGACATTCTGCATATTCATTTTCTTTCACTTGTAGTGAGGAACCCTGCACATCTCAAGAATAATGGAATCAGAGTTGATGTGTGTTTGCCCGCCTTCCTTGATGGAACTAGACAGAGGCTAAGGAGGAAGAAGGTGAGTAAATGCATCAGAAAACATCCTTGTGTTTTTCCTCCCAAGACTTATTCAAGCCTATATACAGTACCAATCACAATCAAAAAGTAGTCTTTCTTACAATGACATAATTAATTTACATTAACCTAAATTTAAAAAGTAAAGAATTTTATAGAAACAGGTTGCTCTAAGTAGCTTTGGCAATACAAGAGAAGTGACTCTTCACACTAAAATGCTTCATAAAACCCGATCACATTGCAGTCCCAATTTTATATTTGTAGATGTTTTAAATAAGTTACCTGACACAGCATATCCTCATCTCTCTTCGGTCCAAATATTCTCAACACACTCAGTCTATGTTCCTCCCTTAATGTCAGAGACCAAGTTCCACAACTCATACAGAACCACCGGCAAAATTATAGTTTTGTATATTCTAATTTTTATGTTTTTGGCCAGTAAACAATAAGACAAAAGGTTCTGCAAGCATGACCCAAGTTCAATCTCCTCTTAATTTCCTCCTGAATCAGGTTTTGATTTGAGATCGTTGTTCCCAAACATCTTAACTGTGTCACATTTTCAAAACATCTGTTTTCTCTCTTTATGTCATGATTTTGTCCTGCCTTTTGGTGACGAGACAGCAACATATACTTAGTTTTTACTCTGTTTACTTCTTGACCAACCTCTTTATTTGCATCATTCATAGCTTGTGTGTTTTCTTTATGGTATCTATATTATCATCCAGTAGGTTCACATCATTGGAATAGACCAACAGCTGATGTGTCCCATTTAATTGCAGTAACAGACATCTAAGCAAAATGAAATACTTATTCTTGGTCACTTCTCCATAAAATAAATTCAGTCACAGGTCATGCTGATTCACTTTCCGCTACATTGGGTTTATTTTGCATCGGATGTTAAATAAAACACAAATTCTATGAAGAGTTTGGCAATACCTGACATGTGGGTGCAAAAGATAAAATATATGGTCACTGTATTGTTACAAAATGATTATTTACCACCTGAGAGTTCCATTGGGTATGTAAATAAGGAGTTCTTGTTCCTTGCAGTTGTAATTTCAAGTGAAGGAATAAATACAGGTTTATATGATCAGTGCATTCACCTGAGAGCTACCCAAAAACTGTTCAGCCATTTGGACAGGGCAAACAGTCACTCCACGTATCAACTTTCTGTGAACTTGCAGAGGACCATAGAAGCCATGGGACTATACACATTACAGTTTCTCTTAAATTTTGCCCAAGTAAACTGTTAAACACCTATTATGAAGCAAGCTTAATTCCAAGGCCCTGCTACTGCAATGAACATTCAATAAGTCACATTACTTCATTTCAAAATGTCATATCTGAGTTACACCTACACACTGCATTGAGTATTCACGTATGATACCTATGCAAACACTGGCTCTCAAAGAAAAGTAAGGAGAAGAATCCAGTGTAAATTCTAGCATGTCCCAATTAAAACTCTGTGGCCTTTAGTCCGCAAGTGAACTATACTGGCCGAGTGACAACCGCTTGTCGGCGAAGTTAGTGCCAACTTTTGCAGACAGAGGGTGTTGCATGGTCAGCACAACGGATCCCCACAGCTGTTAATCTTGGTTTTCTAGACCAGAAGGATGACCCAATTACTGACTTAAAAGCTATTCATAAAATGGAAAATAAATTAATAGATGGCTAGGATTATTACTGAAATAAATAAAATGGATCAAAATGCAGAATGCACACCAAAGAAAAACTGGAAGAAATCAATCCTTGGCTTGGACATTATTCTTGAAAGTTTTCACACTGGACCCAGAAGACCAGGTTTCAAATAAGTCACCACCAAATTGCAAGCACTAGCCAGCTAACACATACAAGTAATGCATGAGCCTGTTTCACGGTAACTGTTCAACAACTTAATGGGGTAGTAAAGAAAAATATTGTAATGTGTATATGCTCTTGCTCTGTTGAGTCTGCTACTAACTAGTCAGGCCAAGGTGACAAAAGGAGCAACTGTCTATCTTGCCAGAGCAAACAGACAGTTTCTGGGTAGCTCCCAGACAATCACACTGTATGATTTGTATTTATCAAATGTAACTTTCACTCCAAAAACTACAGTTCCTATCTATATATATTTTCTTTTTTATTAAAAAAAATCAAGTATGTTCTATATACAACTGAACACATCAAAGAATGGGAAAATACAAAAACTCCTTTTCAAGCACAAACTACTCTCCCCACTGATCTTAAACACAAGTTGACTCCCCAGCACAGCAAACCTCCACATTTATATGGTCTTCCCAAGATCCACACACCGGACATTCCTCTGAGGCCTATTGTGAGTTCTACTGGTTCCTCTTGCTATGCCCTGGCTGGCTTTATCCCTAAGATACTAAGTCATCTTGCTGTAAGATCGGAATCCTTCACTGAGAATTCGAGCTACTTTGTATAGCTGTTGAAGTCTGTAAATCTTCAATCCTCAGATACTCTCGTTAGCTCTGACATCATTAGTCTCTTCTCCCAATGTTCCAGTTGATGAAGCCCTAGAAGTCATCAGAAATAAGCTCTACGACAACACACTGGCAGAATGGTTTGCTCTGCAGGTAGAAGATATCATGGAGCTGCTGGAGGTTTGCCTGAAAACCACATATTTTCAGGTGGGCAACAAGTTCTTCCAACAGAAAGATGACAAGTCTATGGGAAGCTCCCTATCACCCATTGTGAGCAACATCTTCATGGAGCATTTTGAGAAACTGGCTCTTGAATTGGCACAACATAAACCATCGCTGTGGCTCCGGTACACTGATGACACGTTTGTGGTCTGGCCTCATGGTCCAGAGCAGTTACAGGATTTCCTCAGCCACCTCAACAGTATAAGGCCGTCCATCCAGTTCCCCATGGAAATTGAATCATACAGTGCAATTTCCTTTCTTGATGTGCTGGTCAGCAGGGAAGAGACGACACTAGCCGCCAAAGTCTATAGGAAACCCATCCACACTGGCCGGTACCTCAACTTCAACTCTAACCATTCACTGCATGTGAAAAGAGGTTTGATTCAGAGTCTGCACAACAGAGCTTCCACCATATGCCAAGAATGACAAGACCTGGTTAAAGAAATCAGCAGCCTGAGAAGTGATCTCCAGCTCAACGGTTATCTGCAAGGTTTCATTGACTCAGCCATTAACTCCAAGGGTAGCAGTTGTCCAAATAAAGAGCAAAAGTCCCTGGGCTCTGTGTACATCCCATATACAAAGGCTGTTTCTGAGAAGTTCAAACATATAGGGAATCGATACAACAGCAGGATGATCTTCAAAACTAAACACACACTTAGGAATTCACTCATGAGAAAAAGGCCAGAAAGAGATCTGCAACAGATGGCACAGTGCATCTCTAGTATTCCCTGTGTGTGTGTGGAAGAAGCTACAGTGGGGAAACAGGGAGACATCTAGGCGTGTGGCTCTGTGAACATAGGCACAATCTCCAACGGGGTCTTCTAGAAAAACCAAAATCAGCCCAACATGTCTATGAAGAGGGTCACAGAGTAGGCTCAGATCATGCCACGATTTTGGAAACTGAAAGTAACAGCAGGTATAGGAAATATAAGGAATCAGCCCATATGGCATACTTAACCAATCCAATCAGCCAAACCAGTTTGGACATTTCTCCTGCCTGAATACCCCTCATCAGCAATGAGGTTTCTAACTCACAGAGAAGATCTGTATGACGTGGCAAGACCCTTCATGCGTTTCCACAAGGTTCCGGTCTCAATTGTTCAGGTTACTCCACAGATGGCACTAGTGGTAGATATTACATACCTTCACAATTTTTTCCCATTTCTTTGCATTGGTGCTCATGCACGTGGTTTTTTATCAAATAGGTTTCTAACACAAATTTCTACCTCCTTTTTGTATCCTAGTTCCACACACGTGCGTGCTCTATCACAATTTTTATTTTATTGTTTCTTGTTATCTTCCACTGAACTAGCCTAGTCTTATATATGTTGAAATACGTGGGTAAACCTGACAGCAGTTGTTCTGATTGAGATTAGCTCTTTCTAAGGGGCCTGACTGAGTAGGTGTCTTCCTTTCTCACCTGAAGACGGAAACAGATCCAGGTTCCAAAATGTCCTGTGCTCTCTTACCCAGAGTGTCCGCTATTACCTATAATTCCAGATGATGGAAAAAGTCCAAAAACCCAGTAATTCTAGATTCTAATTCTGTGTGTCATCCACCATTGTCAAAACCCTTTAGAATCTACCATCAAAGAATGTCTGCAAAACATACTTACATCCAATCCATTTCTTCAACCGCTTTGCCTATCTCTGGTAAAACACCCATTTCTAGAAAAAAAAAACTCCATTAAAATACAAAAGGTAAAGCTGTATCTGTGATTAATTAATTAAGCACCACACCATGAAACCATATGGGGGACCTGAGGTACAACTCCACCATTCTTGACCTCAGCACTAGCTGGAGGTCAGTAGTCAGCTTCTCATCCTGGCCACTTCACCTTCTTGGAATGAGCCCTCAGTATCCTTTGGGTACAAGGCTGAGTGGGTCCCAGAGCCAGTCTGGACATTGTGGGGAAGAGAAAAATCTCTTGCCTTCCTGTGAATCAAATCCCAGCCATCCACCTCATAACCCAACTGAGCTATCTACATATTATCAACTTTTACTCTTAATCATTCCTTCAATTCTCCTTATTTCACATAACATACCGAAATTTCTTTCAAGTAGAATGAACTGGTGTGCATGTATACAAATGACAACTTCATAACTTAACAGCTAAGTCAAATTATCACAAACATCTAACATTTTTGGACTATAATCCTGAGACTTGTGAGGAACACTGGAAGACCATTAAAGGCATGACAGCATGGTTCAGTGACTATGATATTAACCCAAATATTCACTACCTACTCTACAGTGGTTGTCAATTACTGTGCTCATTGTCAGTTTCACTGCTGTCACAAATACTGTCACTGTCACTGTCACTGTCACTGTCACTATCACTATCAGGATTGAGCTTAATGACAATATGACCCATCAACTCTGGTACAATACCATCTCTTTCCCAATTCTGCTTTTCATATGTTTCAGTGTGCCTGCAAAACCCTTGTTAGTCTTCAACTGTCACAAGTGCTATTGTATCTTTTGTCACCTGCAAAATATAATTATAGTGGAGGCAACATGCAGCAACCAAGCTTGACAGGAATATCAGTTGCCAAACTGAGAAAGATCTAGACATTATTTCCAAAAATACCAGGCACACAAATGCTGGATCTGTGGGCCTCCTGGATTATGACAACTACAGATATGAAAGACAAAGAGTGTAAATCTGAGTCTTGGAACTTCAATGTTTGACTGCAGACAGATCCTTCATTACACTAATACACATATCTTCTACAGAGTGACCTTTTTAATTGAGAAGCTAATGTTAGGAATGTTATAACACGTATTAGAGAGCCAGGGTTACTTTGGCATAACTTGCATGCAGAGTATGGTGATTTTTTAAACATGAACTGTATTCAAAGTAAGATGTTTAATAAATATATCTTGTTACAAAAGTTCTGAAAGTGGCACCAGCAGGATCCATACGTAACTGAGAACCAAGGATGTTCATAGACACTGCCTGCAGCATGAATGGTGAAATGTCAGTAATGATGCTGGATACATTTTTCAGTTTATTGAAACTGTGTGGGTTACTGCAGCAGGCAGTGTCTTTTGTGCAGGCCCACAGAAAAATATCTGGTGGCAACAAACCCAGTAAGCTTGGGGCCGGAGTTCTTTCAAATTGATTTCATCTCTGAACAACAGGGATAACTCAAGCATATTTGCCTGCGCTGTGTAACATGTTGCCCTGTCATGTTGGAACCATGCTTTGGAAATTTCTTCTTCAGTAATGTTGCTGAGAAATTCGTGAATTGTCAATGTCGGGAGTTGTATGAAAAGAAAACTGCAATATCTTCACTGCTTTGCAATAGCTGCTGTATGACACCAACCTTCTATGCAAAATTTTATAATGGCTTGCATGTCCTTGGACGTAATCTCTCACGAGCCTCTGTTATACAAGTCTCTGTAACAGTTGACTGGTGAATATGTTTGGCATTATTTTTTATCTTTTTTTATTGCCAGCGGGGTGGGACTAAGTCCCTTGTACTGCAGCCACTTCTGACCTATTGTACCAGCCCCAGATGATAGGTGAGGGTGATTGTGGAGCACCTGGTGGAATGAAGATTGGTAGGGGAAACCGAAGTACTTGGAGAAAACCTGCACCAGTGCCACTTTGTCCACCACAGACCCCATTTGACCAGACCCAGGATTAAACCCGGGCCGCTGCACTGAGAAGCCAGCAACTAACTGCTTGAGCTACGGCGCGGCCCAACATGTTTGGTACGCTCACATTTCCAGTTGGCCTGAGCTCTTATAAACTTCCACATCACGGATTTTGCTGGTGCTGAACATCCAAATCAGTGGTTGGAATCATTCTGGGTTGTTTAAAATGGTTCTGTTTTGAGGTAATGCTCCACCGAGGGCACATCCAAGAACACCGAATGCCATGTTGTCTGCTGCTTGCAATGTGAGCTGTGCATGAAAGTTTCATCACAATGGCACTGGCCCTCCAATAAATAACATTACACACATTCCCTTGTATTCTCATTAAAATAAACCTGTATGAATAAATATTACCAAACAATGCTTAGATTACACCTTAATACTTGAGGTAATGGGAAGCTTTCATGGCCCTTTGCTCAGGGAATGGAAGGTATTCATATTCTACTGCTAGGAATAAAGCATTTTCTCTAGACTTCAGGTATGCTACTGATCTACTGACTGGGGATGAATTACATCACTGACAACCACAGGTGACACCATGAATATCTCCAGGGGTAGGAGGAGTCAGAAAATTTGGTTACAAACTTACATTCAACACTGTTTTTACTAGTTAAAAGGCTTTAAATTTGTATTAATAACATATAGCATATTTCCTCTTTTTCATAAATTTTCTTTCTTTTTTAAAAAGTCCAAGGGAGGGGGCAGATGCCTAGTCCACCACCTTACCAGCACATACACTGATTGATATAAAAAGATTTGTTTAAAGCATATTGGTAAGTAGAGTTTCTACTAGATCTGAATTATGTATTTAGAAGGCCTCTTTATTGGTGTCTATAATATAGTGAAACCTGCATAAAATGGAACTGCAAAGAACTGAAATTTTTTTCCAATATGGCCAGGTTTCATTTTATACAGGTACTTGAAATTAAATTAAGGTTTTTTAGACCATATTACCTCATGCCTCATACAAAAGTAACACTCTTTTACTCACATTATATAAACTGTTTATTGTTTCCAACAAGATCTCTGCATATATGTTTCTGATCAAGTGGCCTGGTTTTCAATCAAAATTCAAGCCCTTAAAATTTTTTAAAGAAGTTTGGAATTACTGTTATGTGGTGAAAATTCTTTGACGCGAGTTAAAACATTATGGTATGTCTTAAAGCTTGAACTCAAGTTTTCTTGGGAAGTACCATCTGCTTCTGCTCCTTACTTCCAATCATCTTCCTCTTCCTTACTTTGCTGGTGATACTCACTGAAGTCGTCAATTTACTTAACACGAGCTTCTGTTTCAACCTCAATATCAACGTTTAGGTAACCTCTGCCTTAATATTTTTGTATATAGCCTGACTGAGATACACCTCGAGTTTTTGGATGTTGTTTTTAAACATTTTGTCATCAGTAAACTCTCGTGGTTGAAAATCCTGCTTTCTGAAAACTTCTCCATGCAGTTTGCAGAGACATGTTTTGCAGCATCAGATTACAGCATCAAGGACGGAAAAAGACTTCGCAAGTTGTGTGGGAGGAGATGTGGTTTCCATGTGGGCTACCAAAGATCACAAGAGGAGCATCTGGTAGTTCAGCTTTATACAGTTTATAACTCCTTTGTCCATGGGTTGAGATACAGTTCTCGTACTGGGGGAAAACCATGCAAGCCATACATTTAAGAGTTCAATTCGAGGACAGCAAGTCACACTGTCCCAAAATGTTTCCGTTGCTTCATCTTTGTATTAAATGCTTTCAGCCATTCCCTCATGATATGAGATGTCATCCAGGCTTTCCTGTTAGATTTCCTGTCAACAGAGATGTTCCTTATGTCATTGTTCCTAAAACATTTTGGTTTATAATCTTTCCTTATCATGAAAGGCTCTTCCATCTATCCAACCATATAACTGACAATGAAACCTCAACCTTTCTTTGCAAAGTTTTCTAGCAGGATATTTTTCACTTTTAAAACATAGAGTTTGAAACAATAATCCTGTTTCATCATCATCTGTAGTATCCTTTGGATTATATCCATTCATTATTGAATGTAATTTGGCAACAAAATTTGGGACAGTTTCCTCACTAACGTCACTAGATTCACCATACAGGCTTCATTACAAACAATCTGATCCCAGTTTCTGAAACTCTCCAACCAATCTGTTAAGACATCTTAAAGCTACTTTTAACCAAATTTTAACATCTACTTTACCATACTTCTGTACCACTAAACCATGTATTCAAAAATTTCTAGCTCTCACACTTAGACACAACCCCGGCCGCGCCATAGCTCAAGCAGTTCGTCACTCGCTTCCTACCGTGGCGGCCTGGGTTCGATCCCGGGTCTAGTCAAATGGGATGTGTGGTGGACAAAGTGGCGCTGGGGCGGGTTTTCTCCAAGTACTTTGGTTTCCCCTGCCAATCTTCATTCCACCAAATTCTTCATCATCATAATCAACAGGGGCAGGCTACAACAGGCCAATCAGTGGCCATCGTGCTGAGTGGACCCAGTTGGACTCCAACCCCCACTAAGCGAAAAAAAAAAAATAGACACAACCTCCATGTAATTTCATTAAGGACTTCATTTTCAGTTCTTCTTAGTTTTTGTCTGGCTGAACCAATTTTTTTACTGATCTCTTACTTCTGACTTGGCTTTTATTATGTTATACACTTGAGTTTTCTCCATGTTAAAATTTGTCACAATTACTTTCAATGAAAACTTGTCTTTTTCATTTGCTTCTACCACTTTTACTTTTGTGTTAAGACCAAGCACTACTTACTCTCTTCTTGGTGGTCATGGATACGACTAAATGAAAAATAAAAAATCTCGGTGGCAAGGTTTTCTATTGCATAACGGTAAACATTTTGCTCTAAGCGTCACAGTACTCTCAGGAATGCAATTTTAAAACATGTAGAGATACCACAATGTGGGGTCAGATGAGTGAGACATGAGGTGGATGGGACGATTTCCCAGTGTCCTTTGTCCCACTTCTGTCCCTTGGCCTTCACTTAGTTACCCTCAAAAATAGATTTACCTTCTAACAAACAACAGAAATGAGAGACAAGTCAGAGATGGGAAGCAGAATACTGGGAGGGAGGCTAATTCATACAGTACTGGGAGGAAAAATCAAAATATTAAGACGATTTTCTGGTGAAGTTTTTTAGCTGTTTTCCATTTCCATTTTAGACAGCTTAGACATTTTCTGTTCATCTCCGGTTGATTTACATCAAAGTATGTGAAAAATTCGCAGGGCCACAAGACATTTCTGCTATAGGCAGTTTTACATCTAACACAGTTTTCACTGTAGTAATTTTTAGACTAAAATCTATAGTTCACAAAAAGTCCACAAAAGAATATCTACTAATTATTATTATTATTATTATTATTATTGGAGGGGGTGGGTTTCCCATGCACTGAGACCAGTTGTTGATCTATTGTGCGTCCCCCTTTAATTTCTACCGTTGCCATGCCCTTCCAGTACTGGTGCCCGTTATCAGCCATGTTCTGCCAGCAAGTTCGGCCGACCTCGCTGGCAGTGGTCCCTGATACTTCCCAATCTACCGGAGGAATTGGAAACTATTTGGGCGGGAAACTTTGCCTAATTTTACTCAGAGGTCTCCTAGAGACATGAGGATCTTTTACGTGCCGTAAATCTATGACACGGGACACACAGCTTAAAGTCCCTCCCGGAGGACTTGTTCCCTGAATTTTTCCACCCTTAAAAATTCCATGACCTCCGCCGGGTTTGAACCCGCATACCTTGAGTCATGAGGTGGGAACGTTACCCATAGACTACGAGGCCACTAATATCTACTAATACTGACAGTGCAAATGAAATTGCAGAAAAGAAAATTATTTTATTAACACATAATGTTGTGGCATGCCGCCAAAACGCCGGGCGATAGGACGTCTACTGATAGGCAACAGCTCCGATAAGAATGTATATTTCAGTGGAAACACAATACCAGCACAAAGTTGCATAGGAATCGCCTAAACAACAAATGTGTTTCTCCGGAAATGGAAGGATATACATGGAAATGAAGACTACCAGTAGATAAAACGAAACCCTTGAACACGATGTTCCCTAGTCAGTCCAAGGGCACGCTTCAAGAGTCAGTGTAGTTCTGACGAGTTTTCAGTTTGTATTCGATGGGAGCAGAGTTCAGTTTGTATCTGACCTTAGAAGAGCAGAGTTGGTACTCAGCAAGAGCATAAGACACTTCGCCGAGAACAGTGGTGCAAGAAGTTGTAATAGTGAAGAAGAAATGTCTAAAGGGCATTGTAAGTGGGATAATTGTACTTACAAGTGTAAAAGTATCTGCCAAATAAAATACTTGTTCAAATCTGCGAACCCACAAGTATTTGTCGTGTTGCCCAGCAAACACGCGACAATATTGTGACATGACACCTGAAAGCCAGAATAGTGAAGTCCATTGCCAGCCAATGGCTGGGTGAATGCATTCTCAAGCACTGCAAGAATTGGGGTCCATTGCCACACAACGGTTCTAGTTATTATGATTCACTGAAAGCAGTGTAACTTTAACTGTTGAAAGCCGATATCCACGGCAACAAATTTCTGAAAGCAAAGCAATGGAGGAACGCGATAATATTAACTGTTGGGAACAGTGTGATATATGCAGTCGGCTCAAGGGTTACGTAAGGAGGCTGGGTGAGACCAAAGCATGCAGTTGAAGAGAATTCAAAAGGCAGCTGAATAGGTCAAGATGTTATTTCAAGTGTGTTATAGAGACAGTAATTTTGAGAGTGTAAGAACCAACTGTAGTTATGACGTGTGATTATCCAATAAATAGATTCCCCAATCCGCACCCCATCTGTAAGTCACTAATATATGTGACAATATACATAATATACCTGAAACATACAAAACACATATGTGTATATTGTATCATGTAGACCCATTGCTAAGTAACAACTGTAAGGAACAGCTGCCAGATAATGGCAGTAAACAGTAACACAAGAATGGTGTTCTCTCTGCAGTCCGAGCCAACCGCCACGTGATACAACAATATAAGAACTTTTTTTTTTAGTTGTTTCATTCTGGTCCGTCACACTAACAATCACAAATGTAAATCACTCTGTCCAATGTGTCCAATTATTGACAAAGCAAAAAGTTTTTAATTAGCATCAAGAAATTTTAAATATTTTTTTTTAAAAACTTTACATCCCCAGGAAACTGCTGTGTTTGTGAAATGTTCTATTTTGTGTACTATGCATTGTAACATATAAGTGAACGTACTTTACGTCTAAACAACTTATGTGAAGGTGGTTTCCTATTTGTAGTGATGTTTGCCCTCTGAAGATGGTCCGCAGAGACCGCAACATGTAAGGGCGTTAAGTTTTTCTTGTAGTAATAAACTTACAGGTCACATTGGACTGAGTGATTTATATTTGTAATATAAGAACTGTTGGGATGGATGTTTTCTTTGTGATCCGTGTTCAGGCTATAAAATGAGGAGCGGCTGTGAATGTGAGACAGAAGCTGTGGAAGCTATGGCACTGATGCCATTACCAGGCAACAACAGGTGAAGGCATAGCAGACTGCAAAGACTTAGTGTGTGCTGCAATGAATTGTAGTGTGTGTGAATTACCGACAGCACTATAGTTACTTGTAGTTATGATCCGTAAGTGTTCAATAAATCCAATTATTAATCCACACCCCATCTATAGTCACCCTGTACACATGACAACATTTTAGATTACAAGGTGTCATAACCGAGATGACTGCAATATAACATTCACATATACATACTTAACCACACAGAAGTAAGTCTGTGAGTCAGAAGCCACCCCATAACTTTGGCACTTTGTTGGCAGCCATAATGAGTATGAAAAAAGATACTGAAACAATACATACTACAAACATATGATATATGTAATATAATCTAAACATTAACCTAAAACAAATGTAAAGTCCAAACAACAGCAGCCTTACTAACTATAAACTAGCACAAAAAATATTAACTATCCAACAAGTAAACAAAATGTTCTACTTTGATATGTGTGTCAACATCCATATCACCAAATGTTACAAAAACAAACACTTAAATAGTCATAAGAACTGTCAATGTTGCATATGGCTGAATGCTCATGTAATTTTTCTTTCATCCAAGCTGTAATATGTACAACTCTGGTAAATTTCTGAGATCAAGTGTGTCTCAAGAAAGGTCAGGGAACTCTTGTATACTAGCTGATTCCAAAAGTAAGGTCTCCAAAGCGCTGGGTAATTTTTCGTGCGGCTGTTGGCAACCCTGTTGCATTCGTTGCTTCCCCCACTCCCCCCAATACCACCAAGCATGCGCGCACATAGCTAGGACGCTCAGTCTTGGCACGGTTGCCGTTAGAAATGGAGCTCCCGATTACTAAAACCGCGAAGTGTGAGATTCGCGCAGTTATTCGGTTTTTGAACGCAAAAGGGACTAAACCAATTGAAATTCATCGTCAATTGGTGGAAGTGTATGGCGAGTCGTGCATGGACATAAAGAACGTCCGCAAGTGGTGTAGGGAGTTTGAATCTGGTCGTACTGCAATACACGACGAAAAAAGAACTGGGAGACCGTCAATTTCTGACGAGACAGTCGCGAAGATTGAGCGAGTCATGCGTCAGGATAGGCGCATCACACTCGATGATCTCTGCATTTCGGTTCCCGAGGTTTCCCGAACCACCATTTATCGGGTTTTGACAGAGAAGTTGAATTATCGGAAGGTGTGCGCAAGATGGGTCCCGCGAATGCTCACGGAAGACCACAAACGGCAGAGAGTTGACTCTTCCCGTGAATTTCTTCGCCGCTATGCTGACGAAAAGGACAACTTCTTGAATTCAATTGTCACAGGCGACGAAACCTGGGCGTACCACTTCACACCTGAGACAAAACAACAATCACGTCAGTGGCGGCATTCCTCTTCGCCTAAGCCTCGAAAATTCAAGCAAACACAGTCTGCCGGTAAAGTCATGGCAACTGTGTTTTGGGATCGAAACGGGGTATTGTTGGTTGACTTTATGGAAACTGGGACCACAATAAACGCTGAGAGATATTGTGAGACACTGAGAAAACTCAGGCGGGCGATTCAGAACCGGAGAAGAGGGATGTTGAGCAAGGGCGTAAGCATTCTCCACAATAACGCTCGCCCCCATGCTGCCCGACAAACCGTCGCTCAACTGCAATAGTTTGGAAGTTTGGATGGAACATCATCACCCATCCACCCTATAGTCTGGACTTGGCGCCCAGTGACTACCATCTCTTTCCAAAGTTGAAAGAACATTTGTCTGGAAAGCGCTTCAACAACGACGATGAGGTGAAAGCTGAGGTTCGAAGTTTCCTGAACAGCATGGAGGTGAACTGGTATGACATGGGCATACAAAAACTGCCACTGCGCCTACAAAAATGCATCGACCGAAATGGCGATTATGTAGAGAAATGAGTACATGTTCAAGATTCAACTGATGTATCCAAAATTGAAAATAAATGTTTATTTTATATTTTCAAACATAGGAGACCTTACTTTTGGAATTACCCTCGTACATACAATAGCTTAAGCCCAATGGAGACTGTAGACAGTATGTGGTCAAAACAGTGCATTACACTTAAAGAACCAGTGAAATGGTGTTTCAAGGAATGGGTATATTGGGAGACTACAAATTTCAAATTCTGACTTATACATTAGATCACCAGTGCAAACAACTAGAATAATTCCATTTGCACTAAGAGAGCCAATTGTGCAGGAAGTAAACAAATTGGTAAAAGCATCATCAAGTGAGTGGGTCAAAGTCAGTGAATTAGTTAGTAGCCAAGAAAGGGAGAAAATGAATTTAACAGCAAACATGATAAAGGAGAAGAATGAAATTCAAAGAGGATCACCTTTAACCTCTACGGGTCCCACCTCACCATAAGAGAAGGGTAGAAAAATTTCTTTCACTGTCACTTGTAACCTTTCATTATAATTTGCAGGACCCTTTTGTATTAATTAAATTTATATTAAGTTAAAATCATGTAGTTTTAAATATTTGGGTAGCTTGTTAACAGACGATGGAAGGTGTACTAGTGAAATTAAATCCAGGATTGCCATGGCAAAAGCTGCCTTTAGGAAGAAGAAGAATCTTTTTACCAGCAAATTGGACTTAAATTTGAGAAAGAAACTAGTGAAATGCTACAGTTGGAGTATCGCTTTGTATGGAGCTGAAACTTGGACACTTAGGGCAGTAGATCAGAAACACCTGGAAAGCTTCGAAATGTGGTGTTGGAGAAGGATGGAGAAGATCAGTTGGACTGATTATGTGAGAAATGAAGAAGAGTTAATTAGTCAGTGAGCAGAGGAATATCCTACATGAAATAAGAAAATGGAAGGCTAATTGGATTGGTCATGTTTTATGCAGAAACTGCCTTCTAAAAGTTATTGAAGGAAAGACAGAGGGGCGGATAGAAGTGACAAGAAGACGAGGAAGATGATGTAAGAAGATGCTGGATGACCTTGGGGACAGAAGAGGTAATTCTCATTTGAAGGAGAAAGCTCTAGATCACAATAAGTGGAGGAATTGTTTTGGAAGAGACTGTGGACCTGTCATCTGACAGCTGACAGTTTGAAACAGCTATAACTTAGAAGTGGGAGTGCCAGAGCCTGATCCCCTATCTTAATACAGCAAATCGCTGTCAACCTTAGCATCAGGTCATCAACTGCCAGAATCACATAGCAAAGCAACATGATTGGAAATTCACAAATTTAGGAAACCTCCTAATTTTTAAACTAAACCAATGGCACATGTTGGAGGAGCAGATTTCTCTTGGAGTCTGTGGTTCGTAGACCACAGGATTCAGAGTGAAGGCATTCTACCTCAGACAGTCTTCATTCAACTTTCGGCCAAATTAGACTCAAAAACTAGGTCACTTCACTAAAAGTATTACAAGTTCAATTCAAATAAGTGTAACTATTAGGGTTTCTGTTGTGTTCAATGAGCTGAAGTTAATTAAATAATTACTGAAGTACAAAAGTCTTGAAGTGGTGTACATGATTCTAGCATAAGGATCTTCCTGTCCTGCCCAAGCAGGGGCCATATGACCCTAGAAAAGAACACATCTCTACCCGTTACAGAGCAGGACCCAGCTACTCCTGACTTTCCCTACTTGCAAGACAACCTTATTAATCGTACAGAAAAAGAACTCTTGCCTATTAGCACCAGAAACCACAATTCTCCTCCCTTCCCACCTAACTTTTCGACATCCACAAGAAAAAGGAAGGAGGGCAGTAACTTCAGTGGAGGTGTCCAGGTACAAGGTGCAGGTAAGCTGCGAAGGGATACAGGTAAAGGAACTACTAAGTGACGTAAAGTTTCTTCAAGACCAATTTTCACAGTACCATTAAATATGTGTGCAAGTCTCCCAAGCAGTTTCTTCCTTCCAGGTTTCCCAACTAAAATTTTACTTGCATTTTTATTGCGCCATGGTGCTCACCCTCTTCAGTTTTATCAACCCAACATTTCTTGGAGAGTACAAATTATGGAGCTCCACATCATGCAAAATTTTCTATCTTCCTATTAATCTCTGATACACAATCTATATACACACTATATAAAAATCAATCACCCAGCCAAAGAATTGGAAATGACTCTCGGTTCTTTGAGGTTCACTGTTCAGCATCATTCTTAATGTCTGCATTAACTTTGTGGCCAAGTATATCAAAATTACTTGAAGAAACCATAGACATTTTGATAAGTGAATGTAAAGAATAGCCAAGACTGATTATCACATAATGTACACAAAACAGCTGAGGAAATTTAACTCATGTTCATGTTCTGTTATTGTCAAATATGTAATGTAAGTGTAAAGTTTAGGCTATGGTATCTGATATTTGACTATTTTCATATGACAATGTTATGATGTAAGACAACTGATTCCCCACACTCAGCGAAAAGTTTACGTACTGCTGAGTTGCACACGTACAACCACGTGTTGGGAAATTGTGTTCGAAGAAACACATTATTTACGGTTATCACATACACGGTTCCACGATATTCAATTCATTAACTCCCGAATAAAAAACTTCATTTTGATATTGACTGTAATGTTAATGTTTCTGCTGATTTATAAATTCTTACACTTGATTGAAACGCGTTTAATATTTAGACATCAAATGGATAATCACCTTCAAAAGCTGTCATACTGAAGCACTAAGGAAGTAACCTGTATTACCAAAAATAAAGAGTAATTGTTTTTAGTGAAACCTTTTCACGCTATCCAGCTACAAGCTCCTATGACTGCTATAACCGCAGTACCTTAACCTATACATCATGGCAAGTGCAAGAACTTATTCTTCG
The DNA here is from genome assembly GCF_002891405.2 of Cryptotermes secundus. Classification (NCBI taxonomy): domain Eukaryota; kingdom Metazoa; phylum Arthropoda; class Insecta; order Blattodea; family Kalotermitidae; genus Cryptotermes; species Cryptotermes secundus. Next base: position 523,993 of record NW_019738963.1, read on the forward strand.
AGATATCGAATCGTTTGCCGATCGATACAGACTATATCGCCTAAATTGTGCAGAGATTAAGTAAAGGCAGAGAGTTTACCGTCTTTACCGGTCTTTACGGTCGCACAAAATGCGTCCGTTGTAACGAACGTACGTTATGACGGTTATGACGGACGTTTCTGAGCTACACCACACAGTTGCAGAACGCGGTGCGTAGTTTTTGTCTGCAATTGAACCAGAAAAAAGCGTAGCATTCGCCTCTCTTGTTTCTTTCTACAACGGACGTCACGACGTTAGTTAAAACGGACGCATTTTGTGCCCTCGTGTGGCCCCAGCCGCGATTACTCGGTAGTCTGATCATGTATGATTTGCGGTTCTCTCATCTCTCATTATGTAGAGTTTTTGTCTTCTGGGATATATCGCAATTAGGAATAATTAGGAACCTATTGAGAAATTCGCAGATTGGGTTAGGTTTCAAAGCCTCGCCTCTGAATTGATATCACCGAAAATGGAAATTAACTCGGGGGTTGATGCCGATAAAGCGGCGCGGGACTTCACAGCCTCTATTGCTTCGGTAACTGGTTGTTGACAAGTAAAGTTACACTTTCACGATCTTCCTGGTCAAGATCGTTTGTTAAAATATAAGAAGAGGCTATGCTGGTCAAGATCGTTTGTTAAAATATAAGAAGAGGCTATGAAAATTGTGGCAAGAAACCAGGGATCCAGCATGCAAAACAGCAGTTCATTGGGTCACGAAGTAAATTTGGCGAATGACCGATAAAAGGGCACTTGAATAGTGGGAAACAAAGATAGATAACACTGAAGTCACACCTCAGGCTATATGGCCCATTGGTAAATCTCTCCTAAAGAGGGATGGACCAAAGGCACCAACTGCTATGGTTCCTCAGGCCTTAAATTTCATCCTTCCCACAAAGCCAACACAATTGCTGACTCACTGATATATTGGGTTTCTGGACTTTATCCATCGTCCTAGTTTTTAAGATAACAAAAACACGACGTTTTGGAAACTGGATGTTTCCGAAACGTCGTGTTCTTGTTATCTTAAAAACTAGGACGATGGATAAAGTCCAGAAACCCAATATATCAGTGTGTTATACACCATCGTCAGAATCCTATAGTAACTACAATTGCTGACAGTTTAGAAATTCAGTTCACACCAAATCATCTGTGTGAGGAAAACCACGAAAGGCGGGTGAAGGCAAGAGTTCAAGCTCTGCTTGAAGCCATAGACAACAACTCCCTCAGAGGATAAGACCATGTGACTTGCAGAAATTAATGTATTCTTTGAATTGGGAAAGGCCTTGTGAAATTGATGGCATTCCAAATGAATGCCTCAGGCATCTTCCAAGGCAACCTTTGGTACATCTGACCCATTTGTTCAATCAATGCCTTAGGCTGTCCCATTTTCTAAGTCCTTGGAAGGAAGCAAAAGCCATAACCTTACCAAAACCAGATAATGACCCAAAATTCCCTCAAAATATAGTCTGATTAGCCTCCTGTTCACAACAGGAAAATTATTTGAGAAAGTCATTCTGAAAATATTTGAAAGCACATTGAAAAAGAGACCTTCTTAATGCAGGCCAGTCTAGTTTCTGTGCACATCACAACACGACACTGCAATGTATGAGGCTAATGGACCACATGAACATTAATTTCAACAATAAAATATCTATGGCTGTGGAGTTCTTGGACATTGAAAATGCCTCTGATTCAACATGGCACTCGGGCTTGCTATATAAGATGTCAAAACTGGAATTTTTGACCTACTTAATAAAGATTGGGAAAATATTAGAGAGAATATCAAAATTTCTGCCAAGGAGACTGTAGGTAATTATGAACTGAAGAAGCATTAGCCATGGTTCAATGAAGGATGCACAGAATTACTAGACCAAAGATAACGAGCCAAACTGCAATGGCTACAGGATCCAAGCGAAATAAATAGGGATAATTTATAAAATGTAACACATGAAACAAGCAGGCATTTCAGGAATAAAAAGAGGGAATATCTGAAAGACAAAATTGATGAGCTGGCAATGAACAGCAAGAACAAGAATATTAGAGATCTGTATGGTGAAATAAATGACTTTAAGAGGGGTTACCAACCTAGAAGTAACTTAGTGAAGGATGAGAATGGTGACCTGCTTGCAGATTTCCACATTTTGAATAGGTGGAAGAACTACTTCTCTCATTTATTGAATGTACATAGGGTCAGTGATGTTAGGCAGATAGAAATGCATACAGCTGAGCTGTTAATACCTGATCCCAGCCCTTTTGAAGTTGAAAGTGCTACTGCAAAATTGAAAAGGTATAAATTGCCATGTAGTGATCAAATTCCAGCAGAACTTATTCAAGCAGGAAGCGAAATATCACGTTCTAAGATCCATAAGCTAATTACTTCTATTTGGCATAAGGAAGAATTGCCTGATCACTGGAAGGAATCAATTACTGTACCAGTTCACAAGATGGGTAATGAAACTGACTGTAGTAATTATTGGGGATCTTACTGCTATCAACTTCATACAAAATTTTATCCAATATTCTTCTCTCAAGTTTAAGACCATACATAAATGAAATTATTGGGGATCATCAGTGTGGGTTTCGACATAACAGATCAACTACAGATCAGATCTTTTGCATTTGTCAGATATTGGAGAAAAAGTGGGAGTACAATGAGACAGTACATCAGCTATTTGTAGACTTCAAGAAAGTGTATGATTCAGTTAGGAGGGAAGTATTGTACAATATTCTGATAACACCCATGAAACTAGTTAAGCTGTCCATGATTTATTCTGACCGTCTTACAGTGCATACATTTATTCACCTTACTCTTCTCTCCTGCACTACATGTTTCGGCACTAAAGTGCCATCTTCAGGTGCTTTTCGATGTACGTTGAACTATTGCATTGCATGCCCTGTTGTCTTTATACTAAAATAACTAAAATATATATTCGTCATATATATTTCTAAATTTTAAATATTAAAAATGTTAAAACTGTTCAGGATTTGTCATCCTTATGTCGTATTTCAGTATGCGAGTCACACCTATCTTCTTCTGTTGGAGTATTCTTCCTACTTTCATGTGTATTGTGCTTTGTGTTGTGTCTTACTCCTGTGACTGTGTGTGTTATACTGCTGGGCCTGCTGGGTATGTGTGTGTGTGTGCTGTCTTCGTTTTGATTGAGCAGACACCATCTGGCGTCGGAAATACTGTTTTTCAGTGGTCATCTCCCCAAGTCATACCTAGTGATAACCATAGGCAAAATCAGCAGTTGTAAAATAAAGTGGTTCTCCTAATGCGTACAAAATCTCAGAAACAAGGAAGAGGGGAAGGAATCCCCAACAGTCACAAGGTTTTATTTTCTAACATAACCAACTAACCTCCATTTCTGTTTCTCTGATGCATCTTCCTTCTTCTTCACCAAAATTATGGAGAGTTCCAAGGACTACTGTAATGTCTAATAATTTTGTCCTTTAGTATCTGTTCTGTTACCCGTTTTAATTTGTCTTAATGCTCCTGGTATTCGATTGTTTCTACATAAGTTTGCTCTACATGGGTATATGCTGGAGGTTGGTATCATGTGCTCTATGGCGGTTGTATTATTCAGTGTGTCTCCAGGAAGGTGAAATATGTCACTATAGTCCTTATAAATTCTTATCACTGACCTTTATTCATCATTCGAATGTTCTATCTGGAGTTTTTTCTCACCTCACACAACCTGTCTTCTGCCAATATCTCCCTCTGGGTATTTGTAGTTACTACGCGTGAACCTAAAGTTTCGGTGTTGCACTGTTCTAAGTCTACTTAATTATTTCTGCTTCCATGTCATTCGTGTTTACTGCACTTGTAAGGAAATGCCCTCATGTACTGCCACCAGTGTTACTTTTACAATGACTCCTGATGCAATCACTGTTCTATCTATTGACCCGGTTTCTAATTATCTTGATCTGTTGATAACCTCACAATCGTTTCACCTCTCGGTTTCAAAATAACTTGAATCTCTTTGTTAAGTCTCCCTGGTTGTCCTTATCCAATTTCAATATTACTTTCCCCATAAAAATTGTTTCTCGTGTAATTGATGGTGGTTTCCTTACTCTCAAAAAAAATCCTTTCCTATTTACCATCACATGGGATGTTTATCCCCCTCTCCTACCACGAGATTTACATTCTGGTTAATATGTAATTCCCAACTATTCATTTTGCATCCACTTCTCCCAGCGTTTTCTCAATTTCTTACATTCAGTGTTGTGTTACGATTGTATGCACTACCACATTTTATGCTTATGTACTGCCCTGGAGTCAACAACTTCAATTCATTTTCAATTCCAACATTCGTTGCTTTTCTAGTGCATCCTAATATCGCTCAGGAGGGTTTCCAGTGGGGCTGTTCCCCTGTTCCCACACTCGTAGTTCATTTCCATGCAGCATTGTTTCTCTTTCTACAATACATACTTATGTTAACTAAAGCCTAACAGGCTTGGCATATAATCTCATAATTTCTCATAAACACATGCCCTCTGGTAGTCTTCTGCAAGTACATGTGCTTTCTTAACTTCTAGTATGTTGAAACCAATACTAACGATTCCCAATAATTTTGTCTACATATGGACTTAAACTCGAAAGAAGGATACTGGATAAAATTGTGTATGAAGTTCATAAGAATTATATGCCTTGATAATTATTACAATCAGTTTTATGACCCTTCTAATTTGTACAAAAATTGCCTCATTCCATTGTAAAGGCAATTCTTCCTTGTTCCAAACAGAATTAATGGATCTCAAAACGTAACATTTCATTTCCGCTGCAGTTTTATCAGTACCTGACGATCTATAAGCATTCAACTTTGAAACAACAATTTCAAGCTCAATATGACAAGGGTGAGGTACAAATGGCTCAGCTACCACTGGCATATACTAACACACATTCTTGAAGCATTGTCTGTGGAATAGTTTGCAGGCCTTCATTGAATAATTAAATGAATAAGAGTTCCACGTGTTTTCAGCAGGACTGTGCTCCAGCACACAGTAGAAAACTGAACAAGACCCTATGAACTAAATTCAGAAATGAGCAATCAGTATGAAAATGTGTAGTTTTCATCTCTCAGAAAATTTGAAGCAGTTTATAGGTGACTTTACCAACTATATGACATTACAATCCAGAAGATCATATTCTTCATATTCACTGCTGCTCTGAGAATATCAAATTCACAAGCCATACAATGTATAGGCCATAGAAATTGACATTTGAGATGTTACGAAAATCTCCGACTAACTTCAGGTGCTGTCACAGGATATATTACATGACACCTGTTTTAGTAGCTGCTGTAAAATCTGGAAGTTCAATGTTTTATGGACGAAATTTTAAAACACAGATGGATCCCCATTCAGTGCCTATGCTAGAGTGTATTTCCTTCTGGTGTGACTACCTACCCGACAGCCAGTATTTTCCAGGCCACAGAACTATCAAGAAAGTCATAGCCTTTGTGATGAAATGCTTTGTAATTCTTATTGTGTCTTTTGAGTCTTTCCATACAGAATTTTGTGCATTTATTTTTTCCACCGTAATTCATAAATCTAAGAGGAGCTGGGATAGAGTAGTCAGTATAGCGACTGGCTATGGGCTGGACAACCAAGGGGTTGGAGTTCAAGTCCCCGTAGAGTCAAGAATTTTCTATTTTCCACATCATCCAGATTGGCTCTGAGGCCCACCCAGCCTCCTATCCAATGGGTATCGAGGGCTCTTTCCAGAGGGTAAAGTGACAGGGTGTGAACCTGACCACTCAGTGCAGAGGTCAAGAAAATGTGGATCTACACATACACTCCCCCATACACCTTCATGGCATAGTGCTTAATTAGTTAAGCACAGGGACAAATTTACTTTTTATACAGAAGACTAGACATCATGATACAGTCAGAATATACAGTGATTTTAAAATATTTTACTGATTAAAAGTATACCTGCAGAACATATATACAGGTGTAAAGAAATATATGTTACAATGCTCTGTGGTAGATAAATGGGTTCAATCTGATCATATTTTTTAATACACCCATGTCCAGGAATGCTTTGTTTATGCACTAGGGCCTTCGAAATGAGGAGGACACCTCTAGGCAAGAAACCCATAGGACTCTTAAAGTAGCATATGTCACCTTCATAGAGCGAGTTGTTTATTTACCAATGCTAATGCATCAGATGTCATCTGAAACAGTCCCTGACTATACCTAGAGTTTGATTAGTAGTTTCTTACTAATTCGTGTGGATCGTAAATTGGAAATAAACTGTGGTGGACATGTACACAAATGCAGACTACACCGAGATGCTTCTCATCTATGGTGAGGCCCGAAGGAATGCAAGAGAGGACTGCTGGCTGTATGAACAGTGTTTCCCAAACAAGCATCACCCAGCTCACACACTGTTTCCAAGATTGGAGAGGCATTTGTGTGAAGAAGGCAGCCTGAGTCCTAATCCCTGAGGATGCACCATACACCAGACTTGCAAGAAGCAGTAAACCAGCGTTCTGAAGAGCAGCCTGATACTAGCACCCAAAATGTTCCACACGACCTGGGTGTAAACCACATGTCAGTATGGCAAGCTCTGCATGATAAGCATCTTCACCCCTACTGCTTTCAGAAGGTGTAGGCGATGGGGATGAATGACTTGGCTCTTTGCGTCAACTTTTGTCACTGGCAGCTCACAAACTGTACAGGTACCTCACTTCCCACACTTTATGTTCTTTTCTGACAAGTGTACCTTTACCAAGGATAGCATTTCCAACTCCAGAAACAGCCATGTATAGGCTCAAGAAAATCCTAACACGAAGCATATCCAAAGCCACCAACACCGCTTCACAATCAATGCATGAGCAGGGATTATTGATGACCATCTAATCGTCCTTTACTTCTTACCCTTGTGGCTTACTGGTGACATATTTCCAAGAGAATTTACCCGAGCTGCTGGAAGTGGTGCCTTTGGAAGTCCGTCATGAAATGTGGTTCCAGGATGATGGCACCCTGACACTGCACTAATGTTGTTGAGTATTTGGATGAAACCTTTTGTCACAGATGAACTGGATACAGAGGCCCAATACCCTGGCCACCTCACTCCCCTAACTTGACTCCATTTGATTTTTTTCTCTGGGGGTACATGCAAAGTCTGGTATACAAGACTCCAGTGGAGACACAGCACGATCTTGTGGCAAGAATTGCAGTAGCAGCTGGAACCATCTGGGAAACGCAGAGAATCTTTTAAAGTGTTCAGCATAGCATAGCCAGGCGGTGCAGAACACACAATGAAATCGGTGGCTGCCATTTAAACAACTTTTATAATGTAAAATATCCCCTAAAACTTGTGCATTCTCTTGGAAACTTTTGTGATCCTTAATGCCAAAAAGAAGTGTATCCAGACATTAGTGTATTAAAAAAATATGATCAGATTGAAACCATCTGTCTACCACAGAGCACTGTAACATATATTTATTTACACCCTGTATATATAAAAACTTCTGTAGTAATTTCAGAGAAATTATATTCATAATTTCTTAAAGTATACATATCAAAGTGCAAACCTATAAAATATGAGAACTGCCACATGTTAAATTATGGATGTGGTTCAAACTTGACCTGGACTTTAAAATTTTCCAAAAGAACAACTACTGTCATGGCACATGGTAGAAACACTGCTCTCACTTACTGACACATGACAATGACTCCTATATCTGTGCATTAGAGGCAGTATAATATGACATCAAAGCCAGTCTCTGCACCTGTAGAATCACTGCATCATCAAATATACAGTGAAAGAGAAAGTGAAACCAGACAAAATTCTACCCAGGATAAATGCAGTGTGGAGAAGAGAATCTACTTTGGACCAATGTGTATGACTGGCATTAACAAGTTTTCTAAAGGCTGTGAAGAAGTTGCTAACTGACCACACGCACACATTCAGCTGATGGCTGTCAGAGGTGAACATTCAGTGTGCCAAAGAGATGACTTCGGAAAAAGAGAAATTACAGAGTGTGATATTTCATCCATAACTACATAAGTATTGGAAGCACAGAAACATGAACACTTATTTTTCAAGAATTTGTGCACATTGATGGTTCTAAAAAATGTTTATTTTCAACCTGAAAGCATGGTATGTTGCTATCTGTTAAAATTTGCATCAGTTTGAACTGGAGGGAAACATTCCAGCGGCAAATAGTCACTTGTGAAGAGACATGGGTGCTTACTTCACTCCAGAATAACAGGAGTGCAGCATGGAATGACATCACAAAGGCTCCCTACTATCTAAAAAAAGGAATCAAGACAGCCATCAGCTGGCTAGATTATGAAGGGTCCCCTGGGATTCAGCAGGGTGATTTATGTTGATATTCATACATGTGGTGTAACAATGTGCAGTAGCATTACAGCAATTTGCTTTGCAATGTTGTTTGCTCAGTCTTTCTTAAGATAAGACCTGGGAAACTATAACATCATTGTATTGTGTGACAACACAGTTCCACACATAGAGAATTTGACACTGGCAACCTTAGGGTAAGAAATTAGGAACCACTCTCTCTAGAGTTAGTTCCCAGCAATTTTCACTTGTTTGGGCTTCCGAAGAAGCAATTAGGAGAGCAGAAATTCAATAATAATGAACTCAAGTGCTGTGTCCTGAACCGGGTATGCATTCAGGCTGTCTTTCTATGCTGCAGTATCAGTGCTTTGCCATGGCAATGGCAAAAATGTGTCACTGTAAAGAGACAATATCTCGAAGTAAGGGTGCTACTCTGGTGATACTTGCATGTGTAAGTAATTTTTCTGTAAGAGATAAATCCAAATCAACATTCAACAACCCTCATACAGAAGTACTGCATGCTACAAAGCTTAATGTGTATATATATTTATTTTCATATGTAAAAATACTTGGTAACTTTATAACAATCATCATAAGAACAATTAAAGATATATACATACCACAGCCAAATAGGAGTAAACCAATAAATAATTATTAACAAAGAGTTTTAAGTACAGTCTGGTTAACCAGTTTTAATACAGTATGCCCATGTTACAGAACGGAAATGTTTTCAAATATGTGCCCACATCATGAACCCTGTTTTTCCATTGATTCCCATGTTATAAGTGGAAATGTGATCCTACAAAAATTCTTTCAGTTCACAGTTGTAATAAAAGCATGCTTTTCTTAATCCATCAGAAATAACAGTAGGCACACAAAATAAACTTAAAAAGTTTTAAAATTTTACTTTACAAGACATAAAATAAAGTAAGACAAAGAAACAAAGCCTGCAGGTGTTTGCAATTACACTGTCATTATGTTATGAGTCTATATGTAGGATCAAATGCTGTGACCATACTTGCTGGAAATAAACAAAATTATTCAACAAAGTACTCAGTGTGGCAGTACATAATGCAATGGTCATGTCACTCCCAAATAACAAGAACACAGATTCACTAAAATTTAGGCCTTTACTAGCTCAAAACCTCAAGGTAAAAACAATGTTTTTGTGTTCCTCCTCCTTTATATGGACATCCATAAATTAACTTGCAGCCCAACAGAACCATGGAATGACATTTCCTTGAACATATTCCTGCCACCCGAAAGAAGGCAAAACCTCAGTGAAAATGTATGGTGTGTACAAAACACAGGAAAAAGAAACAGGGTTATGTTTAGATGGATATTTCAAGATCTACCATACAAACCTCACCTTCTAATCCTGTTGCTTCCATCAATCACATACACAGCACACTCACGTTATAACGTACACTTATAAATCCATCTTTTCCAAGGATTTCAGTAGAAAACTGATTTTCATATCTCATACAGTTCAGTTATGAAAAATAAATCATTTTACAGTAAAAATTAAATGGGCATTTAAGAAACATTACTACAGTCCACTCACAATTACAGTATCTAAATGCCAGTGCCGAAGGGTTAGCACTGAAATATGGTCAACAAAATGGAATGTGTCATGGAAAAACTTACATTCAAAAAATGCTCTTCTGCATAATTTTTATCAGGTGCAATTTATATGTGTTTTCTTGTGTTACATATGAAAATAATACCAATTTCTTAGACACGTTTAATGTAGTCCTACATGATATTACATATGTGAACTGAATGATATTTCATATGACATAATGAACTACACTTAGTGCTTACTGTTCAATGTATATTTATATATATATATGATTAATTTACAAGAATGCCCCAAAATTTGTAGTACCCTCATTTGGATTTCTTCTTTGGTAGTTCATATACCCTCTCCACAAGTGCTCGCATAATGCTGCCTGGAATTCTCTGATGCTCCTCAATCAGCTCCTCTATTGCATGAGCCACCTAGAATTTATATCATAAAACAAAACAGTTAAAAAGTGTAACAGTCCTCCATTGAAACTCTGAGAATTCTTTGTTTCAGACAAGGATCATATTCCTATTTTTATCAGAACAACCATTTCTGTTGATTAATTGGTCAACAAATCTTATTTGTCCTGCACATGATGGCCTAGAAATTAACATAAAATGAATGAAGTAATGGTCATCTCTCATGACCAGAGAACATGACAAAATCACAATATAAGAACTGCTTATCCCTCAGAAATGTGGCATGTATTTGATAGTAAGAGTAACAAATGACAGTGATATTCATGGTGTAATCAAGAGAAAAATACACAGGAAATATGGACTATGATCCAATTCAGAATACTGTTATTTTTTGCTTTCTTCCATGGAAACTAACAACTGAAATATACAAACCTATAATTTCACCTGTTATTTCATACTGCTGTGAAACTTGGTCTCTCATACTAAATGAAGAACAGATAAAGAGGTTGCTCAAGAACAACTGCAGAGACTACCTGGATTCAGAACTTATAAACAACAGGAATGAAAAAAAAAATTAATTTGCTGTTTTCTACTGGTCACTTAGATAAGAAAGGTGGGATGAGTGGGGAATGTGACGTGCATGCAAAGGTATGTGTAAATATTTTGATTTGAATACAACATGGTAGGGATCGCTTGTCCCTAAGGGACAGAAGGACCAGGCCCAATATTTAACACCTTGCTGCATAGAAAAAATAGATCTCCTGATCTGTTTTTAATTTTGTATGTCATGAATTTCAAATTCATCTGCATGTTGTATGGCATTAAAAAGCTTCAAAATCTGCAGAGATACCATTTACTTTGTAAGATGTTCATGGGGGGCATGGCCTCAAGGGCCTTATCTTTAGCCCACTTTTCCATGGATGTTACTTCTACTTGCTTAAAGTGCTTGATAATGTTATGCCTTTCTGTCATAAATGTCTGTTGTCATTTGGCCAGGAGACTGGGGTTCTTCAGGCTCTTGCAGAACTTTGCATTTATGTTTCTCCCACTTTTCAGAACATCTGGTAATTTTCTTCCTGTTACACACAATTACAGTTCACCCACACAGTGAGAAAGGCCTGTGTTACCATTTTAGGTTGCTTGTAATTCTGATTCATGTGACTAAATAAAACTTTGTGGTTATTTCAAGTGACAAGCATGTAATATAAATACGGTTGAAAGTTTATTAAAAACCCTGTTTTTGTGTCAGACAATCAATGAAAATTCAACATGCATCAGTAAAATATGTTGTGTATATGTTATGTAGATACACAAGTATGCAGAGTTAGCAATAACTGATACAGCAATATTAAAGCTAGAGAAAATATATAATTTTAATGCTGAACTAAACAGATACCATATATTATAAGAAGTGAAAGAGTGGGACTGAATCTAAGGACAAGCTAGAAATTATTCACCACCATCATCATCATCATCATCATCATGCTCCACAGCCGTGAGTGGGCCCTGGCCTTCTTTCACTCTTCCCTATTTAATGCCGGGCTCTTTAAATTCCTCTCTCATAAAAGTCTGATATCATGGTCTACATTATCCTTCCAACTCAGTTTACATCTTCCAAATCCTACTTTTCCTTCTTGTCTTGTGTCAAAAATTCTCTTAGTTGTCCAATTATTATCCGTTCGTATGACATCCCCTCCCTACTTTACTGTTAATTGTAATATGCGTAGCCAGGACAGGCTCATCATATTGTGGCCTGATAGCTGAAAGCTGGAATAGTGGAACAAGAAGTGTGGCCGTTGCTAGACAAAGGCGTGGTAAACACATTTCTGCAACATAGAATAAACATGCAACAATGGTGGAACTGTTGGAAATGGTGTTTTCTATGATGTTGATGACAAGGCTATATAACAATGACCAGCATCAGTTCCCATATTCTTGTCAGGGAAGATGTTACATAATGACTATTACCACAAGAGTTCAGTTGGTCGTGGGCCTTAAGGGGCCTGACACCAAGATGAACTGATTGGCGGTAAACCACCCATTGTAAAGTAACTCTGACTCTGACTATATAATTATTTATACAGTCAACTCTCGATTATCCGGGCTAATGGTGGGGATGGAAGTCACGGTTAATCGAAAACCCGGTTAAGCCAAATTTTATTATACGGGCTGGACGACTGTGAAGGGTCGGAGTTCGAGTCCCGGTAGGGTCAAGAATTTTAACTTCTCCAAATCGTCCAGACCGGCTCTGGGGTCCATCCAACCTCCTATCCAATGGGTACCGGGGGCTCTTTCCCCGGGGGTAAAGCGGCCGGGGCGTGAAGCTGACCACTCACCTCCAACTAGTGCCGAGGTCAAGAAAATTTGGATCTATACATCCACTCCCCCACACGCCTTAATGGCGTAGGGCTTAATTCGTTGAGCAGAGGAACAACTTTACCTTTTACCTTTTAATACCTTCATAATACTATAGACCTACCTGTATTTAAATTTATTCATCCTCATTTCTATGTCATCTCATGGCCTATTTAATACTTTCTTTACATTACACTCAGTATGAATTAGTTATTTCAATCACTGTTCAACAACATCCAGCACTTTTTACGGTCACACTTAACACTTAAAATAATTTAATACTGTCTTTTGCTTTTTCGCGGCATTTTCCTTTTTACGGATATCCGTACGAAGCCTACGTAATATTAGCTTGTCACTTAATAAACTGTCCTCTTCACTCTCAAGATAGTCTAGTAAGGATTCCAAATGATTAAGCGCAGCACCATGTGATACTTTCTTACTGGCAACACTGTCCACCTCTTCCTCATTCTCACTTTCTTCCCGCTCTTCTGGCTGCACCCCCATTGAAGTTACGATTTCGTCACTGCTTAACATTTCGAAGCCCGGTTCACACGAGTCACAGTTAAACCACTCTCTTATATTTTCCTCGTTGACTTCTTCACCACCATGAACTTGGTTAGCCACTTTTGTCAATTTTATGGCTATCTCATTTTCACTGAATCCAGTGAATCCATGGATTTCGTCATCTTCATTAGTGATGAAAGGCATCAGTTTCTTCCATGAATTTTTCAATACAGATGGCTTTACTGTATCCCACGCTGTTGAAATCTCGTATATGGCATCTAATACTGAAAAGGACTTCCAGAAACACGTCAGATCATTGCCTTCATCGATGTACTTTTGTAGCAAATTTGATCTGTAGATTCTCTTCATACTTGAGATAACTCCTTGATCCATTGGTTGGATAAGTGCGGTAACATTAGCGGGAAAATATTTCACAAAAATATTTCCATCATCTGACCTCAGGAGACTTTCGTTAGGATGTGAGGGCGCATTGTCAATGAGGAGCACAGCTTTCTCAGGTAGGCCTTGGGATTTTAGATGGTCACGAACTTGAGGCACGAATTTAAAATCAAACCATTCTTTAAATATCGCTCTATTCATCCAAGCTACTTTCTGGTTAAAATAATGGATAGGCAGACTTGAAGCTACTGTTCCTTTAAAAGAGCGTGGTCTTTTCGCTTTGCCGATAACTACTGGTATTAGTTTGTGTGTTCCTGATGCATTAGAACAGCACAAGACTGTCAATCTCTCCTTACTGGATTTGTGACCTGGAGCCTGTCTTTCATTTTGAAATGCCAATGTTCTGGTTGGCAAGCATTTCCAATAAAGACCCGTTTCATCGGCATTATAGATTTGTTCTGGCAGCAGATTTTCACTTTTCACAAAACTATCAAAATTGGTGCAAAATTGATCTGATGCTGACAAGTCCCCTGACAATTTCTCACCTTGAATACTGATTTCTCGTATTCCATGACGCTGCTTGAAACGTGTTAGCCAACCGGAAGAAGCGTCAAAACTCCCTTCTAGTTCAAGTGCTTCGAAAAAATATTTAGCTTGTTTAGCACAAACTGGTCCTGTTATTGTTGTTCCCTGTGCCCTTAGTTGATTAAACCAGGTCAGCATCGCTTTGTCGAGATCATCGTATGTTGATTTCTTCATGGTTTTTCTCTTCTTCATTCCGCTTGAATTAGAAGACGAAGCAAAGGAAATTAACTCATTCTTTTGTTTTTTCAAATCACGAACAGTTTGTTCTCCAATACCGTATTGCATTGCTAATTGTTTAACTACAGCTCCTTTTTCCAGCTGATTGATAATTTCAAGTTTCTGTTGAATACTTAACACAACACGCTTCCTTTTAAACCCCGACATTTTGCTAACGCACTTGAAGATCTATATTAAGAAACTGATACTTACTTTCACAATGCACTCTCACACTGAGATGGTACCGTTAAATAACCTGGGGCGGTGTATTTGTCCTTGAAACTTTCCAAAAATTCTTGCATTCTTTCACCCCCACCCTAGAACATTGTGTTCGCATAACGGGACGAAATAATGCAGAGCTCGGTTCACACTAGTGCGAAAATAGTGTTAAACTCACCATGTGAAACAAAAGTGAATGAATATTAAACAACATATAAACTTAAAAAAAAAAGCCCCGGTTAAGCCGCAAACCGGTTAATCCGCCCCCGGATAATCGAGAGTTGACTGTAGTTATGAATTATAAGTACCCAGTAAATCCAATTATCATCCCAAACTGTGTGTCTAGTTACTAATACATAACAATATAATTTACATAATTCAAAATTCTATCTCCTTAACCATGCCCTTTAACCTGCACAGCCTAAAATGATACTCCTCATGATCGTTCTTTGAAACGGGCCTAGCACTCTCTCATTTTCCTTTTCAAATGTCCAAGTCTCAGAAGCACATGTTGCTATTGGCCTTACAAGTATTATATACAGTGCCATATTTGCTGTTCTTGAGATCAGGTTTGATTTGAAATGCTTCTGAAGTCTGTGGAAACATCCATTTGCACTGAGATGCAGTTTCTTATTTCAACACATTTTTGCAGTTAATATCTGATTCCTGGTAAGCAAAGCTAAACACAATTTCAAATTTATATGGGTCAACTTCTAAATGAGAGGGACGAGGAAATAAAATAAACTGACCCATATGGCATGTTTAACCAGTCTGATCAGCCAACCCAATTTGGACATTTCTTTCATTTGGATCCTTTTGATCAACACTAAGGTTAGCAATTGACAGGGTATATGAGTATGATGTGACAGATTCTTCATGAGTAAGATTTTAGTCCTGGAGTTCAGTTTTTATTGCACAGATGGCACTAGCACTTGGCAAAGATGGTTTCACAACATGAAATTCTCCAATTAATCTTCTGCATCAGTTTTCTTGGATTTGGTTTGTTGCATGGAATTTCCACCTCCTTTCCTATCTTGGTTCAAGTCTGTGCGTGCTTTAACACAATTTTTAGTGTACACTTTTCCAGATATACTAATTGAAGTCAGTTCTCTCCAATGGGTCCAACAGATTAGATTTCTTCCACCCATCACCGGATGGAGGCACAGCTCCTATGTTTAAAATGTGCTTGTCAACACTATATATATATATTAAGAGACAGTCCAGAGACATATGTGTGCATGCACATGCAACAGACCCAAGCACACATAGTAGGATGTACACAGGCACACAACACCAATAACCAAATATGTGATATTAAGAAAGATTCCACATCATACAACTTTCTAACTGTTTAAATTTTGAGTACAATAAAAATAATTAGTTTGCACAAGAGCAAAGAATTTAATATACAGCATATGATCAGTTTGCTAACAGTTTAACAGTTTATGTGCAACAACATACACATGATGATTGTCCTTGCGGGACCGCAACATGTCACACGGTGGCGGTAGGACATGAAATAGGAGTGGTTAAAACAGGAACCACACAGACAGCTACACTGAAGATTGCTTCTGTGTACATATACATCAAGCCTAGAGAGAGTACTCTCTACATAAAAATTAGCTCATAAAATACTGCCATGTGTTAGTGACTAGACACAGTTTGGATTAAAAACTGGGTTTATCAAAGACTTATAATATGTAACTACAAGTAACTGTAACACTCTGATTTACATACTCTAAGGGCGAAGGGAACATCAAGGAAACTGGCAACTGCAATGCAACCACAATTTCCGAGAAATATTGCCGATTTCAAGCAGGCAACTGGCTTCCAGATTAGCAGGCTCACACTGAGGAAACTTATGTTTGATTAGTTGCTCACATCATCGTAAGTGGGTATGTTCGTCCAACATAAGGCATGACTGTATTTTTTAATTTATGTCACTTACCTTCTTCAATGGACGATAATAATACTGATCCTGTCATAATATGGTGGTAGTCAAGACTGGTTGAGACTGCGTGAGAAGAAAGGATGATGACCATGACGAAAATACTGGGATGTTAATTAATTTTAGCAAGACAGAAGACACCTGAACAGCTGAACCATGTAATGTGGAAGAAGGGCGACTATACAATACGTTGCATTTAAGATGGATATATATGTGAACTAAATAATATATTAATGCAACAAGATTCTTAAATACAATATTAGGAAATGTAAACACTGGGTGCAACCATCCTTCTGTGACAATTTAAACTGAGGTGCTATATTGTTTCAAAAGAACTTAACCTAGCTCCCGACTCCCAAGTCTCATGAGAAATTCTTTCCCAAGCCAAATCTATTTTGTCCAGTCTGGGTGGCATTTGTCATATATACCAGGCTCTTGCTCAGTTAACTGCACAAAAACAAAATTAGCAGCTTCATCAACCTCACGCCATCTTAAGAAACAAATGAATAACTGAAGTGCATTACAGAACAGCTGACACTAGGAAAGCGTGCGGCTATGCAATTGTGAGAAGATTGGCATACTCCACTGCCTGCAAGTTGAGTTTCTCGGTCTTTCCACAAATTGTGTTGCCATTTCAATCTGCGCTACTCCATTCAGTAATATGTCTTCAACTCGGGCTGATAACAATCCTTGCAAATTGTGGTTGCGTTTGGTGTGCCCTCACCCTAAGATCACCGTAACTAAGTCACACATGAAGTCTTCACTAGTCACTGCTTGGTAGTGTCTCCCAACACTGGATAATCCTCTACTTCAGTGCTCATGTCTTTGTTGGATGGTGACTGGTTCAGAACCTTACCGCCTTTCTGGCTTTTGCCAACAGTCATTCTTCGTTCTGAGCCCCATGGAACTCATGACCATATTTTACTGTCTCACATGTGGGATTGTCCATGCTTGAAGAAAAAACCTTGCAATAAACTTCCATACGAATATTTATTATTGATCTAATGAATACATGGAAATTCCTCTGCTTCTGTATGGCCTTCTAGAAGTATCTTTATCTTGCTGTATCTGGCCACCAGGTGTCCAAGCTATATAGCTTAGGACTGACCATAGAGAGGTTACTGGTTTCTACTGTTCAGTTACCGTGTTGTACTATCCGTTTTGGGAAATACCTGATTATTCCTGTTGCACAGCAGTAAATGTATTCCTGGCTATGATTGCAACTACTGGGCTGGAGTACATCGTCATTACAGTGTGCACTGGTTTAATGTTGGTGGTTCTGACAAGCCCCCCTGCGCGGAGATGGTCGCTCAGATATCGAAGCATATCTGGAGCATGTAGTCGGTGCGATGGGTGGTGGCAGCGCAGCAGGTGGTCCTACAACTAGGGCTGCCTTGACTGCATGGGTGTAAGTGGTGCTTGGGTGCAACAGATCATGGACGGATTGGAACACTTGGAGTCGCAGGAGAGCTGGAATGTACAGCCGAGGTCTCTCGGCAGAGGTACTGCAGTAGATCGACACCATGGCACTGAGACTGGTAGGTTCTCGAGCTACAGGGTGGTGGTCAACTGCAGAAGTGTTTTGCACTCGTCGTTGCAGCCATTCGTAGGTGGAGATGTTAGTGCCGTCAGGTGCATAGAGGTTGTAGTTGATGTGTTCCTTGCATTGTGGGATGACCCTGCAGAGGTCTGAACCTGTTTAGCCCAAGAATTGCCGTTTACTAATCCTGTTTGTGACAAAGAGGCAGCCTGTAGTTGTAGCGCAGAATTGTGCCATTGTTGATATCTTCTGCGTTTCTTTTACCTGCTGGCAGTAGGCACAGGTCTCAATATATTTTTGCATCTGGGCTCCGTAGTGGCAACGGTACCAGCAGAGGGTGGATGTAGCGTCATCTCAGGATGGGGGGTCGGCTGCTTGAGTGGTGGTTCCTGGAGCTGTAGCGAAGGTGGGCCAGCTCAGCGCTGAATGCTGCCACGTGGCAGAAGAGACTTCAATATGCTGCAGAAGTGTGTTGCTCTCAAGGAGTGGCGTAACACTTGCAACGGCCGGCTTGGGTGCAGACTCTATAATGCGGTCTGCAGTGTCCAAGTCTCCTTCAGGTTGGCCAGTGAGAAGGGCCTGTACGTGGGAGGGTAGCCGACTGGAGCAGATGCTGCAGAGGAAGTCATCTGGCATGCCTAAGGCAAGACTCCTGAGGTATCTGAGAAACTGGGATGGCTTGTGGTCGCCCATCTCCTCAAATGTAAAGGGCTGGCAGATGCGTTGCTCTCTCGAGGGGGACAGCCACCTCACCAGTTTGGTCTTCAGCATGGTGTCAGGGTCTAGTTCTGGTAGATAGGTGAGGATATCCTCTACTTCCACAGCGTACCGGTGGTTCAGCTGTAAGATCACATAGCAGAACTTGGTTTTCTCACTGCTGATGCCAGCCAAGGAAAACTGTGCCTCAGCTTGGGTGAACCACATGGCTGGTCGCTTGGCCCAGAACACTGGAAGTCTCATGGTCACTGGATATTTCCGTTGGCACTGACCCGTCCATAGTCTGCACTGTTTTTTGTCAGGGTCACCAATGTTGAACTGGCAATGCTTGAAGAGACAACCATGCATTAAATTTCTGTACAAATATTTACTGTTGCTATAATGAATACATGGACTAGATTCAGTTTTTGATTTTGTGATTGTGTAGTAGTGCTTTGCATGGTAGGAATTCCTCCACTTCTGCACAGTCTTCTCAAAATATTTGTATTTCACTGTATCTGGCCTCCAGTTGTCCACACTATACAGCCTAGGACTGACAGCAGAGAGGTCACTAGTTTCGACCATTTGGTTACCATGTTGTACCGATCTGATTCCGCAGATATCTGATTGATGCCATTGCATAACAGAGAATTTTTTCCAGCTATGATTGCAGCTATGGTGCTGGAGGTACGGTGTCATTACAGACTGCCCTGGTTCAATGTCCATGATTTTCACACATAACTCTGGGAATCATGCAACTGATTCTCCAACTCATTCTGGTCAGAGATTCACAGTTACTTTATGACTAGTGGTTTGCCGCCAATCAGTTCGCCTTGGCATCTGGTGCCTTGAGGTCCACAACCAGAGATTCTTTTCCTCAACTGTACTCTTTCAGTAATTGTCCTTATGTAACATCCTCTCTGATGAGAAGATGGGTTAACTCATTCTACTCGGGTGGTGTCCTCATTATGTAGCCTTGGGACTGACTGCATAGAAAATACAACTTAGTTCTTCCAGTGTTGCATGTGTATCTGTTGCCTAGGAATGGATGACTTTTCTTATTAAACTATTCCAGTTTTCAGCGATCATTTCGCAATATTGTGATAGGATATGACCATCTGATAGGCAACAGCTAAGGAAGTTTCTGTTACAATGGCTAGCAGTGAACGCATCAGTACCAGGTAACAAGTTCTAAACACTTAGAAAACCGATCTGTTGCTTGGGAATGAATATGTGGTTTCCGACACAACACAGAATTCACTGTTGCTGGACAACAGATGAACCATTCAAGTGTGTATTCTCTTTGCAGTCCACACCAGGTTATAAAAGGACACATAACTGATTCAAAGTAGGGTCAGTCATAGAATGAGAGGCAGAATGAATAGAGGCCTTGGCAGCAAAGATTGAGTGTGAGCTGTAATAATTGATTGTAATCATAAAGCAGTGGCATTAAACTCAATCATCAAATCTAGAACCCATGTTAACCCCTAATATGTGACAATATGAATAGTTAAATAGGAATACAAATTTTCCCATTTCCAGAAATACTTGAACCAATAGTGAATTAATTAAAAATTATCACGATCAAGATTTATGGGGAAGATAATCCTCAGCCTATTTATGCTTTCAGTGGAATACCAACCAAAATCATGCATGATAATGGTTTGTCATTAAATTAAATACCAAACTTAACAAAAGAAATGATACTGAATTTAACATTTTTTATTGTATAACTTGTGAATTTAAATTCCTTACACAACATAAACTTTCAATCATCTATGTTAAGTACCAGTGATAACACAGTGTGTACCTACAAGAATGCTGCAACTTCAGGCACCTGTAGCTTACGAATGAAGAGAGATATGAGGGTGTCTTTTACAGCTTTTATTCATCAACTGAAACAGATTTCTTTTACATGAGTGGTAAAGTTGTTAGATTTGAAACACTTGACAATGAGTGCCATCCCACCTATAGTTCACCTCTTGCCAGATATGCTCTAATATAATTTCTGCAGTGATTCATGCTTTGAATTCATCCACGATATTCACTCTCTGGCTGTACACCTGGTTTTACATAACCCTAAAGAAAAAAGTACAAAGGTGTAGGATCAGGTGAACGAGGGGGCCACACAATTGGTCCTCTCTTCTTCCTATCCATCAACACTGGAAATTAATGTTCCAGCAGTACCAACATTACCATATTTGTTATATTCCTGAGATGTAGGTGTTTTTAAATCAATTTTATATGTCTTGAATTGGTTATCCTGTAATGAGTATTATTATCTAATGTCTCTACATTCGATACCATAATATGATTTCAGTAATTTAATCCTTTGGTGTATTTAACACTTCACAACATAGCAAAATTATATGTGATTTGACTCGCCGGATATCAGGACACAGGAAACTGATATGACAGGGTAAAGACCTGTGGCTGAAATGACTGTCAGAAGTTAGTTGATGGTGTCTATGTGAAGCATAAAGTCTACTAATATTACAAACCTTGATATGCAGTTGTTCAGGGGTGAGATTACCATCATAAGGAATGGGCTTTCCCACATGTGTGCGTAGCTTCACTGGAAATCCCCCATATATTGGCACAAATGGAAGCTTTGTTATTGTATATAATTTCAGCCATAAACGTTTGCCAAAACCTACACTCCGAAATGCTTCCCGCAGATTTTGTGTGAATACTGGAATCACGGGCTGTAAAAGAATACACAGGTGTGTAAAGGAAATGATGCTAGATGAAGTTAAAGCACCTTGTATTAATGATAAGCTTGAAGTATCACTCACTCTAAAACAGATTCAATATTCTTACACACAAAATTGAGGGATTTAAAATACTGAGGACATGTGATATTCACTTGTATTTTTGTCTCCAACTAATTAAAATTTGTGTATAGCTTGGGATACTTACAACTTTGGCATCCAAGGCCACTTTTGCAAATCCAAGTCTTTTTTTCCACATAAGTCTGTAATATGCATCACCAAACTGAGCTTCATAAACTCCTCCTGGAGATATGGCTAATAAATTGTTCTCTTTCAAAATATTTGAACAAATCTGTACTGTGCCTGGTATTACCTTCATTGCTTCACAGATGATTGACCAGCCTGAAGATGAACACAGTGATGCGACATGTCAATACTACAAAGCACCAATTATGAATAACATAAGTCATTTACTTAAAAGTAAACGTGAATTTTGTATGTTTACTTTGATTTAGTAATGCTGAATACTAGGCCATGCTAAACTGGTCACAAAATTACCACATTTTCTTTCAATTAAATGAGGATTTGAAGATAAATCTATTAATTAGATTTCTCAGTCAACAGGAACTTAATGTTAGACCCGCCAACTTACCAAGTTCAAAATATGTAAGGTTTCACAAAGATATAATACAAGCTGAAGCTTGTTACAGTAAAATTCATGGTCCATGAATAATAAAAAGCACATGATTATTGCACTCAAGAAAAAGCAAAGAAAATTTAATATATATACATATGTATTAAACTGCTAGTTCATTTTTCACTATTTCTGACTTACTTATTTTTTGTTTTTTCACTTTGCATTTTCATATACACTACATTATAATGATTAACATAAATATTGCTAATGTAATTATTTCGGCTGTAGTAACATGTCTCATTCTGTCTTACAATATGCATTCATTTGAGCTCTTGGCTGAAGTGCATGTACTACTCCTCTTCCATGGTCCAAATTTTTATGTATATATGATATTATTATTACAATGATATATTAATTAGTGCAAATCAGTAGTTCCATATTATAAAGTTTTGTGAGTACAAAAGCACTATATCATCCGAACAACATATATAATCTGATTTTAAATAAATAAAAATAAGGGGACAGTATATTCCTTATTTGGGATTTGAATCCAAACATATCATTATGTTAAATATTAATACAGGACAAGATTTTTCTTTTTAATTTTGTGGCATGAAAAATTAGAAACTTATTAACAAAATGTAAGATTTGATGTTCCCTCAACAGTGGTTATGAAGAGTTCCATCTTCTGGGATATAAGGCTGCTTAGTTCATTGAAAGTCAGCTGATGTTTTGGAGAACATGTTGTTTCCAGCAAGAAAAACATTGCTGCCTGCTTCACGTTGGTTTCTTATTTCGTTTATTCTTCAACCCTGATGATGGAGGCGACATGTTTCTCTGAATGTCAGGCAACTTTCAACAGATTACAAGTCGTTATACCTCAGAAGACAGAACCCTTACAATTAACAAAAGAACAGGGACACGTGCTACAATGTCTGGCTCTAATAATACAAAAATGTGCCCCCTTTTCTCTCTCTCTCTCTCTCTCTCTCACACACACACTTATAAAACCATTCTACTAAACATAACATATTATTCTATTCTAATACTGATGCTGTTCCTCCAGCTGGTTCACAAAAATAAGGAATTAATTAGATATATATCATCATCATCATCATCATCATCACTGGCACGACGGCCCTTTGTGAGCCCTGGCCTTCCTCAGGATTGCTCGCCATTCTTCTCTATTCGATGCTACATTCCTCCAGTTCTTTATACACAAAATTCTTATGTCCTGCCACACACATTCTTCCCATCTCAACCTTGGTCTTCCCGCTCTCCTATTTCCTTCTGGTTTAGTATTAAGCATTTTCTTGATGGTTCTATTCTCTCTGGCACGCATTAAGTGACCAGCCCATTCAAGCCTTTTCACCTTCATAAATCCAATACTGTCTGGTTCATTAAATAATTTGTACAGCTCATGGTTATACCTCTTCCTCCATATTCCATTTTCTTCCACTGGTCCAAAGATATATCTCAAGATCCTCCTTTCAAATATACTTAACAGTCTTTCATCCGATCTTGTCAGTGGCCAGGTCTCAGAGGCATAAGATAACACGGATCTTATAAGTACTTTATACATCATAGTTTTCGTTTTCCTGGGTATTAATTGGGATTTCAAGTGTTTCCTAAGGCCATGGAGACATTTATTTGCTGCAAGTACATGCTTTTTTATTTCATCACTGATACCATTTTTACAATTAACTTCTGATCCAAGGTAAGTGAAACTACATACAACCTCAAATTTATATGAGCCAATTTCAATATATGTAGGTCCATTAGCACAGTCTTTCTTGGTTACCGGCATGTACTTAATTAGATATATATATGAAATTAAATATTTGTGAACATTTTAGTTTTAAAAACAGAACAAAACAGAACCCCCCATTCTCAGTTCTTTTTGGGGGGGGGCTTTACATACACCCTTGACGGATGTTGCAAGATATGACCTCAATTAGGACATGACTGTTTCCTATCAAATCCTTTCAAATTCACATCTCATCCTACTATCTGACATATCTAGATAGTAACAGCATCATAAAATGAAGTATATTGTGATACATGTGGTTATTCCATACCTGAAGGTTCAAATGATGTGTAATTACTTTGATAAAAGTCATTACTGCTAATACACTACCTACAT
The DNA here is from genome assembly GCF_002891405.2 of Cryptotermes secundus. Lineage (NCBI taxonomy): Eukaryota > Metazoa > Arthropoda > Insecta > Blattodea > Kalotermitidae > Cryptotermes > Cryptotermes secundus. The sequence continues at coordinate 548,264 of NW_019738963.1, forward strand.
TATGTGGGCAATTAAGACTACCTACACACTTTCACAACTTTTCTAAAAAGAACTGTTACCACTCTACTTGAAATTGCATCCTAACTAACTTATATTTCAGTGACACCTTAACCATCAATTATCCCCTTTAAGTGTGATGTATAATCACAGTTTCATTATGTACAAATGAGCTGCTGAGTAACCAATAAGTATATTAATATAATACAGCTCTGATTTCTCCATTTATATTATTTGTGATTTTTTTTTTTCGGTTCTTCAATTCAATTCAATTCAATTCATTTTGTTCATCAGATCTACATTTGGCGATGGTGCCACCAGATATAGAACACATCAAAGCCCTAGTTACAATAAAATTAATCCAGAGGACAACGTCATTAAGATATTACAACATATCCACAACCATTGTTGCAATAACTGTTGATACAATGCTATAACTAAACACAGCATGCATATAACACTCGCACTGCAACTTATTATCATAACAATATACATATCAACATTGTCAATAACAGAGCAAAATCATATCCAAAGAGTTACGGGCATCTTACAATAAAAGTTTAAAAAATGACTAGTGTAGTTTTATTTATCTGTAATTAGCACAATCATCCCTTGTTTTCCATTCATAATACTCACCTAAAGAATAAAAAGAGCCCACCTGCAATTAAATAATTATATACAACATGCATGTAACACTTGCACTGCAACTTATTATCATAATAAAATACATATTAACATTGTCTATAACAGAGTAAAATACTAAAGAAGTATAGGTATTCTACAATAGAAGTTTTAAAAATGGCTAGTGTTGTTTCACTTATCTGTAATTAACACAATCATCTCTTGTTTCCCATTCATAATATTCATCTAGAGAATAAAAAGAGCCCACCTGCAAACATTTTTTAAGGGAATATTTGAATTTATTTAAATAATGCAAAAAATTTTTTATACTATGTGGTAATTTCTTAAATATTCTAATTCCAGTGTAAGATACTCCCTTTTGAGCCCTGGTTGATTTATAAGTTGGATAATGTAGTTCATATCTTCGTCTCATATAAATGTTATGACTATCTGAATTTGCTATATACTTGTCCATGTTTTTAACTACGAAGACCGATACTGAAAATATATACTGTGAATAAAAAGGAAGAATGTTTAATTTGGACCCTTGGACCCTGGCCTCTGATTTTTCAGTTTCATGATCATTTTACAGATGGCAGGACTCCTTGGACGAGTGATCAGCTCATCACAAGGCCTACACCTACACAAAGGACAACACAAATACAGAATAAACACATACACATACCAAACATCCATTCCTTGTGTGAGATTCAAACCTACGATCTTGGCTTCCGAGTGAGGAAAGGCAGTACATGCCTCAGACCGCTCAGCTTTGTGTACAGAGTATTTACCTTTCATTTGTCATTACTTGTTGAATTTACTCATGGTTACAATTCCATGCAATTTTGTATACATAAGAACTTATGGTCCCAAATTCCATCTCTCTCACCCTTACTGTTTTGAGTTTATAGTAATTAGACTCTGAGTTAGAGATGAAGAGGGGATTTTCTGCTGCCTGAGGTCAAGATGTGATACTAAATTACTAAAATTAAGATTGTAACACTTGAATGAGCAGTAAGTAATGTAACATGTGTTAAACGAAAATAAGATACATTTTGGACTATCCGTGCTTATTATTATGATTTGTATGCAAGACACTCGCCATTAAAACAAATATCTTAAGAATACTGTACTAAATACTTTATAAATCCTTACTAACCTCCACCCCCCAAAAAAATTCTACGGTTCATGGGTTATTAGACTTTTTTCTCTCAAAGCATTTTATTCCAAACACCCCAGAAAAAAACAATGGTACAAACATATTACAATGCCTACACACGCAGTCACAGGAGCAAGACACAACACAAAGCACAATACACACACGAAAGTAGAAAGAGTGCTCCGACAGAAGACGATAGGTGTGACTCGCGTAGTGAGATACAACANATTGTTGCATTATTGATGGACTTAATACACAGACATTTAATGCACAATGAAGGCTTACAAATATGATTTACTTTGAATTGACCACACTCAGCCATGCTCCACACCTCCCAATTGTGAGCATCATGGTTAACAATCCCTGCTCTGGATCACAAAATTTCATTTCATTACTGCAATTGGAGAAGGTGTATTTATTTACCTGGTATATTAAAGAGGAACCGATCTCCAACCGTGTGAATCAAACGGTTCTTAAAGAGAATGCATCTGGAGATAAAATAATACAAGTCTATTGGGATGGCACCATGATAGTAAACGATCAGCGCTGGTGTGTCATCTGGAATGTTTTCCATGCCACTCACCTCATAACCTGCATCATACAACATGCAGAAGAAAGGTTCAAACCATGGATATGGAAACAAACAACATTTGTACACAAATGCATATGAAAATAATTTCTATAAGGACTACAGCAGGTGCCAGTGACTGTGTCACACTGGCTTTGGCTGAGAAGCTGAATCAATGAGTTTTTGAGGCAGAAAATGAATTAAATGCATGATAAGTTCAAGCTCAAATGAGTTGGGCAACAGTTCAAGATTTTCATTTCTATTTCATCTAATTCATGAACTGGTGCATAAACAGGTTTAGAAATTAATTTATTATAATTTTTCCTCTTTAACTGCCCAATTGCTGAAGGCAATTTTCAAGTATCAAAGCATTGGTGTAACTGTTGTATCAGCAGGTGCACTTTTTACTCTGAGGCATTTTGATTTACTTGTACCACTAAAGGCTTCATTCTGACTGTTCCCATCAAGATTCAGGTTAACAGAACTGAAATTATATCACTAAACTTCTCCCTCCAGAAATTAAAGCTATTTTAAAAATCATGCAATGATTTGGGGTGGTCCTGTAGTAAACCCTTGCTTCATCTGTATTAAAGAATATACACTGCTGCAAAGAAGTTCTCAGCTAGTTGCCAGCTGCCAAGACACCTGAATCTTGTTTCCTTCGGTGGAGGTTTCAATAATGAAAGCCACGTTTCTCCTTCCAACTCATCAGCTATATAAAGGTTGCTAAAAACTATTTTAATATTTTACCTAAATCAATGGGATTTTGTAAGACAATACTAAGGCCGATGGGAGTGTTTACTGACCTTGTCTGCTTAATCCAAACCACTAACCCTTCACTGAGGCTTTGACTTTTCCCCTTATACTTCCTTTTACTAATTCTAGCAACACTACTGTTTGGTGTGCCATGTGAGTTTAATAAATCTGGTAATAAAAGCAGTCACTCCTAACTGGGCGAGCCAGCTTGTGTTCAGCTTGTCATAAGTCTACAAAAGGTAAATTTTCTCTTCCACATAAGCTGGTTATCTTCTTATTCAGACATTTTCATAAAATGATTATACTCATAATGAAGGGGGGAAAAGAATCCAAACCCTGATCACTGAGGACTAACACCAACAGAGTAAAGTGGGCTGCTTGTTCAATAAGCCAGAACAGTGAAGCCTGCATTTATATGCTGATGATCATATTATAAATGCTGTCACATGCTTACCTATAGAAAAATTTTAAGCTGCAAAAGTCTTTTATACAGACAATGGTACTGAAAAGGCAGGATGACAACACACCAATGCAAGACAAAATGTTTTAAAGTCTGGAGGAACTATGAGGTAGAAAACATATCAGGCATAATAATACAAAATCCTTGTAAAAATGATTCCTTTCAGAAGGCTAATTCCAACCACCATTTGTGTCACTGTCCAGAGATGGCAGTAGCAAGCTCAAGTTGACAGCTGGCCTATCTACCACCCAGAACTTACCTTTACATTAATCATGTGTGGGGCATACATTCAAGAGATATTACTTTACAGCATTGTTTCGTTTCTTATAACCAAAAATATGATTGCAATGAGCAATAAAAGTACAGTATATTGCAATGACCAGAATCTGATTCTATTCTACCAATGATCCCACTAAGCGGCACCCACTGTATGCAGACAGGAACAAAAACACATCTATGTACAAACACTTTCTGAATATCTTTCATTCTAACACACAAAATATAAATTAAAAAGATGAAATAAAAAAAAAAACATTAAAATAGTTACATGACAAATGACTTTTGTTGTGTGATTCTATCATCTTTGTTTTTAACATCTTTCAATATTATGTACAGTCAATACAATTAACATGATTCCTTTTCATGTGCTTGTAAAAATAGAGTCCTAATAGGTAGGGCATTCTTTGAGATACTATTTCCTGGAAATGGATTTCATTCTAGAGAGATCATAATTTAGTTTCTCCAAAAGAAGAAATGTGGCTGTTGACATCCACAGGTATTAACAAAAGCTGTTATTAAATTTCTGTGTACAAGATGGAACTCTCCAAGTGAACCTCTACACTGAATAAATTTGTGCACCCAACAAAAATCAGAAGAAAATCAAGCTTCAAAGCTATGGTGTCCAGCATCAAAACTATTCTGGATAACCATGAATGAGGTGTCCTTCCCTCTTACATGCACTGTGACTAGCACAGTACCCTCAAGGTACAGTGGAGACTTCCTGTTACAGTTTATGGTTTTGCTACCATCCAACTTCCAAACAATATACTTGCAGTACAGCTGTATCCTTAGAAACTGAAAAGCCACAAACAGAGATGGCACATACTGTGAGTGTTTTGTGAGCTTCATACTTTGCTGAAAAAATGGCTAAAAAGTACTTCAACTAATGCAATCAAGATCCTCATTCAGTGTTTCAGAATTTCAGCAACAAATGTCAATAACAAGAACTTTTCCCATTTCCTGCTTATGGTTACACATTCATGACAATTTCTGAAGATATGACAATATAATAACTTACCTTGGACCACTGTGTTTGAAAGAAAATTAAAACTTAAAACGCAATTAATATCTCTTGGATTAGAGCTTACATTTGTAACTCCTAAATTTCACAGTTTCATACATTCCTTCCTCCAAATATTTGATAATTTAACCTCCATCTGATTCTATACATCTCCAAGAATTCCTCCCCCCTTTTTTGTTAGGTTACAACCTGTTTGTGCCTTCCACAGAATACATACGAACCATCTCAAAGTGTGTAATAAAATCTTATTGTTTTATTTCATCTTCCTACATGCTTTGACTGCATTCGGCCATCACCAGGCAAAAACACAAACAGATTATCACTAAAACATATTGTGGCATATGGACCCATTATAGGCAGCAGACCACAGGCAACAATGGAAGAACTGTTGGAAGCAGTGTTTTCTATGTGGGCCGCTCCAAGGCTATATGACTCAACGGACTGAGTTCACTTCAGTTAGTGCGTAAAGTACAGCTGAGTACAGTGCAGTAAAGTGAGTTGGTGAGTGCAATCAGAAGACTGCTGCAATTAAGTGGTTGTGAGCTGCTGCTGTTAGAAGCTTGGTAGCCGAGGCATGGCGATAGTTCAGGAACCCAGAGGAATGGGAACATATACCAATCCAAGCCACTGGACATATTCCACAATATCAGTAAGTACAAACCCTATCACTATTCCCAAAAAATAACATACACTTTTCCAAAATGTAACGTATTTCTATAGTTCAAGCTGTCAAGCATACATACTCCATTCTAGCAAATGTCTGACCTCCAAACATGAACATATCAATTGTTAAGTAAAATTCTCCTTGCTCCTAATTATTGTATTTGCCTAATGAAACATATAACCCACTAAAATTCAATATTCTTATATTTAATTCAGATTAGCTCCATCCCATGAATACCTAAGAGTCACATGATTACAGGACATGAACTCAAATGCCAGAGTGATTAGACAAATATCTGTGCCATAACTGTTATCTTACATAATATAACTTTACATTGTATGCAGGCTTTATGTAATAACTGGTTTGAATCTGACCAATCAACTTATTTTATCTTTTTTCATACCAATCCACTTATTTTATTTATTTTCACACTTTTATATAACATTATATTTTAATAAAAAATCAGTTTGTATATCTTCTAGCAATAATCTATTTGTATTTTCATCTGACGATGACTGCATGCAGTCAAAACCTGTAGAAGTATGCAAAGTTGTCACTGGGCTTAATTAATTAAGCACTATGCCATGAAGATATATGGGGGAGTGGAGGTATAGATCCATCATCCTTGACCTTGGCACTAGATGGAGGTATACAAACTTACAGTTATTTATTATATCTTCTCACTACAGTTGAGAACATGCAGTGAGAAAAAATTGTTGGTACAACACACACACATATATATCCTATAATTTCTCCCTTCCCTATTATCCCCTACTTTCATTGTAGATACCCATTTGACATTGCCCATCTGGGTGAGCCCCAGAGCTGGCACAGAAGCTGTGGAGACTGACACGGAAGGATTATAAGGCCTTCTGAACATGCAGAGGCACGTTTGGAAAAACCTGGGGACCGAAACCAAAGGTGGTGTATTGGATATACACTGCAGTGGTAAGACCCATAATTACCTATGCTGCCACTATATGGTGTCCTAGAGTTAATCTTAAAACAAGTCAGGCTGAACTAAGCAAATTGCAAAGGATGGCCTGCTTGGTTATTACAGGAGCAATGAGAACAGCTCCAACAGCTGCAATGAAAATCCTACTAGGACTCCCCCCTACTGCATCTACAGATGGAAGCAGAGGCCAAGCTAGGAAATTACAGACTACATGTACATTGCAATGATCAATGGAGACCTAAAAATGAAGATTTTGGACATGCATACATGATTCAGGACATGAAAAAAGAACCCATCCTACAAATGAGGTCTGATAAAATGATACCAAAACATGTCTATGATAAACCCTTCACGATCAGATTTCCTGATAGAAGTGAATGGAAAGAGGGGTTTTAACCCAATAGAAAAGGGGGACTAATCTGGTATACAGATGGTTTGAAGACAAATAAGGGCACTGAAGGTGGAGTGAACTGTGATGGAACAGGGAGGAAATATAGTTTTGGTCTTTGTCTGTATACAACAGTATTCCAGGCAGAAGTATATGACATTAAGGCATGCACAGTTGAGAATTTAGATAGAAACTACAAAAATAGGAATATCTATATTTTAGTCAAGCTGCAATCAAAGCATTTGGTACACACCAAATCACTTCAAAATTGGTTTGGGACTGCCACCAATCCATCCCACAACTGGCCAGACATAACAGAGTTCAGCTAATATGGGTGCCAGGCCATGAGGGCATTGCTGGGAATGAAACTGCAGATAGCTGGCAAGAACAGGATCTGAATAATTGTTCATAGGACCTGAACCAGCTTGCAGCATCTCGATTGGAGTTGTCAAGAAAGTGATCAGGGACTGGACTAAAATAAATCACAAAAAACACTGGGCATCCACAATTGGGCACAAACAGGCAAAAGGATTTACATGAGGACCCTCTGCCAAAAGAACAAGGGACCCGTTAAAATTAAACAGAGACCATCTGCGCATCTGATTCAGACTTTCATTGCCACAAACAACATCCCTGTGGTTCGTCAGGCTCCCTACTCCCCCAACGTGGCTCCATGTGACTTTTGGCTATTTCCCAAGCTGAAAATGCTGCTGAAAGGAACCCGATTTGAGTCAAGAGAAGACATCATGCGGAATGCGAAGGCCCGGCTGATCACCACTCCAAAAGACGCGTTCCAGAAGTGTTTCTAACAATGGCAGAAGCGCTGGGAGAAGTGTGTGCATTACCAAGGAGACTACTTTGAAGGGGATTATGGTTTTGTACCTCCAAATCAATAAATGTATTTCTGCCGACCAAAGGTTTGATACTTTTTGAACACACCACGTATACAGAAATGTATGTATTACACACGGGTTAAATTTTAAATACAGAGATTGACTTGAGCAACTACACTTTTCCATGCATTTGTTATTAAATGGGGACATGTTTTAAACAATAAACAGTACATGTTTCATGCTGAAGAAAGTATTCACAGTTTTTAGGAAGTTAACTCCGGTAGTTGCAAGTGTTAAATAAGTTGCTACCATGCCAGATCCAACCATGGGCATCCCATACAGCTGCAGCTGTCTTCCGTGCACCATCCCAGAAATCGGTTTCATATGCATGGCGTAATCGGTGTCTGAAAGAGAGCAATACCAAATATGTTACTCAGCTAACCCTTTCCAGATATGTGTTAATATTATAATCAACACAGTGACAGTGCTTCCATGGAAGAATGTCAACATATGATTGATAAAGTTTATTTCATGGTTCTTCAATCCATAGGGCCGAGGTTCAACCGAACGTATAAGTGTGCTACTAACGCATGAAACGCTGTAGTGTATAAATGGCGTTGGTTCCTTAAGAAGTTCAAATAATAACTTTCTGTTGCCAGAAGGCAGACAAAATATTCATGAGTGTGTTGGCATGGAATAGAGTGGCCAGTAGTGACATATGATTGATATATGATTGGAGAACCATGAAATAAACTTTATTGCAGATGAAGAATCTAGCATTGATATGTTAGGTGAAGACTCTGATGATGTGATTAATTTGGAAACTGAAGGACCCACTGCTCATCAAGAATCGAGCTTCGAATTGTCAGAAACAGAGAGTGAAACAAGTGTTAATGCATGCTGATGGTTGGGAAGACTAGACAAGGGGCAACAAGAAACCCAAGGCATACACATTTACTAAAAATGCAGTACCACAAATTACCCTTCTACCAGATGCAGAGCCCATAGTTTATTTTATTTTATTTTTCAATGATGAGCTTTTGAATAACACTGTTATAGAGACAGACAGGTATGCTAGACACAAAATTGCCAAACTTCAGCCATGTCCATGGTCCATTTGGAGTAGGTGGTCTGATGTCTCACTTCCTGAAGTGAAGGTCTAATTATAAATATGGGCATAATCCCATTACCCAGCATAAAAGACTAGAGGTTTGGTGAGAGGAAAACATAGATAATATTTTTTGGTGACATAATGTCATGAGATCATTTCTTTAAGGTAATATGGATGATGCATGTGGGGATATCATACCACTGAAGGAAGCAATTGGGCCATTAAAAGGACAAAGAAAGTACATGGGGTGATAAACATACAGAGAAATTTTGTGCCAGGCAAAAGCACTGCAATGGATGACTCAACAGTTGGGTTCAAGCCCAAAATAACTTTCCAAATTTATAATAAAAAAACACTGATGTGGGGCATCAGATTATTTGTAAAGTAAACGTATCCCTGTAACAGGCCGTGGAGGCCCAGAGGGTTGTGAGAGGTTGAGGTTCCCACATTTTCTAGACAATGAGCTCATAGACGGCGGCATGGTTGTCAGCCCTATGCACCAGCTGCCTTTTACTCCCAACAATATTCCAAGAATATTCCTGGTACTCATTTCTGTTAGAGGCTGAGTTGACCCCAGGGCCATAGTGCAGCTGGAATGATTAGGTCAACTGAAAAAAATCCAATGACCTCATCGGGACTTGAACCCATGATCTCCCGGCTTGTAGCATAGTGCCTCAACCAACTACGCTACCGCATGCCCCCCACACCAGATTATTTGTATTAGCTAAAAGTGACACTGGTTGTGTTCACAGTATACTTCCAAATTACAGAAAACTTACAGGCAATGAGTGTAACTTGACGTACTGTGAAAACCTGTTTATTTCAAGGTTAGTTCTTTCCTTTACAGACAGACTAGGACTTAGTGTGACTGGTATTGAAGACTACAAGCTTTTCACTGACAGATATTATATCAGTGCTGAGTTGGCCCAAGGACTGGACGATCAAAAATGTAAGTACACATTGTGCTTTTTTTTTTTCACTTTATGCCCTTGTTGCACCAACTTTTCAGGCAAAACGCCTCACCTAGTGGCTCCGCAGGCATTTAGAAACCCTTGCCATCCTGTGGATTTTTTCATAATGCTACAACAGGAAAGGGTTAGGGGGGCCATAATAAATGCATACAGAGTTTGGGATGGAAAATATAATGGGAAGATACAACTTGGAAAATGTCAGCAGAGATGTGAAAATATGAAAATTGATTATAAACAAATGGAGTGGAAGTGTGTGATCTGATTGAATTTGGCTCACTATAGGGACCAGTGATAGGTTCTTGTTGGCATGATAATGAACTTTCAGGTCTCCTAAAAGGCAGAGATTTCCTTGACTAGTTGAGTTACTATTAACTTCTCAAGGATTTTGATGCAAGGAATAAGTTACTTTGGAATTAGTAATAATAAACTGCTTGAGTTTTTTCTAATTATACTTCAGTCCTGAATATCAAAATTTAGACTGTGTTTATCGAAAATTTACTACTGCTGTACTTATATACTTATAGTGGTGCTGATCACAGTAGCTGAGTGGTCTAAGGCATGTACTGTCTTCGCTCGCTCGGAAGCTGGGATCGTGGGTTTGAATCTCCCTCAGGCATGGATGTTTGGTGTGTGTTTTTCTGTGTTTGTGTACAGGTAGAGGCCTTGCGACAAGCTGATCACGTGCCCAAGGAGTCCTACCGAATGTCTACGATCTAGTAAACCTAAGTGAAAATGGAGAGTTTCGTGGAGGTAGGCCTAGGCCAAAATGAGGGCTGTAGCGCCAAGGGGAAAGTACTTATAGTGGTATCAACTTAGGATACGTTTGCTGCTTGGCTTACTCTTCAACTCTGAAAATGGAGGCAGTATATTCCAGTGAGAAGTGGATAAACTTCCACAACACTAAACAATGTTACATCCCTCATGATAGTACTCTTCAATTTACATTTAACTCACTGCTTTTCTATTTCATATCTAAGAAAATTTTGTTAATGCCTAATTCATATATTTCCAGTTATCAACCACTATTTCTATAAACCTAACCAGAATGAATACTTTGGTACTCAAAACAAAAATGAGAATGATTATGTAGGAGGTAAACTTACCTATGTAATTTGTAGACATAAAAATTCAGTGCAGACAAATACAGCAGAAGTACTATAATCAGAGGCAAAAGGAATGTAATTATTAAAGGGGTAAGCATCCATGTTAGCCACAAAGTGAAGTCCAAGTCTATGTAATCCACTGAAAGGAAATTAATTTAATAAATAAAAATAGTTTTATATATAAATATGATCTAAAAGTTTGTAATATAATTTTTGACTTTTTTGGACATCATCTATCATCCTGTTTTTATTTAAAAATAATGTTTCGGGGACTGGATTCTGTCCCTGTCCTCAGGTGAAAGCCTACTCAGTTGGGCCCAAGAGATAGAGCTAGTCCCTATCTCTGGACATGAGAACCAACACAAGACAGGAAATATAAACCAAACACAAGAGAACTCATCAGCAGATGTTAAGACAAACATTAAAAGACCCTCACAAGACTCTAGGTGCAAGACCTCATGTGTGTGCCCTAATTGAGTAGGCTGTCACCTGAGGATGTAGGTGGAATCCAGTATCTGAAATGTTTTTAAATAAAATAAAGGATGAAAGATAATGTTCAAAATTCAATAATTGTATTTTTATGTATGTATTTCAATTACAATCATTTATAAAATGTAATATATGTAATTTTATGCCAACAAAATAATTTTGTTATCCACATATTGGTATTGTAATAAAGTATTCTTTCTGCTGAAGAAAATAATCAGAAGTATGGCTGGTGGTCAGAGGACTGAATCATGTACATGTTTATGTAAGAGATTTTTCATACTAACACTTCCCCCTTACCATAGATTTGTTTCAGTATTTATAACTGACAACTATGAAATGGTTCCATCAGATTCATAAAGTGAACACTGGGTACAGATACGCTCTTTACAGATCAACAGCTAACTTTACGGTGTTCTATAAACGTGTACTTTATAAAATTTATTGACAGTTAAAAGACAATTTCAATTGGAACTAAAAAAACTCCTTCTTTCATATCTCTTACCCTGACATCTCATGACAGTGACTATAACGGTTATTTCATTCTTGCCCTGAAGGCACTATTCTTCACCTTACACTCAGATCATGAAATTTTAAATGTTACATAATTAATTATATGTACTGACACATTCTACATCCTTGGCTTAGACCTATGATCTATGGAGTGTAAATAAATTCTGCTCATTCTCGTTATGGGATTATAATACTCACTGTGAAATAATTATAAGGTATTTTTCGTTTATGCTAAATTAAGTGTACCACAAATTTAAGTTTCCTCTGCTCATTTGTAGTGTATACTTATACACTAACTTATTCCACATCTGAAGTAACGAAGATTCATGGAATGCACATACTCAATTCACCTTTCGAAAATTCAGTGAATATAAGGGCCAACAGTAAGCTTACCAATAATATTTTCAACATGTGTTACTAATCTGCTGATCAGCCCAAGCATGATTGATGTTCCGTTCTGCAAACTAATTCACGTACATGGGTGCAGGCTTCTGTTGCATATCATTCTTCTTACAATGTACCTAACACCTAAATAGTTATACTACACTATGAACCACTATTCATATTCATATAGGTTTTACGCATTAAATTAAAATGCAAATATCAGAATGACAAAAAGCAGTTCCTACCAAGGTTACACTAATATTTTTCTTTCCTGTTTTCCTTATACGTTTTCGCAGTGGCAGACCAATTCTAATATCAAACAGGATGGGTATAGTGCTTCAATTTTAACTTCCTTCAGGAATTAAGAAAATCCGAAATTTTCCTAAATATGCATACAGAGAACTCGTCAGATACATTAACAACAATAGCAGTTACACTTTTGATACAAACTAATCCTGGAAATTTGAATTTCTCTTAATCTGAATTTAAGGGATATTTCATGTTACACGTTGGACGTTATGGACAATAAATTACCGCCATTTTAGCAGTGTTCTGTGCAGTCCTGTTCCTGTGGCTGCTGTGTGGTCTGGTGTGCGTATGGTTGGGTGTTGCTGCTGTTGTGTAGGTGTGATGATTTAGAATTTAGAATTGAGGGGTGTATTACAAGTAGAGTTTAGAATGATAAAATGGGTATACGAAAAGGCCATGTATAGAACGTTGAAAGAATATTATGACGTAGTTGAAATCTAGTAAGAGAAAAATTAATCTTTGTGTTGTACCACTTTAACGGCCATTGAACTAGGAGTTGAAGCCGCAGAACCAAGAATGGTATCAATGTTGAAAGAAGTTGTGGGTCGCAGAATTTGCAACTCCTCAGTTAGGTTGTTCATGTGAAAATGGTGAAGACAAGAAGTTGCGACGTAACTCAAGATTTGGAAGCAGCAATGCCTGTTAGACACTCATCCGTGAAAGAGGAAATTCTTGAGGTGATATCCTTTCGTCTTTAAGCATCCTTTGTTTTCATTGAATATCTCAGCTTTTGAAGCGTATATTTGTGAACTTGAGACCCGTCATATCAGAAAAAAAAAACTATGGATTATTTTACAGGAGGTAGAGAGCGTTTCCAGTCAGCGCCGAGTGGAAAAGAATGAGTCTTACACTCTTCAGTCTTGTTCTGGCTGGGGTCGTGAATTACGCAACCGTTTTGTATTTAACAACAAAGATCGCGACCGGTCGTCAACAACAGACTATACCTTGCGCTCCCATTATACAGAACAAGGTAGTGATATGGTTTCAGAATGCTTGTATACTGACATATCTTACCATATTTTGGTATGATTTAAGGGTCTATGCTGTCTTCGGTGTTCCAAGGGTCAGAATCCACGTACAGAATTGTTTTATGTTTGTGAACTTATGATATACATTAGATTTCACATTGCTTGATTCAGCTTTAGTATTGCATTAACATGATACTAATTCATAATCTGTTGCTTCTGTTTGTCTCCCATGATAACAGTTACGATGACAATATGCTGATCATGCCAGGACGTTTTTGTGCAAGGCAGGCATCAGTGTGCTTGATATTTTTGTAGCCTAATGAATATGTTGAACAAACTGGTAGACTGAAGACACTATTTACCTTTCTTAAAAATCTGTGTTAAGACCTTCATTAAGAGCATGTGATGATGGTGTTTTCAGTCGTGAGTAAAATGTTGCACTGGATGTCACTACCATAATATCCCTGATGACTCTTTCTCCTGTCAGTCTTGCATTCTGTTCTACTTGATATAGGTGGGAGGTCTATGCTTTTCCTATCCTTCTATACAGCTTAATAGATCAGCTGAAAATGGAAGGGGCTTAGTTCAGCAATTTGTGTGGTGGATCAGTTGGGTAATGGGTTGGGAATAGGCATGGATGCAGTAATATTTTTTTACAAGATAAGGGCTGTAAGACTATAGGTTGTCTTGGTGGTGAATCTGTAGATTACAGTCAACTGAGATGTTATACTGTTCTGTTTTGATTGATAGGTACTAGTGTTATACAAGAACTTGCAGGCACACAAAACGGAATCTGCAGATTCCTGTGAAAATTTATGAAGCTAATGACATTGTATTCGACAAGTTTGTGATCTCCAATCCAAGGATTATGCATTTTTTTAATGCTGAAAATATTTCACACTGAAATTGACTCTGATGAAAATATATGGAAAAGACTGTGTCACTAAGTAAATTTTGAGCGCAGATATTCATGTTCCTTATTACTTCCCTTCATGTGTTTCAATGTGTATAGTGAGGCTAACAGGATTATAAATTAATGATTATACAATTTATTATGGGGGACATGCAGTAACATAGTTGGTTGAGGCACTATGCTACAAGCTGGAAGGTTGTGGGTTCAATTCCCGATGAGGTTATTGGGTTTTTCAGTTGTCCTAATCCTTACAGCCGCACTATGGCCCTAGAATGGACTTGGCCCCTAATGGAAATGAGTACCAGGAATCTTCCTGGGGTAAAGGTCAGCTGGCGTGTAAGGCTCATGGCCTCACCTCCATCTGTGAGACGATTGTCTAGAAAATGTGGGAGCCTCAACATCTCACAACCCCATGGGTCTTCATGGCCTGTTACAGGGATAGCTTTACCTTTTACCTTTATAGTATATTATTCTGTTTACATGCCTAAATTGCACTAGTTCTCAGACTAATTGTTATTATTTATTTAAACTGCAAATGGGTTTTTACCTGGTGGCAGTGGTACTACAGTAAGACAACTCACAAATAACACCCGTGACACAAAATAACACACAACACTCAAACAGAACACAGCACACAAAACTACACAAATAATAAAGGACACAGTACACACAATGAATAGTTACAACTACAATGAAATAAATTAATATTAATAACAAAATAAGCATACTATGCACTAAACGGTAACAGTAAGAAAATACATGATGTCATGAACTGAGGTACTCACATTTCACCATGGCCTTCCCTTCATTCCACTTCACTACACTTTCGTACCCATCACATCATCACAGTTCACTTCACTGCATTTTTGGATGATTTCCCCCATACCTTCATTTCACCTTATTTATCACATTTCTAACACTTCTTTTAAAATTACTTGATTTACAGAAGTGAGTCCCTAAAATTTCTCAGATATGACCTCAAAGTTTTGCATTGTTGCCATATATACAGGACATTTCACGACTTTAGGACATAACTGCAGGAGGTGATTTCCTAGGTCTTTGTGATCAAAAAAGTTCATATAAACATGTGTCCGATTTTGGACGGTTACGGAGTTATGACCTTTTTAAACTCAGAATAGAAGGTAACGATTACTGACAATAAACGGAACAAAATAATAACCCAGCATAATACATGATACATTTGAAGTATGAATGTAAAGTTACCTTCATGAAATTACCTTTAATTTGAATTGATTGGTGTTTAAAGCTGATTTTCGAAAATGCCACTGCCGGCTGCAACACAGGCTGCCGCTTGGTTGTGAACCGCGCCTTAGGTAGCTCTCATGTGTTGAGATAACGAGAACGCTCTGTCTGTAGCTGGCTAAAAATATCGACCTACCAGATGACAGACGCGGTTCTTACGAGGGCGTATACGGGAATGAAAAAACGGTCATAACTCCGTAACCGTCCAAAATTGGACACATGTTTATTTGAACTTTTTTGATCACAAATATTAGAAGAATATTAAATAAAATTTTGTATGAAGTTGATAGCAGTGATATCCCCCAATAAATATTAGAGTCAATTTTACCGACTGTATATGCATATACAGGGTGTTTCACTTGGGGCGTAACCCGGCATTTTGTTAATAACTCGGATACTAATAAAGATATTGCAACAAAATTTGGAGTGGACTTACCTCAGTTCATGTGAAGTCTGGTGACATCATAACAAGTGCTGGAAATGGCCACCATTTGCATCCAGACAGCATTGGACTCGGCACGCCATTTTTTGGAAAGTCCTTGCCCGTACGCCAGGTGTCACTTCTTGGATGGCCTCACTTATGTTTGCTTTTAAAGCCTCTATGGTTCGCGGTTTGTTGGTATAAACTTGCGCTTTCAAATGTCCCCACAAAAAATAATCAGGCGGTGTTAGATCGGGCGAGCGCGGTGGCCAAAGTCCTCTGGAAATGACGCGGTCACCAAAAAAAGACTGTATTTCGACCATGCATGTGCGCGAGGTATGTGCTGTTGCTCAATCCTGCTGGAAATAACTGATGGATAATTCCTCATCGTCCATTTGATTCACAAAGCAGCGGAAGATATCTAGGTACGCTACTGTTGGGATTGTCGTGTCGAAGAAGATGGGTCCAGTTATGCGCCGCCGGGAAATTCCACACCAAACACCAATCTTCTTGGAATAAATGGGTTCTTTGTGTATTGCATTGGGATTCTTGCTTGCCCAAATGCGACAATTTTGCGAATTAACATATCCGGAAAGATGGAACCACACCTTGTCCGAAAACGAAGTGTAGTCAAGAATGTCCAGATTATCCTGGACAAGGGTCTGTAACCATTGACAATACGCCACTCTCTTCGCGTAATCTGGCTCTTTTATCTCGTGCACCACAGAGATTCTATATGTATGAAGCTTAGATTTCTTCGCAGCACGATAGCAAGTGCTTGTCGAAATACCTGATTCCTGTGAAACTCGGCGCAGTGACTTCTTAGGAGACGCCAGCAGTCGCGCCTTCACATCCTGGATCGTTTCCACTGACATTGCTGGACGACCTGTGTGCTGATCCAAAAGCGTCCCCTTGGTTTCAAGTTTTTTGGACAAGGCCCAAATTCTGGACTTACTCGGTGGAACTCTGCCTCCAAACTTCGCCAGGAATTGTTGTTGACATGCCTTGATGGATTCTGTTTTCCAATATGCACGCGCAATAAACAGTTGCTTCTCCAGGGTGTACCGATCCATTTTTCTGTTGTGTACACACTTCACATTGCCGAACAGCACTGGAGAAGCACAACTGCACTGTCTAAACACCCTCAGCCAAAAGCACAAAAACAAATGAGACCAGCAGAGGTGAGTACGCAGGGGCTAGACTGGCGCGACACACTGGATGCAGATAAGGACAGCTGATTATTGGGTGCGACACATCGACGCTGTTGCTACTCCATGTCGCGAGACTCAGATGGCGCATTACACACACATTTCATATCTCATGGAACAGACGTGCTACTTTACAGTACTGTTAAAATTTCGTTGCAGTATCTTTATTAGTATCCGAGTTATTAACGAAATGCCGAGTTCTGCCCCGAGTGAAACACCCTTCATGTTTATGTTGACCAATTTTCTGTTATCTCTGTCTCTTGTGCTGCTAAATGACCACTTTGTGTATTAAATGACCGCCAAGTGATATACAACATTGGATACTGATTGCTCTTACACTATAAAACGTGTTGTTTTTGCCTAGCAGCCAGACAAGAGACAGAATGAAATGAAGGGGGAAATGGGTAACATTACGTGAAAGAACTTTACCAAACATAATATTTATTTTGTAAGGTACCTTATCCATATTTATATTCTGGAGTATGATTTTTCTATGGAAATATTAATATTTTAATTTTCTTAAAATGAACTCAATAGGAAAAGGGTTTGTTGCTTGTTGCATCAAAATCCATGCAGTCTATTCTAATAGTGGAAAGAAAGTGAGTTTTCTCTGGATGCCAGTAATGCTAGCAGAATGCTGGTTTTTTATGATCTGCAGTATCAGGTACATAGAGAGGAGGCTGTAGAATTTGGCTCTTGGTGTCAGTTACACTTAAAAGTCTTAAAGGAAATGGTCTGTTTCTCACATTCAAAAATACTTTCATCACTGTGTTACCATGTAGTTTATAACTCTTGTCGTTCACTTGTAAAGAAGTGCTTTTTCTGGGTTCATGATATAGTATGTAGTCACCGTATAAGTTTTATATTTGTTATATAAAATTTATGTCATGCTTGTATATCAGTAAATATTGCTTGTGTAACAGACTGTTAAGATGCTGTGTACTGGGAATACTAATAAAAAAACCCCAACAGCGCAGCTAATTTGAAACTTATTTATTGATTGAGGGTAGAATTTACGAAAGCATGAGTTAGGTCATTCATGTCTAGCACCAAGAGTTGCTTGACTGAGAAAACTAGATTATAGATTTTATTTCTGCTGGGAATCCATCCATATAAATATTTTAAATGTACAGGTGTGTGTAGGAGCTATGAAAGCTCAGTCAGTAGTGTTAGGCTCTCGGCTTCATGGCTGAAGATTGAGATTTTATTCCCAGCAAGGGTAGAGACTTTCCTCCACAGCCTTCAGACTGAGTCTGGGACTCACCCAGCCTCTTATTTAATTGGTACCTGGAGTAAAACATCCAGGACTTGAAGCTAACCACTCACCTTCATCCAGTACTGAGGGTGAGATACAAGATGCTATACCCCAATTCCCCCATATGTCATGGGATGGTGCTTAATTAATTAAGTGCAGGGACAGCTTTTTGCAGGTAAGTATATAATTTGGGATAATCTGAACAATATAGACGTGAAACCAGCAGGCATTTCAGGAATAAATGGAAGGAATATCTGGAAGACAAAATTGATGAGCTTGCAAGGAACAGTAAGAACAGAAACATTAGAGACCTGTATAGAGGAATAAATGACTTTAAGAGGGGTTGCTAACCTAGATGTAACTTAGTGAAGGATGAGAATGGTGATCTGCTTGAAGATTCCCACAACATTTTGAATAGGTGGAAGAACTATTTTTCTCAGTTATTGAATGTGCATAGGGTCAGTGCTATTAGGCAGATAGAGATCCATACAGCTGAGCTGTTAGTACCTGATCCTAGCCCTTTTGAGGTTGAAATTGTTATTCCTGTGTAGCTGCACAGTTGGCGGCTTCTCAAGAAGGCCTCAGTTCCATGAATGAATAAAGTATATCATTTTAAGAATCATATATGCAGTGGAGAGTTATTCAGAATGTTTTGTTCTAGTACCTGTGGGATCCCGTCGTCGGCATATGCGCAGTTGCCGAGTATCTGTTTCACTTGATGAGCGAGGCCGTGTTTATGAAGAAGATGAGATGATGGAAGATTCAGATGATATTGCTATGTATGAGGAGGCTGATGATGACGATGATGATGATGATATTTTTACACCTGTTAAAAGAAGAGAGAGGTAGGCTGTCATTCATTTCTTAACCTCATCTCTGTTACTGAACTGACTGAACTCATGAAGCAGGTCTGTTAAGTTTTCCATGATTATGCCTGAGTAATGGTTGGAGGAAAGTTTTGTGTTTTATATAATTTGTATATATGTTAAAAGAGATGACCCATCCTGGGTGGGTCCCTTGTCACTGCTGCATGGCACGTCCTGAGGTTGTGGATGGAGGAGACACTCCATACATGGATGGTAGCTGAATATACTGAATAAGCACACTGAGGTCTAAGTGCAAGGGCCGAGAAGGCCTACCCCTTCATACATACATACATACCGAATAAGCACCTGTGGACAGCCAACAGTGGGTGGTCCTCCAGCTTTGGGGTTTGGTGTTGGGCTAATAGGTCATCACCATAAAAAATATGCTTGTTACGAATTGTCACATAGAGCCAGGATAGCATAGTTTGTATAGTGACTGGCCATGGGTTGGACAGCCTAGGGGCAGAGTTCGAGTCCCAGCAGGATCAAGAATTTTCTCTTCTCTGGGTCGCTGAGACCATGTCTGGGGTCCACCCAACATCTTATTGAATGGGTACGAGGGGGCTCTTTCCACTGGGGTAAAGCAGTCAGGGCATGAAGCTGACCACTCACCTCCAGGTAGTGCTGAGGTCAAGAAAATGTGGATCTGTACATCCACTCCCCATACACTTTCATGGCATATTGCTTAATTCGTTAAGCACAGGGACAACTTTACTTTTTCTAACATATAAAATGTCACAAAAGGCCTTGGGTCTCGACAGATTATTTGGATAAATGATCTAACTAAAGAAAATGGGCATAAGATTTGGGACATGGAATGTAAGAAGCCTGTATAGGGCAGGTTCTCTCAGGACAGTGGCAGAAGAAATGTCAAAATGTAAGTTATACTTAATGGGAGTACAGGAGGTCAGATGGGACAGAGGTGGCACAGAACCAGCAAGTGAATGCTGTTCTGTAAGGGTAGAAAGTTTGGTCTCTAACATTAAGGGGGGAACATAGACCGAGGGTGTTTGAAAACAGGGTGTTGAGGAGAATATTTGGACTTAATAGAGATGAAGTGATGGGAAATTGGAGAACTTTGTAACTTATACTCTTCGCCAAATATAATTAGAAGGATCAAGTCAAGGATGATGAACTGGGCAGTGCATGTAGCTTGAGTGGGGGAGAAGAGGTGTGGACATAGGATATTGGTGGGAAAGCCAGAAGGAAAGACACCACTAGGAAGGCCAAACTGTAGGTGGGTAGAGAATATTAAAATGGATCTTAGCGAGATAGGATTGGGTGGTATGGACTTAATCTGGCTTAGGATAGGGACCAGTGGGGGGCTCTTGTTTACACAATGATGAACCTTCAGGTTCAGTAAAATGCTGGGAAGTTATTGAGTAGCTCCACAATTGGTAGCTTCTCAAGAAGGGCTCAGCTCCATGAGTAAGTAAGTATCAACATATCCTACTGTGAAATGACCTTTTCTGTTGAGCTCCCAAAGAAGACCATCCAGGACCAATCTCCGCAGCAGAGGGGAGAGAACACCTGTCTCTGGACACCATCTTGCCGCAGACACCCTCAGGGTGTCTCCAAACAATATAGCACTTATAATCCTGCTTTCCAACATAGCACAGATCCAACTGCATATTGCGAGCTCAATGCCATGCCTTTCAGCAACCTGTTTTATTGTTTCAAAAGAGGTTCAATCAAAAGGCTCCCTCTACATCAAGGAATGCTCCAAGGGCAATATCCTTGTGTTTGATAGCATTTTTTATGCGTGTTACCACATTATGCAGCGTGGTTTCAGTAGATGTACCTATTTGGTAAGCATTTTGGTTTTGGTGCAGAGAATGAATGTTCAATGCACCTTCCCTAATGTGTCTCTCTAGAACTTTCTCCGTTATTTTCAAAAGGAAAGACAACAGGCTGATAGATTGATAAGCCTTGGCCTTGGAATACTCAGGTTTCCTGGGTTTTGGAATAAATGTCACTTTGACTTGTCTCCAGGCAATAAGGATAAACCCATGTGCCATGCAAGCTCTGAATATGTGGCATAGGTGTGATGTTCTACCCCTTCCATGATTTATTTAATCCGTCTTGCAGTGCATACACTCATTTATCTCCTTCTCTCCCTCGCACTACATGTTTCGGCATAATAATGCCATCTTCAGGTGCTTACTTATCCACGTCAAACCAGTTCATTGCATGCCATGTTCACACATTAAAATAACTAAAATATGTATCTATCATATACATTGTCAAACGTTAAAAATATTAAAATTGTTCAGGATACCACATCGCTACGTCGCCCCTCACTACGTCAGTCACGCCCATTCTCCTTTGTTGGAGCACTCCTTCACTATCTTGTGTGTTGTGCTTTTGTTGTGTCGTGCTCCTGCGACTGCGTGTGTTATACTGTTGGGCTTCCTGGGTATGTTCTACCCCTTGCTGCAGAAGTGTTGGTGCAATTACATCCATTCCCACAGACTTAAATGGTTTGAAGGTACGTAACGCCCATGTAATTTTTGATTGATTGCTTACCCAACTGGCCAGGTTCCAGTCTCCCCTCTTCGTTATATGTCCACATACGTGCAGCTTGTGCTGGCCCCGCCCATCACCTGAGTCATCAATCAGCTTTGAATCAAGGAAGTGAACTCTGAACAGTTCTTTCAGTGTCCCCTTCCCAGTTTGGGTGTACTTACCATTAGGTAGCTTGACAGTACTGACCTTCTTGCTATGACCTTCATGAGTCTGGCACTGCCTGGTACATCATTGATCTGGTAGTATGTCCTTCATGAGGATCGTTTGGCTTTCCTTATTTCTTTATTATAACAGATGAGGGTTTCCTTGTTGGTGTCCCACAGCCCTGTTCTTTTTGCTATATTATTCAGTTCACTTATTCAGTATAGAGGGGGTGGGTTTCCCCATGCAGCATGACTAATAGTCTGTTGTATGTCCCACTTTAATTTCTACTGTCGCCATACCCTACTGATACTGGTGCCCGCTGTCTCCCCTTTCTGCCAGCGAGGTCGGCCCTCTACTGGCAGCGGTATCCGATAATTCTTCCCTCTCTGCCAGCGAGGTCGGCCCTCTACTGGTACTGGTACTGGTACCCGATAACTTTCCCCATCTACCGGAGGCATTGGAAACTACTTGGGCGGGAAACTTTTTGCCTAATTTTGCTCAGAGGTCTCCTAGAGATACGAGGATCTTTTATGTGCCGTAAATCTATGACACGGGACCCACGGCTTAAAGTCCCTCCCGGAGGACTTGTTCCTTGAATTTTTCCACCCTTGAAAATTCCACAACCTCCGCCGGGTTTGAACCTGCGTAACTTCAGTCATGAGGTGGGAACGTTACCCCTAGACTACAGAGGCCGCTTTTGCTGTATTAAATAATTTTATTGTTTTGGCTCTTAGCCCACTCAGCTTATTGTTCCACCAAGGTGCATTTCTTAGTAAGCGGGTGGTATTGGCTCTACAATTATGATAATAGGACAAGATAATAGCCTGTTGCAACTGGTCAGCAGATCGATCTATGTCCCTTATTGTGCGTATACTTCGCGAAATAGTCTCCAGATTCACCTTTGGGTTGTCCTTGTACGACTCCCAATTGGTTCTCCTAGGATTCCTAAATGTAGCTTGTGTTGTTACGTTACCTATTTGAAAGCATATGTATGTGTGGTCCGATAAAGATGGCTCACCAGATACATGCCAGTTACTTACCAGGTTTTCTACTTTATTTGCCCCTTGTGTCAAGTCAGTAACCTCCTTTCTATTGCAGACCACAAAGGTAAGTTTGTTACCATGGTTTAGAATATTCAGGTTTGAACTCATCAGAAATTCCATAAGGCTTTCTCCCCTTGTATTGGTGCTTGTGTTCCGCAACAAAATGTGTCCATTGGTATCACACCCAATGATGAGTTGCATTCTTCCATCTAGAAAAGTATTCTTGTATCATTCACTGGTACTGTTTTCAAATTTTTACAGAGTTGTAGTTCTCCAGTGATGTTATATCCATCCTTGCTCGCATATCCCTTTAGGGGAATTTGTGACGAAAATTGTGGCAATGTTGCTTAAGCCTGAGGCATAGCAAGATACTGAGGAGAACTTCGATTCTTAATATAAAGATGAAGCATTCATCTCTTATGTCCCAATTGTGTCATAGTTGTTTAACCTTTACCTGTCATACAGAATTGTGTTTTCCCATACTTAAGATGTAAGTGCTGTGCATTACACAATGGCATGAGAATGTAAGAACAACCTTTTTGTATGTATTAGTATTAGTATTTATTCAGTATTCCAGACATCCACAAGATGGATACAGAACTTGTTCTCACTCAGTAAATACAGACCAGTTACAAAAGTTGTTTATGTGGAACATTACAACAGTATAAAATATTGTCACGTGTTGGGTGTATAACGCGACAGATAACTTCATGCCGCATTGGATATAGCGAATTTATTGAACACTCGCTGTTACACAATTATACGATTACTGCCATCTACAGTATCAGAACTCACTCCTGTTTCCATTCACTCTGGCAAATGCTAGACTGCAACTGACTGGTTACTCTCTCTCTCTAGTAACTGGCTCAGTACTTACTACTCCTGAATAGTGTTTGCTGCTCCTTATTTAGGCTCAGCATGGACAACATAGAGAACACCTTGCTGCTCGGCAACAGATATCAGGTATTGTCAGGTGTTTCTACCTATGCATTGTCTAGCAATAGTCACTGCACGGAGTTGCCTGCTGCATGACGTCACAGCCTCGCGGGGAGGGGTGTTTAGCGAGCGTTCCGTAATGATAGGAGTGGGGTTATGTGATGTCACTCATGGAAACGCGGAGTTTATTTCAGATTGATATGAAGGACAGCTTCTATGAGGAAATACTATGTGTATTCAGTAAATTCCTTACATACCATATGAGAATTTTATTAGAAGATTTCGGTGCCAAAGTATGCAAGGAAGATATTTTCAAAACAACACTAGGGAATGAGAGTCTAAACGAAATTATTAATGATACTGGCGTTAGAGTAGTAAACACTGCCACGTCCAAAAAGCTGATTGTCAGAAGTACAATAGTCCTGCATCGTAACATTCATAAATTTACTTGGACATTGGTTGGAAGGATAATCAGATTGACCATATTTTAATAGGAGACCGCATTCAAGAGTACTTGATGTATGATCATTCTTGGGAACAGACTGTGATACTGATCACTATCTGGTATTGACAAAAGTTAGGGAGAGACTTTCAATGAATAAACAGACAATGCACAGAATTCATATGGAGAGGTTCATTCGCAAGAAAACAAATGAGGTAGAAGGTAGAGAGCAGTATTAGGTTGAAATCTCAAGTAGGTTTGCAGTTTTTGAAAACTTAAGACACTGAGGTGGCTATTGATTGAGGTTTGGATACTATTAGAAAATAAAAATTTTAGCCAAAGAGAGTCTAAATTATTATGTATTGAAGAAGCTTAAGCCATGGTTCAAAAAAGGATGCTCAGAATTGTTAGAGCAAAGGAAAGAAGCCAAATTGCAGTGGCTGTAGGATCAAGATGAAATAAATGGGTATAATCTGAACAATATATGACGTGAAACCTTCAGGCATTTTCCGAATAAGAAGAGGTAATATCTGAAAGACCAAATTAATGAGCTTGTGATGAAAAGCACATACAAGAACATTCGAGACATGTATAGATGAATAAAAGGATTTAAGAGGGGTTATCAACCTAGAATTAACTTACTGAAGGATGTATGAAGTTATTGATAGAATAAATCTAGGTTCAAAACGCTTAGTCATTCATGGTCTTGTAAGTGAAGATCTGAGAAAATATTTGGACCTGAGAGAATTGAAGTCTGATAGCAGTGGAAAATACTGTGGCATATCTATTGAAATCTGATAGAAGACACCTCTTGGTTGGTTACGGCATACTAAACATGTAATGACATGATTTAAAAGGGATTCAATGCTATCCTGCAGCTGGTAAGCAGCATGTGACCGTGGTGACTGTTATGCACGCAGCAGTAGAGGAGTTGATGGAAGTAGTGTTCTTTGTTGGTTTCAGCCATGCCTACTACTCATGGCTCCTTTCAGTGGCCTCTCTTCCTATCTCCCCCCCCCCCCCCTTCCCCCCTCCCTNTCTAGCATTCTAGAATGTTGTCCCATTCCAGTCTTAGCATGTGACTCCCCTCCCCTCCAGCTGTTTCTAGCATGCTTAGTCTAGTGAGAAAAAAGAGGACGGAGCCTACTTGGTTACAAGCAGTCTGTGAAGGTGGTAGTGAAATTCTGTTTAGTTTTGGTTGGTCCAAATTCTGTTTGGTTTCTCCTACTGGCTGTGGAGGGCTAGTGCCCCCCTTCGTTTTGAGACGGCTATATAGAGCATCGCTATTTGGTGGTTTCTTGGAGTGTTTACTTTCCTGGGGTTTTGTATTGCCCCATTTTTTTGGCTGTTTTGACTTTTGCAAACGCAGTGTGCTTGAATCCCTCCCGAGAATTTTCTAAGAGGGAGTGTCTTGCCATCCATGTGGTAAGTGGATGTGTAACTGATCATTGCCTACTGGCCTACTTCTCAAATATCAATACTTGTTACCTAACACTTTGCGGACCGCGCACCCTTTAAAAGGTTTTTCGCTTTTAAACATGGCGGACCGTTCGCCTGTTAACTGGTTTTTAGAATGCGATAAGTTGGAACACACTATACATCTCTCTGGCGCCACCAAAATGAATGACTACTGCATAATATTACTCTGGAATGTTTGCCTAGTAGGTAGTAACTTGACCTCACTGTTTTGGTTCCCCCTCCAAAGGAAAATAATCTTTGACCCTTCAAGCTGTTATGTACCAGGCAGGATGTTAATGCAATATGAATCAAGGACAGAAGCTGTTGAAGACGAAGCGATATCTCGTAGAGAAATAAATATCTTGCTCCTTCTCCGATGAGCTATTTGACGTGCCTTGTGAGAGGAGTAGTGAAACTGAGACAGTGGCAGTGACAGGGGTCAACAAACAAGTGTAGCCACAGACATTAAAAGTGAAAGTAGCTCTGATGAAAGTGCGGTAGAAGTGCAGGTAGTAAAATTGAGGGTACAGCCACATGGGGAAAAGTAGACAAAACGCCTACTTTGGGACAGTTTACTGGAAATCCAGGGGTGAAACAAATTCCATCGGACACAACGCAAGTGTCTGAAGTAGCAGAACTGTTTTTTGGAGATAGAGATACTCTTGTTGTGAATATGATTTCCACAATTCACAATTCGAGCATGGTTCATGTTCAAAGGAGACATGGAGAAGTAAAGAAGCCTGTTTGTATTTCCGAGTATAAAATGTTCATGAAGGGAGTTGATAGAGTCGATCAATACTTGGCCTATTATTCTCTTCCTAGATAAACAATAAAGTGGATAAAAGAAAGTTGCCTTGTGACTTATAAATTGTGCCATTTTCAATTCATTTTTGATTTACAAAAATCTAAACCCCAATTCGAAATTGAAATACAAAGCATTTCTGATGAATGTGGCAAAGGCCAGGGCTGCAGACCAGATGGTGGCGGCAGAACAAGAGTCAGA
>NW_019738963.1:575326-576830 GCF_002891405.2 Cryptotermes secundus
TCATGTGAACCCCCCCCCCCCGGGTGACTCGGGCGATATGCGGAAATATAGCCTCGCAAAAATTGTGAAGCGTGAACATTCCAAGGGGAAGCATTCTTCTAGGCAATGTCGTGTTTGCACAGTTCACAGAAAAAGGAGCATGATTGCCTACATTTGCAAGTTATGTGTAATGCCACTTCACAAAGGGGAATAGGAATATCACACTCACAAGCACTTCTAGGAGCATTGGTAGGTGTTCTCCAAAAATTTTAGTTCATAAAATTAATTATGAGATTTTATATTAATTTTTAAAGTGAACAGTGCACAAGTTAGGGTAGTAGGTTTAAAAATGCCGGTCCCCAGGGTGATTTAACTGTTTAAATTGCCGGTCCTCAAAGTGTTAATACCAGTCTTATGCTGAATGTGACTTATGCCCAGTTTTGCACAAATCATTCTAAGAATTTGTGGCGAGGGATGTTTAGATAAGAGCTGCTAGAAAGGTCCATGACAGCTGGTGGCAACATTAGCAGCTTACTCACTGCCACCAACCTGATTAAAAGAAACTTCCAGAATGTTAAATGATATAATGATAAAAACTCCGTCTCAAGTGCAAACAATATATTTTGTGTCTTTGATCTTCTTCCCCCACACCACATGTTTCGGCCTCAGCTATCAACTTCACTTCGTTGATAATAACAAGGAAAGTGTTTTTAAATGTTAAATTTTGAGCTGGGTGCAGTGTGACAGCGACGTGAGTGTTATACACCTGATGATGGCCGTCTGAGGCCGAAACATGTAGTGTAGGGAGCAACATCACAGACACAAAATATATTGTTTGCACTTGAGACAGAGTTTTTATCATTATATCATTTATCGTATGGAGTGCAACAGGATGCTTAAATATAATATTCCAGAATGTTCTCGAACTATGAAACAGTACAAGAAGCTTCGAGAAAGATCCAGAAAGAGAAGGTTCTAGATGTTACATCATCTTACTGTATTTAAAGGATTGATCCCGGATGGCGAAGACAGCCAAGTACACACTCAGTAACTCAGTGAGTCAGTCAATTGACAGTCTGTGAGCGAACATGTAGTGTTGTAAATATTGAAGTTGTATGGTGTATCAGTGATTGTGAGTAACTGTTGTAAGTCGTGTAGTGCTGTTAATAAAGAAATTATTGATATCGAGTTGTGATTCAGAGACTTCTTCAACAAAATAATCTCTCTTGTCGGAGTAAGGCCTGTTAAGCCCTGAAGAGAATCTCATTGCTTGAACCCAGGACATTGTCCTCCTCCTCCCAAGACACCTCGACGTGGTTATAAGACCATGTCACCAACAAGGATACAGAAGGACTGTTACAAGTGGTGCCCTGTGCAAGGCTACGTCAAAAGGATGCTTACGAATGGCATCCAACGTGAGGGATCTCTAAGAAACATTCAAAAGGACGATTACAGGTGGAATTCTGTCTTGAGATATTTAAAAAAAAACGGTTTTTTTTTGTCTTTTTTTTTTTTTTTTTTTTTT
>NW_019738963.1:576836-589208 GCF_002891405.2 Cryptotermes secundus
CTACTGGCCGTTGACGGCAAGGGATCCCCAAACCATGCAATGTCAGTTTTGGGGCATCATGAGTAGAGTCTATATTTGGATTGTCCATATTGATTCATTTTGTTATATTAAATATTTCTTATATATCTGGAGGTTTTCTGGCTATCTTTGCTTAAGATTGCAGCATGGACACCCCATTCTACCTTGGGGGGGGAGGCATTGAGAACCCCACATATGAACCAGGAGCAGAAGCGGCGCCATCCCCTTTCTAAGGAGGGGAGGAACTGCTCAGGTTTTGTGCAGAAGTTATGTCTGGAGAACCGAAACCAATGTTGAGTCAATTGAGTAGTGAGTGATTAGCTGTCAAGATTGTGAGTCTGCAGCTAGTCTTCAATTAATGAGTTATGATGCAGACATCTAGTCTGGGTCTGTGGTTATTGTGAGAAAGTCACTACCCCATGGCAGAGGCTTGGGCACAGAGGTACAAGAGTTTTGAGACAGCCAGAAAGTAAGGACGTGAACCTGGAAGCTGAGGAATCTGGCATCATGAGCTGTTGCTGGGCAACCACTAGTGAAGACACAGGAGAGGGAGAAGACTTATTGCCTGCCATTGTGAATTGTAAAGAGTGTGAATTAGCAATTGCATTATAATTGGTTGTGGCTATAAGTTGCAAGAGTGCAGTAAATACAATTACCAATCCAAACGCCTTGTCTAGTTACTAAATATGCGACTATTTTTAAATCTCAGTCTCAGCTATTAGTGTTAGTGTTTGAGTTGCATACAAGGTCACAATACTGTGGACATGTAAGTTGAATGGCAAAGGGGAAACCACTTGTAAAACCCTCATATGGAAGACCAAGAAAGAAATATGAGGAAAGTGGCAAACTGGATGTTAGGGAAATAGATTGTGAGGGTATTATCACATGTAGGGAGTGTGCGTGACTTATAGATGTGATTTGGATTGATGATTGGATTTATTGACACCTTATACATAGCACTTGGAACTATATGTGATTACAGCACTATCACTGGTACACACTTTTCAGTTCACCGTTACACACGCACTAGGGTTCTCAGTCTTCACTAGTCTTATGGTTGCAGTGGATTTTTAATAGTCTCACTGTAACTTGTAATCACATGTGAAGTCTTCTTTTCATGGCCTAATTCCTTTCCATTATTCTGCAACTGCCAACTCAATTCACTTCCTCTGCTCCCAAGCTCATATCCCAGCAGGCTGGTGTCTTGAAACCCGTCTAACTCTTCTGAGTCTGAGTTTTAGTCTGAGTCTCATTTTATGATCAACGGTCAGTTGGCCAGTCTGTCTTATCATAAAACACCCATCTGGGGCTTGCGACCAGATCTTTACTACTATTTGACAGTTACGGTCTTGTGTTTTGTTGGCACCCTCTCTGACGAGAGGACAGGTCTCTCTTTTGTATATGCTGCTGGTCCTTGCCAGCACAGTCCTCAGATCCGAGTCCCTTGGTACTTGAGACCATATATTACTGTCTCAAATTTGAGACTTCCCTTTTCGTCGCCTCCTACGACTCGCAGGGTCACAGCGTAGGTATTCAAACCCGCCTCCTCATGGGCGAACTGGCTGGGTCAAAGTCAAAGTCACATTGAGACCTACTAACTCTTCTCATCTGAGTTCTTCTTTATAACCAGTTTGCACAGACCATGCAGGAAACATAGCCTCCCTATTGTTGGGATGGCATGTTTACAGCACCTTTGCATAGCAACAGAAACTAATCAGTTGTTTCTTGCGTATTCATTGCCATGGGTACGTGTTTACCGAGTTGTTCCCTAGCAGTGAAAGTCTATTCTGACTTCACTGTTCCTGCGTTTGGGTGTCATATCACATTGTGAACTGGATTTAAATGGTTCAATATTCTCTCCATTGGTGGTCTTTAAGGATAGCAGTATGAACTGTGAGGAGTTCTCATATCAAAGAGTCACACTAAATATCCTTTTAATGAAGTTAATGAGCACACTACCTTGTTCTAGCAGAGTTCGGAGGCAAACCTCTCGTCGGCGGACGCTGAGGACATCTCTGTCACTTCAACAAAAGACGAGCTCGGGTGCTGATTCTTCAAGAAGCCACCATGTTAATCATAGTGTAACTAGAACTAAACCAGTGAAAACACGTGCTTTGGGAGTAGTGGTAGCGGATGAAGAAGGAGAAATGGGCAATCAAGGAATGAATGGTCATGATAGCAACTCAGAGAAACGTGGTGCAGATGACAATCAAGAAGGAGAAGGTATGATTGCTTTATATTGCTGGCATGTCTTTGCTCTCATACATATTCACATTTAGATATACCCTTATAATGTGTCGGCTAATTGCATTTTTTTAGTTTTCTCTGGGCGCTCTTTAATATTCATTAATACTGCGATATGGCGCCTGTAAGCTGGAATAGTGGAGCTAGAGCAGAAGTCCATTGCTAGCCATCGTCTTTCCAAACACATGTTCTCTCAGCAACAAACAGATCTGGAAGTCCATTGCTAGCCAATGGCTCGCTAATACATGTTTCTATGTCAGTGGAACAACAGAATAACAGAGGAGCTGTAAGACATTGTGACATATTAGTTTTGACCAAAGAGGGTTCATTCATGAATTCAATTGGAATAATTCATAAGGGAGTTCAATGATTCAGTCATAAGAGAATTCATAAGATAGTCATCATTCAAGGCAGTCACAATAGAAGAAGTGACCAATTATTTAGAGACTAATGACCACATATGTGGTTGCGCAGTCCACACGTGTGCACAGCTTTTTAAAATCTAATTATAAGATATAAATTCTTTTTTTTTTTTAATTGTTTCATTTTGGTGCGTTACACTATCAATCACAAAGTTAGTAGAAAGTCCGTCGAGTGTAACAATTTGTAGGTCACTTTTTATTATTATTTCTGCCTTACATGTTTCGGTTTGACACAACCACCTTCAGAGGCACTTGCTATAATTATGGAAACACTGTCGCTGTTTTTGATGTTCACAATTGTGTTTGTCGTGTGGACGTTGCTACAATACGTTGACGTGTAAAAGCACAAAACATGCTAAGATAATTGAGTACACTCTCAAGTTCTCACTTTTCATCCGAACCTATTTTAAGTTAAAACGCTAAAATGTTAAAATATTTGATATAAAATGCTGAACTCCTCCTTGTTAATTCATCCTGAAGATGGGAGACGTCAGCTTGAGGTTATATGGCTTATGGTTTGATATGTTCCTGTGTGCTGTGTGCTGTGCGGTACACACTCAGGTACCACATATTACATTATTTTCTCTAGGAAAGAAGTATATTTTGACTTAAGACTGACTCACCATGCAAACAGGACTTTGGAACATTACCAGCTTTTAAGTCAAGGATGAGGCATAATTTATATTAGGTTTAGTTACCATGACGAATTTGAATCTCTTCCTCTCGCAGGTTGAGATGATTCATGTCAAGTCTGGCTAGTACTGTAAATAAATCTGATTTCAGAGACCGGTCTACATGGTCATTGTTTTATCCGCCTTTTTTAAGAGGACTGTTTCTAGGTTCAAATCGGAGTTAAGCTAAGCTCAGTTAGGATGAACATTCTGTACTTGTTTTGAGGGAAGTCAGAAATATTACAAGTGTCTTTTCTCTCTATTATAAGCAGAATACAATACATATACTGCTATAGTTTGAAATGAAGGATGTTTCTCTTGCTTTTGGAATTTATGACTTGTTTTCTTTTCTGACAAATGTTGCACAGAAGGAATGGTGCTATACTGAAACTTAGAATAACAGCTCTCAGCTCTGTGTGATGTCTTGTCCTTCAGCTGGAAGGTCTTTGAAAAATTTTGAGGAGAAATTGTACCAAGTCATTTTTGACATTGGATATGTACCAGTCAGATTTGAACTTACACCTTTTGAAATTGTCTAGTTACAAACAAAAGAAGATACATGACTGTTCCATGCTAGTTGTCAGATAAGTAACTTCATATCTGAAGGAGCATCGAATAGTGCAAACTATGTTAATCTCTGTGACTGGCCCTCTTTGTATAACTTTGACGTGGACTGATTGTTGTGTATTTGCTGCTGAAGAAGCATGTTTTTACAGGCCATACTAGTGGACACCTTTTGCAACACTCCTCTGAGTCCTACACTCTGACTTTCAGGCATCATATTGCAATATGAATGATGTTGAAACATAGTTTTTACAAGAACAGCGGATATTGGGAATTATTATAATAAAGTGAAATATTTGTATATGTCTGGTTGGATGTCTTAGTATATGTAAACAGATTTTGTGATTTTGTGCAGCAGATGGTGTGACTGACTATAACAGCTGTTCATCAGACTTTTTTTATTTTGTACTTACTCTTTATCACTGCACTTTGCTACAAAAAGAAGATATAGAATTTGGATTCTTATTAATTCTCCTTCAGTTATAGGCTCTTTTTTTAAATACTGATTTTAGGTTAATTTCTTGTCCAAGTTTATGATTTGTGTTTCATAATTCCCACCTAATACAAAGACAAAACAGCTCCTTCCAGTGTGACTATTTAAGTTTTTACTACTTGAAAACTTAGTGCCCTTACATGTTTCCGTCCTTACGGACCATCTTCAGAGGGCACATCCATACTTATTTGGAAACTACTGTCACAGTTGGTGTTTTGAGTGCTAAAATACATACACACATAATACCTAGAATGCACAGTATACACAAAATCCAACCTTTCCACAACCACAGCAGCTTTTCTAGTACATTAAAGTTTTTAAAACTTTGTTGTTTAAGTTAAAATTTATAAACCAGTTAGGTTCGTGTCCTTTCTCCTATTGTCTTTCTTGATGGGGGCTGAACTTGTGCCACCTGTTTATCTTGAGAAGGAGATTCTTGGTATCTTCCTGTATTTGTTCGTGGCATGCTGTATGAAAACAACACTCAAAATACCCATTGTGATAGTAGTTTCCAAATAAGTATCAATATTCCCTCTGAAGATGGTCCGTAAGGACTGAAACATCTAAGAGTACTAAGTTTTCAAGTAGTGAAAACATAAATAGTCACACTGGATGGAGTTGTCTTGTCTTTGTAATTGTTAGTGTGATGGACCAGAATGAAACAAATCACATTCCCAACTAATGTTCGTATGGATTGTTCCATGTAGGGCCCATATATTGGACTTTCAATCGGAAACAATTTAAATTGTTTTTTAAGGACTGCTCTCATATGTTGTTAGGTGTGCGTCGCAGCACACGTCAAAGGAAGCTAATTTACGACAACTTTAACACAAGTTGGATCCTAGGCACTCAAACTCTGCGTGGCTATCCTATGTTCCTGTCAGACAAGGAGGCTGTTGGGACACGAGGTGACAAGGGACTTCACCAGGATGAGGTGGAACCAGTGGAACCTGGGGAGGAACAGGATGATGTGAAAGAGGTTCACAAGAAGCGACGCTCATTGTCAGAGCTGGAGCCTGCTGTTATTGATGATGTAAGTTGTTTGAGTGTTCTGTGTAACTTAATATAGTAGGGCTAGTCAACAAGATTTTTAAGTCGTGTCTGAATGGAAATGGGTGAGCAGTTATGTTTGATACTGTGTGGGGTGATGTTGATGTAATACAGTTTTCTAACCCTGTGTGTTCAGCTAATGATACATCATTAAAGTGTCTTCTGGCATTTTGAAATTAAATGGATATCAACACTCTAATAGTTCTTTTTTTGGGGGGGCCTCATGTAATTACCACGTGTTGGACGTCACTTGGGAGAGGCCTTTTTACACAATATAGCAGCCCTGCGTTGAGATGAGCCACTTTTGGCAGTCCTTTTGGTGAAGTTTCACTTTGGGCACTACTAGTAAGAGTTCTTTGCTGTCCTTCATGATCAATATGAACGTTACATGGTCTGGGAACCATGTCGAGGTGCCATGTGAGTAAAGGGAGGAAAGTGTCCTGGGTTCGAGCAATAAGATTCTCTCTTAGGGCTTAATGGGCCTTGCTCTGACGAGAGAGGTTTTCTTGGTGAAGAAGTCTCTGGATCACAACTCAATATTAATATATACACTTTATTTATTAAGAGCACTACATGACTTAACAGTTACTCACAGTCACCGATACACTATACAACTTTAATATTTACAACACTACTACATGCTCACGGATTGTTCCGTAACTGACTCACTGAGTTACTGAGCATGTACATGTCTGTCACTTGTCTATCTTTGCCATCCAGGATCAGTCCTTTAAATACCATGAGATGATGTAACATCCAGAACCTTCTCTTTCCAGATCATTCTTGAAGCTTCTTGAAGCTTCTTCTCCTGTTTCATAGTTCAAGAATGTTCTGGAAGTTACTTTTATCAGACTGGCAGTGGGATGAGTAGTCATTCACATACCACGTCGACTATTAAATAACCTTCTAGTAGCCTTTATCTGTACATTCCTCATTGTGAATTCATGGAACAGTTAATGCAAAACTGGGCATAAATTACATTTAGTATAAAATTGGTACTAAGAAACATAAATTTCTGAAATTTATGCTGGTACGTAATGATCAGTTACAACACATACAGCAGTAGTTAGCTAGGTGTGGTAATAACACTTAGATCTTGCCCAGGCTTATTTTGTGGTCATATTGCCCTGTGCTGCCTATTCTTTTTTAAGTGGTATTGAAAGTTCTGGCAACAGTCTTCTCATACTTTAATGGAAAATGGTATGAAATTTTGTTCATGTACTGCTTTAGCCACATGTCATTCACTAGTTCACCCGTAAATGTAGCTAGTATGTTTGTAATGGTCTGTTTAGCTTGTGTATTGTTACATTTAAATTTTAAAATGAGATTATTGTATTTTTAGCTGGAACAGGCTTAATTGCATAAACCACGAAGATGGTGATAATATATACATGATTATGAAATCAAAATTGAACAAACATAGGAAAGAAGGAGCAGCAGCAAGGAAACACCCACAGACTACTTAGGAAGGCCTACTTCAATGTAACTGCAATGCAAAATGGACAAGCTGGTGGAAATGATGAAGAAGGAATAAGTTATGAGACAATGTCCAAACTTCAGGATTAATTTAACATCAATGTATTTACTTCTGCTGTGCTAAGAGCAAGACCTGAATCACCCCTGTGATTAAAACTGATGCAAATATGAATGGAGCACAGGATGATAATCTACTTACTGATGAGTGAAAACTATTCCCAACATGTCACAAGACAATGGACAGTCTTGAGAACTAAACCAATATCTACAAGGCACTCCCAGCACTACTGTGGAATATACAAATATTAACTTTCCATTTCTCTGCAAGATGCAGTAAACAGATGATAATGAAATACAGAAGCTTCTCTCCCCTTTTTTCAAAAATAAAAAGATGGACTGACAGACAAAATTAATGAGCTTGAAGTACACAGAACAAGAATATTAGTGACCTGTATAGAGGAATAAATGAATTTAAGAAGGGTTACCAACCTAGAGCATGTTAAAAGATGAGAATGGTGATTTGCTTGCAGAGTCCCACAGTATTCTGAATAGGTGGAAGAATTATTTCTGTCAGCTACTGAAAGTATGTAGAGTCAGTGATGTTAGGCAAATATAAATACACAGAGCTCAGCCATTAACACTTGATACTAATCCTTCTGAGGTTGGAATTGCTATTGCAAATTTGAAAAGAAGTGTAAGTAGTCCAGTAGTGATCACATTCTGGCAGAAATGATGTAAGCAGGACGCGAAACATTATGACCTGAGATCCATAAACTCGTTAATTCTTTTTGGAGTAAGGAAGAACTTCTTGGTCAGTGAAAGAATCTATTATTGTACCACTTTACAAGAAGGGTCATAAAACTGACTGTGGTAATTATTGAGGAATATCATTCTTTATCAACATAATACAAAATTTTATTCAATATCCTTCTCTCAAGTTTAAGTCCATACATAGACCAAATTACTGAGAATCATTAGTGTGGGTTTCGATGTAACAGATCAATTAACTAATCAGATATTTTGAATTTGTCAGACATTGAAGAAAAAAATGAGAAAGTACATCAGCTACTTACAGATACCAAGAAAGCTTATGATTCGGTTAAGAGAGAAGTTCTGTACGATATTCTCTAGAGTATGGTGTTAGGCTGATTAGAATGTGTTTAAATGAAACCTAAAGTAAATTCCATATAGGTAAACATTTTTCTGATATGTTTCCTACTCAGAACGGTCTAAAATGGTTTGATGGTTCATCGCCATAGCTTTTCAATCTTGCTTTAGAATATGCTAACAAGGTGTAGGAAAATCAGGTGGCACTAGAACTCGTGAGATACATCAGATGCTGTTCAATGCTGATGATAATGGAAGATAAAATAGATACCATAAAGAATAACACTATAACACTAATGATGCTTATAGGAGGTTGGTAAAGAAGTAAATGCAGAGAAAACTAATTATATTAGTGGCAGGCACCTCCCTCTTAAAATTGCAGTGCCTACAAAAAAAGGTTTTCTGCACCATTGGAAATTGTCCACAGTGCACACTGGTCTGCAATTTACATATAGCTTTCAACCTTTTGTATATATACAATTATGTTCCAAAATTGTGCAAGCAACAAGAAGTTGTACAAAATCATTAGAATGAACAGGTTCGCAGTCTAGGACAAGGTGAAGCAATGCATAGACAGTGTAAGAGACTGAAACTTGGCAGTGGTCAAGCTTAGAACCGTTCAAGTGGCTAAGCTGCCTTTGTAGCATAAGATACGTAAGATAAATGTTATCTGCTTTGCAAAGCCTGTACTGATAGAGGACTTGTATGATACATAAACCTGATGAAAGACCAAGCATATTCATAAGAGAGAAAACCATCTTCTCATCAGAGAGGATGTTACATAAGGACTGTGCTCATGAGGGTTGAGTTGAAAAAAATGTCTCTGGTCATGAGTCTCGAGGGGCTTGACACCAAGACAAACTGATTTGCAGTAAACCCCCAGTTGTATAGTAACTTTGACTTTGAGTTGGCCAGTCATGTCTAGTAAGTTGTGTTAGTTGCAGGATGGTAGCCAGCTAGCAACAACATAAAACACAAGCAGAAGAATCGACACTGTCAGGAACTGTAACCTAGCAATGCCTGGTGAAGATGTAGAAGCTTTAATGTTTGAAGTAGTGATTTTTGGATTGTGTAGATCCATGAAACTGTTGTAGTTACCTGTAATTAGGAGATAAAAGAGTCCAGTAACTCAAATTACCAATCTAGACCCCATGTCAGTCACTAACTTGCGGTATTTTTGTATATGTGGTGTGTTCAAAAAGTATCGAACCTTTGGTCGGCAGAAATACATTTATTGATTTGGAGGTACAAAACCCTAATCCCCTTCAAAGTAGTCTCCTTGGTAATGCACACACTTCACCCAGCGCTTCCGCCATTGTTGGAAACACTTCTGGAATGCGTCTTTTGGAATGGTGATCAGCCAGGCTGTCGCATTCCATATGATGTCTTCTCTTGACTCAAATCAGGTTCCTTTCAGCGGCATTTTCAGCTTGGGAAATAGCCAAAAGTCACATGGAGCCACGTTGGGGGAGTAGGGAGCCTGACGAACCACAGGGATGTTGTGTTTGGCGACGAAAGTCTGAATCAGATGCGCAGAATGGGCGGGTGCATTATCATGATGGAGCTGCTAAGTTTTTGCTGCCCACAGATCTGGTCGTTTGCGCCACACAGCATCACAAAGGCGACAAAGGACCTCCTGGTAGTATTCCTTTGTGATGGTTTGACCTTGTGCGTACTCATGATGCACAACCCCACAGGAGTCGAAGAAAACGGCCAACATGACCTTGACATTGCTGTGGACCTGCCGTGCTTTTTTTTGGCCTCAGGGATGTCGGATGTTTCCACTGTGACGACTGCATCTTGGTTTCCGGGTCGTACCCATAAACCCATGACTCATCGCCTGTGATCACGGTGTTCAGAAAGTTGGGGTTACTGTTTGCATTGTCCAGCATGTCCTGTGCTATTTCCAGACGGCATTGCTTCTGCTCCATTGTTAGCAGTTTCGGTACAAATTTCGCGGCCACTATCCTCATGCCCAAATCCTCGGTCAAAATTGAATATACCGATCCAATGCTTACCCCTATCTCATTTGCAAACTCTCGGACTGTTATACGACAGTCCTCCATGACCAAATTCCACACTTGCTCAATGACATTCTCATTTTGGCTTGTTGAGGGTCTGCGTGAACGCGGTTCGCTGTCCACTGATGTGCAGCCATCTTTGAAGCGGTTTTACCACTCCTTTATCTGTGAGTTGCTCATGGCATCGACCCTGAAAGCCTGTTGAATCTTGCGAATGGTTTCCACTTGGGTATTGCGAAGCTTTTGGCAACATTTGATACAATATCGCTGCTCATATTGTTCCATCATTTTACACCTTACTGGAATCCGACGAGCGCTCACTACACGTCCTCACTCATAGGCCGACTGCCAGCGAACGATGCTTTCTGCGGGCGGGAAAAAATTCACGACTGTGCAAGAATGTCCCCTCCACATCTCCACCAAAGGGAGCCTCCCGCGCTTCATTGGTTTACGCGGGAGAAAAGAAGTTTCAATACTTTTTGAACACACCACGTACATCTGAGCCTATAAACTCAAGTGAGAAGAATCTTTGTTTAATTCTAATTATAATTATAATAATAATTATTATTGAGAACAAGAGACTTCAGTAGTCATAGCATGTGTTCAGAAAACCATTGTTTATTGTTTTTTAATTTTCTTATGTGTTTAGATGACTGTTGTTGGTTGTAGACTATGCAAGGGAAGTGTACAGTTATCAATTAAATATCTTGGAAAGTTTATGACACACAGAAAATTTGTATATGACATCAGATGTGTATGTCATTCTCTACAACTTTGTTTGAAACATTTTTTTCTCTGAAAAGTTCTTCTATTTAATGGGTTATGCTGGTGATAAAAGGATGTTTCATGGTTGATCTGCACTTCAGTTTTCTACAAAAAGAATATACCTACCAGAATCGCCAAACTATCACTCCTTTTGAAGATATTCTCCCTTTACAATAACACTTTTTTTTTCTATCATCATGGCAAATTACTGATGCCAACAACATAAACACTTCTATCTTGATGTTCAGCAGATCATGTTTAAGTTAATCAGTTAGGTTTCTCTCCTTCTAGGTGGACCTTCATTGGTCAAAACAAATAAAAATCACTTGGGGCTAAGGCAGGTGAGGAATTGTAAGGATGATTGTTCATGATTTCCCAGCCCATTGTTGCCAATGTTGTTGTATGTGAACGAAACATTTTCATGCAGTAGGATGATCTTCAATAATTTTCAGGTCTTTTCTTCTGAGTTTCTTGGTGCACATCATTCCAAAGCAAGTTTCTCTAATACTCTTCATTAATTGTTATACTATGTGGAATAACATCAATATGATTCACTTCTTTTGAGTATCAGCACATTTCCCATGATCTTGTCAGCTGACAGATGTATTTTGAATTCTTCTGATGGTGGAAATCCCTTTTGATGCTGTTCTCGCTGGAGTCACATGTCACTGTTCACTATTGGAATGTGTTTCCCTTGAATAGAAACTAGTTCAGATGTTCGGAAGATGCAGAAACACGCCACTCATTCTGGTTGAATGTTAAAATCTCTGGGAGCCACTTTCTTGAGCAGTAAGTTTCAAATATTTCCAACACTTACACCACTGTAGGATGAAATATCATACACTTTAATTCTTCTCTTTCCTAAAATCAGCTCTTTGTAAAGGTGAATACTCACATCATGTATAGGTGTTGTCTGAACATGAGTATGCAGCAGGTTTGAGACTTCTTCGTGGCCTTCAGAGAACTTCCTATACCAATCATAGACATTTGCATAAGACAGGGTCTCTTCTCCATACTGTGCATTTAACATAAAAGAATTTCTGCTGGTTTCACTTTTGCTAGGAATATGAAGATACGTGACTGTTCTGTGCTAGGAGTGGCAAGGATTGACAAGGTTTGACACAGTCTAGCTCTAATACAGAGGGGATTGGAGTTGGGGCAGTACATGGCTTACACAATGGGCAGTGAGTGCAGTGTTGCCACTAACTGTCTATAAAAGAGTTTGTTTTTCTGGTCTTCAGGAAAGATATAAAGTTCATATTAACCTTTATCCTACGGCCCTTTAAATTCATGTTTTCCCAGCGGTACGGAATTCTTTAAAGGGCCGCTATTTGAGATCCATTAAAACTGTAGTCACTTACTAAATTTCCTCCTATTTCTACAATTTCTGTGATAAAAGAACGAAATAAACGCTGTTTTTTTCTCGAAAGAATATAGAATCAGATATTGTAATTTACAGATTGTATAAAACATGTTAAAATTTTTGCACTGACTCCAAAAAGAAATTTGCCAATTTTTTTCCTTCTCTGCGAGAATTCATA
>NW_019738963.1:589580-609483 GCF_002891405.2 Cryptotermes secundus
GGGGTCGAACCCCTGCCGTTTTATGGGAGATATCTCGACTATAGAAGGCCAAACCACATCACTGGCCGACTTGCTATACTTCGCAATTGAGGTGTCGTGTGTGCTTTTCGCGTGGGACACGAAAGACCGCCCGGACAAAGTGCGTGAATTGCGAAATCGGACTCTGCATTTCCGGATTTTTTGAGAATTCCACACGAAGGCAACATTCCGGCAGATGACGCAGGCGGGAAGACAGACACTCCATGCAGATGGTGGCCAAAAATTATGTAAGTAGGACATAATTTTCTACTTTAAAATTTAATTTTATATAATGTTGCCACGCGCGGACTCTGCGACACCATATAGCGTCATTCGTACCGGGGACTTTCTTTTAACGACGACATACGTTGTCTTTAGTCGTTTAAAGGTTAATCTTGAACCGTCATATACACAGTGGTGCATGAAGGTGTCCAGTCTTTTGTCTTCTTTTAATCAAAACTGGAATGTGTGAACAGATTATATACTGGATCATAACCAAGAGTGGCTGTACATAGGCGAGTCAAATGAAAACTGTAAAACTGAGATAAAAAATTGAAATATCTCGCCATTGTCCTATAAGTTGGCAGACACGTTACCAGTGCTATAAAGAGTATCCTATAGGTGGCACTATAATGCAGACAAACAGAACGCCATCACAGTGTCAGTTTGAAGATGGCTGCTCCACTATGTACATGCGTGAAAGAAGAGCAACGTTCTGTAATTCGTTTTTTGATCAGTGAAGTTGTAAAAACCGATTGAAGTTCATTGACAGATGAAGGTTCAGTATGGTGATGCATGCTTGTCACAGCAGCAAGTGTACGAGTGTAGTAGGAAATTCAGAAATGGTGTGAAGTCTGTGGCAGACGCTCCTCACCTGGTCAGATGCACAGAGTTGTGACCACTAAGTCTGTTGCAGCAGTTGAAGCCCTAGTGATGGAGAATCGCCGAGTGTTGGTGGATGAAATAGTCAAAATTCTTAGCATGAGTCATGGATCAGCACACCATGTCATTCATGATGTGCTCCAGTTTCACAAAGTGTCTGTAAGGTGGGTGCCATGGCAGCTGAGTCCAGAATTGAAACGACAACGTGTTGACGCCTATAAAGAACTTCTGCAGTGCCTTAAAGTAGAAGGTGATGGCTTCCTTTCAAGAATCGTTATTGGTGTTGAAACTTGGGTGCACTATGACCAACGGGAAACAAAGGGAACGAGCAAAGAATGGCGTCATTCCTTATCACCCAAGAAGTTCCGGACGCAGCCATATGCAGGGAAGATTATGCTGACTCTCTTTTAGGTTGAACGAGGCATACTCTTGGAGCACCACACGCCTCGGGGGAACACTATCACCAGTGCCTCGTATTCAGATCTCTTGAAGAATCATCTTCGACCTGCAGTCAGATCAAAGCGACGTGGACTTTTGACTAGAGGTGTCCTTTTGCAACGTGACAATGCTTGGCCCCATACTGCCCATGCAACAATTGCAACAATCCACGACTTGCACTCTGAGTGTCTTCCACATCTGCCATACTCACCAGACCTAGTCCCAAGTGATTACCACAGGTTTGGGCCACTCAAAGAGGCGATGGGAGGAAAGAAGTTCCGTTCTGATGAAGAGGTACGCCACGCAGTGCATGAGTGGTTGCGCAGACAACCACAAGAATTTTTTCCTAGAGGAATCCATACACTTTGTAAATGTTGGAGGGCCTGTATTGAACGAAATGGAGACTGTAGAAAAATAGTATAGTTGTGTACCGCTTTCATTCAATAAATTAAATTTAAAAATTTTTTTACGGTTTTCATTTGACTCACCCTTGTATAATCATTATTGATGAGATGAAAAGTAATATAGTAACATTTGAAACCTGTTTTTTGTAAACACCCTGTAAGACCATATGGCTGTATAATCTGTTGTGCT
Organism: Cryptotermes secundus; assembly: GCF_002891405.2. NCBI lineage: Eukaryota > Metazoa > Arthropoda > Insecta > Blattodea > Kalotermitidae > Cryptotermes > Cryptotermes secundus. Next base: position 591,513 of record NW_019738963.1, read on the forward strand.
GTTGTATACCTCAGTGATTTCTAAGTCACATGTTCTGATTGCATATAATGTATGCTCATATTTTTGCATCAAGAGATAAATGATTACTGGAAGGGAACTTTTATATATTCCTTGGCTGATAAGTGCAGAAAAATAATGTTAAAATACAGGTTATAGATGGTATGGGGGAAGAATTTGTGAGTGGAGTATGATCTAATCCATGGATTTCCATCTAACTATATTGTGATAAAGGAGGATTATCTTGTTTGTCAGGGGTCAATCAGGGTCCATTTTTAATAATTTCCTGTGCAATCTTCTGTCAGTATTGTGATCTTCTGGGTCATATTCTGAATTGGTATTACAGGGTGGTGCATGAAATGATCCAGCATTTGATCTGTTAATAAAATATTCATTTCAGTTACAATACTAGAAATTAACGTGCAAAAAGAAAGACCATTTCATGGAGATTTATTCTCTGTGAATCAAGTGTTCAGTATGACCACCATTATGTCTGGCAACTTCAACCAGAATTATGATGTTAATTACTCGATGGCACATATCCTCAGTTATCTTATTTGTAGGTCCGAATAATTAGTGTTCTCAATTCCATTATTGTTTTTGGCCTTTTCAAAAAAATCTTTTGCGTAAGGAATCCCGAAAGAAAGTAGTGACATGCGTTTAAATCGGGAGTCTTGGGGGGCCAGTTCTGCCCACGTGTGAAAGAATCAGGAAGTCAATTTGAGATGACATGTGAGTTGAAAATTTCATGCAGAAAGTCCAAAACAACATTCGCTTCCTGCAGCCTGACTCCTTTTTGCATGAACCACTGAGTCTAACAGCAAACCTATAGCAAGAAGGTGAGGCACAAAAATATTGTGCAACTTGCTTAAATAGCACTCACTGGTTACTGTCTCTTCAAAGAAAGTTGGCCATAGCAGTCCAAGACTTGAGATGGTGACCCACACTGTAATTCTTGGATCACACATGGATTCTCTGACTCCCAAAATCACACATTTTTTTTGTTCACCACACCATCCAAGTGGAGGTGTTTTTCATTAGAAAACAGAATATTGTTGAACAATACCTCATTATTCTTAACCCATTCAGCAAATGCCATTCTTTGAAGTTTGTTTTGAACTGTAGTTTAGGCAATGCTCTTATTTTATATGGATACAAACTCAAAGCACTTTTCAGTATTTGTTACACTGGTCATCTGGATATCCCTAGTTGTGCTGCAGCCTTCCTTGTTGATTTACTGGGGCTTCTTTGCAGCGCCACTCTGACAGTGGGAATGCTGTCCGCAGAACACTGAGATACAAGCCAGTGACGTTTCCTCTCCAACACTGAACCATCATTATTGAACTGGTTATAAAGTGTATGAATTGTTTTGAATGAAGGCATCCATTGTGTTTGAAAATGGGCATGAAACCACCTCTGCGACCACAACATTTCTTGTATCAGTAAAGAACAACACTGTTTTATGTGTTCTTCTACAGACTGTATTCCTTCATCATTCATCTTGTGTAAACTGGTGCACAAGCAGGAACAGTGCGATACTAGCTCTCTCACAAAGAGTCAGATCTAATCTCTGTGGTCTGCTGTAAATGTTATCATGTTACAAAACATTGCTTCTTGTATGGTTGAATAATTAATACTAAATCAAATATTGGATCATTTTTGTGCCATCCTGTACTTGTGCAGTGTGTCTGTGCTTGGTGATTGAATTTCTGCCATTTCCTTGACCAATGTGTTGATACGGACTTTATATTGGGAATAATACTTGATTCATTGTTTGAACTAGAAATTTTCTACTGAATTTTATATAACAGTAAATTGTTATACCAAAATAGTGTCATTGTTTCGTTGTCATGTGTACTGGCTTACTAGTTTTGGTCAGTGCTGCCACTTAAAGGACACAAGTAAAAGAAAGTAATATTTTGCTCACATGACCTTCAAATAACAACAGATATTTCCTGTGGAAGCTTATTTTTTCATTAAACATTGGTATGTCACTTTTCTTGCCCATCTATTGACAGAAATTGTATACTAATTAGCAACAAACCAGTCTCTTCAGCTGTGGTGGTTTTAATTCAAGTAGCCTATGTCAGCATAGTTTTTACACAGCATGTAAAGGGTTTGCCTTTTTAATCTTGTGTGCAATTGCAGTTCATTTTACATGTGCTGAAATGGTCTGAGGTACATTTGTTGAAATGTAAGATGTCATATTATAACTGCAGGGATATGAAGATATGTACTCAAGAGTGAAACGACCCCGTCGTCCAGTTCAGGGAATGATATATTCTCCTCAAAAGAATAAACCCCATCAAACAAAGCTTACAGGTAAAGTCAAATTTTAAAGACTTTTTGGAAATGTATAGTGTGAGGTTGCGAGTGGAGCTGAAATGGTACATTATGGGATCTGATAATTTGGGGGGGGCATGGTAAAGAATATTTGGTTTCCATGAAAAGTGGGGAACAGAAATTCACTGTAAATGGATTATGCATCTGAAGGATGCACAGTTTGTGGACCATATAAGTAAATGAAACTGTTTTGAATGTGATAGTGATTTTTTGACGAAGCACAGTCTTTATTTCAAACATTCTGAGTTCATTCCAGAGCCAGATCTGTTATTCTGTGTCCCAATCAAAGACTTCACCTCTGCCAAACCTCGGACTGGGTTGAATATCAGCCCCTACTGCAGTTTAGATGATGAATTCTCATGGGGTGAGACAGTCCACTTGGATTTTCAGCCACTGTTTGGCCTATTGTACTACCCCAGATGATTGATGATGATGATGATGATGGTGATTCTTGTGGAGCAGTTGGTGGTGTGTAACGTGGCAGGGGAAACCCAAGAACTTGGAGAAAACCTGCCTCAATGCCAATTTGTTTACCACAAATTCCACATGACCTAACTCAGGCAACTGAGGTAGGAAACTGGCAATTAACGGCCTGAGATGTGGAACGACCCTAAACAAGGGTTTAGTGGAATGTGGCACATGTGTGCTTTGACAACAAATGAATTTTTTGTCTTACCATGCCAGTAATGTTGATGAGACCTTGCCGCCACAAGAAAAGCAGTAGCCTGTGCCTGCCATTGACCAGAGCAGTCTGTTTAATTTTCTGTCTTTGAAATACACAGATGGCAGTGAAGAAGAGCCCACTGAGACACAGAGTAGCCGCAGCTCAACAGATGATGAAAGCGGGGCTGACGGTCCCACAGGAAAGTACCATCTACGAAAGACAAAACCAACAGTTGATAGGTTCCAGGCTAATGTTGGTAAGTTTTCCATATTCTTGTATAATAATGTGGGGTAATGCAGCTGATGTGATTTTTGGAAACCTGAGAATGAAAATAATATACTAAAAATTTGAATTACGAGGGTTGGAACTTTAATAGTGGCAACACTGCTGTAGAGACGCCATGCAACAGAACCAAATAATGTCGCTTATACCACACGTTAGTTACATACCTACCTTACCTCAGAGCAAATGGACTCTCCCTTCCCACATCACGCGCATGCACAGTGACGAGGAGAACAGAACCTCATGTTAGCTGGCGGTCTAATGTAGTGTTGTCACGATGTTTTCGATACAGGAACAATGGAGTTGGATAAAGAATGGATGTGCCAGAGGCCATACAGCACGACAGTGTCACCAAGGTCTTCAAGAGGTTTGCGAGGAATCTGCATTGCCTTACCGAACAGTGGCAAGGTGGGTAAAAGCCTTCAACGAGGGATGCCAAAATGTGGCAGACATGTGTCGGCCAGGTCGTCCTAGTGTCAGTGAAGAAGAAGTGTATGAGTATGCTCTTTCCACATTACTGGAGAGTGATCGACGCCATATGATTCGTGATCTGGCCCGAGGGACAGGATTAGCACATATGACTGGGCTTCACATTCTGAAGGAACCCCTGAGCATGAAAAAAATTGCATCACGATGGGTTCCGCATAATTTGACAGAAATGGCTACGATACAACGCTGCTTGTAATCACTTAGAGCACTATGAGCGCGAAGGAGAGGCTTTCCTACGCCGTATCATTACGCTGGATGAGACATGGGCCAAAACGTATGAGCCACAAATGAAACACCAATCAAATGAATGGCGTCATTACGGGTCACCACGAAAATCAGAAGTCCATCAGAACCCCAGCAGTGTGAAAGTTATGGTGATTCTCGTGTACAACTATGATGTTATCCTAATGCATACCATTCCCCGACAGCAGACCGTCAATGCGCAGTATTGCTGTTCATTTTTGGAACAAAACCTGCGACCAGCTTTGAGAAAGAAGTGGCGACACTTTCTGCAGAACCCACCCATCATTTTGCAGGACAGCGCTCGGTCGCATGCAGCCCGAGCTGTGGCTGATTTGTTCAATTGATGGGGCTGGAAAGTGCTGTACCATCCACCATACTCCCCGGACTTAAGCCCTTGTGACTTCGACTTGATTCCTAAGATGAAGGAACCACTTCGTGGCATTCGCTTCAGAATTGTTGCAGAGATTCTTGAGGCAGTAGACTGCTCCATTCGAACTATCAACACAACAGGCACTACTAAATGTATCCTATGACTTCCACATCGCTGGCAACGGGTTGTACACAATGCTGGTGACTACGCTGAAGGACAGTAAAACTTTGAAACATGCATCTATTTTGTATCAGTTGTAAATAAATAGTTGCCACTATTAAAGTTCCAACCCTTGTATGTTGGGGCATTGTGAGCAAAGTATAAAACAAATTCAGTAACTCGGGAAGAGGATCTGGATTTTATTTTATTATGTTATATGGTGAATTATAGCTGTTGTAATTCATACATTACCTCTGTGTTTCATCTTTGATTTGCTGAACTTGTTTTGTTAGATCTTGATGAAATGTTGCACAGAAGACATATCCTAAAGTGATGTGACAGTATGAACATCACCATTATCCATAGCAAATTAAGATTAACATTTATACCTAAATAATTTTATGTTTATGTTACATATACTCCGAATTCAGATTCTAGTCTTCTGGGTTGTGATACCATACATTCTAGTAAGTAGATGTAAAAATTTTGGAGGAATATGCTGCCTCCATCTTCAGGGTTGAAGTGTGTAGGGTCACGAAATCGTTGGGATAAGGGAGGTTGCATTGAAGATGGTTAGCGAGACCCACAAGAGGAAGTGAGAAAGCAGAACCTTATCATGGCCAATAACAATAGTTGGCAGGAAAATGGTCCTTTTCAGGGTCAAAATATTTTTAATCACAAAGGAATTGAAATTGTGGCCTGATAAGGGCCATTTTTCTTCATAATATTCCTGTTGGCCTAGTTCTGGCCATTACCTCTCCCCCTCCCATGTTTCTAAGTGACCATCTTACTTGAAATCTGACCACATAATTTATTCCTTACACTACACCTTGAACCCTGAAGCTGGAGGGAGCATGTGCCTGTGAAACATCAGTATTTGCCAGCAAGACTGTGATGTCATCGCCCATAAGACTGTGGTCTAAATAATCACTGCTACTAAAACCTCAAAATGTATACACCAAATATTGAAATTTTCAAATGTTACAAATGTGTTCAGATGATACTGTTGTCACATAGGAATTTTTCATATCGTTATACGCTTTTGAGAAATATAACTGGGCTTTAAGTGAGTCTTACATTTATTTATTTATTAAATGCTAATAAAATCAACGCAAGTTCTACACAAAGTTACAGTTTGGGGGGNGGGGGGGGGGGAGTGTGGGACTTGAGTCCACTTTGTGCACTGGCCACCAGTGGGCCTATTGTACCAGTCATACGTGATGATTTTGAGTATGGAGCAGTTGGTGGAATGAAGATTGGCAGGGTAAACCAAAGCAGTCATAGGAAGCCTGTTCCAGTGCCATTTTGTCCACCTCAAATTCTATTTGACTTTACCTAGAATTGAACCCAGGCTGCCATGGTGGGAACGTAGTGACTAACCACCAGAGTTATGGCACAGTCTTAGTTACAAATGTTAGTAGGAAAAGTATGGTAAAACCCCAATTTGTGTTTTCTTCAGGGTACAGTGGAATTGAACACTAAAATGAAGAAAATCTTAAATGGAGGATATTTGGTATTCAGATTATTGACTAGATAACTGAAACCAAAGATGAAATGAGGGAAAACTTTAAACTGAGTAAGATTACTTATAAAGGGGAGTTCCATTATATTTGCATCATGTATAGTTAAGTGCCTCGTAACTTTAGTTGTGCAGAAAGGTAAATGTCGTTGTGGAGCACGCGAAGCTGTACGCTTGCTGTGGCGATGTTTAGAACTACTCCCCAAGCAGAAAACATTGCCTATGGAGACCAGGCGTTAGCTGTTACTTCCCTGGCCTCACTATGAATTGTTAAATGCCATTGTCGGTGTGCCATGATAGTGACACGAACACCACATAATACAATTGCTATGACTGATACCAACTAACAAGCAACACAACATACTATACACCTGACCACACTCCAAGACACTACATTCCAAACTGGTAGTACCCACGCTGATGTAAGCTGATAAGACTGCTCCCCCAGCTCCACGAGAGATGGTATGACCCCTCTACCATGGCTAGAGTTCTGAGGAACTAACAGTATGTGCCACTTGTGCAGTGAAGGTGGAGGATATCCACTTTCTTTAGTTTACAATCAGTGGTACCTAGTACTGCAAGGTGGTGCCATCTTCCATTTAAAAATAAACATGTGTATTACCACCTATAGACCTCTGCCTCATTACCTGATGATGATGAAATATTTTCACGAGGCTCAGTGAACTCATTGATTTCTTCTAACTCTTCATCAGATTCCTCTTCCATCAGTATTTCCTCCAGTCCTTCTGCATCGAGAAGTTTTGAATTTTGGGCACTTTTTTGAGGTTCCATCTTGGGGGAGGAGGGGGGTATCCAGCTAAATCGAATAAATTATGTTGATTGACCAAGTGACACTTTCACCTGTTAGCAGTATTTGCAAAGTAGTGATGCAAAGTAATTATAATACTAGTCAAAAAGGATGCCAGTCCGACACTGATATTGAAAGTCGCAGTGACGAAGGTGCTTTTTACTCACAAAGTAATACTGTCTCAGAAGGTTTATAAACCCTTCAGAGACACAAAATAAAGATGATATATAAAGAAATATATGACAGTCTATCACTGACTTTCTAACTGATAATTCGCTACTGAAACAAAATCCTTAAATACGTCACACTTCCTTGAAAGCTCTTGAAGCACTAATCTGCCAGCACAGATGAACATTTACTCCTCAGTTCTCAAAACAAAGCTGGGTTCTATTTGGCTGACCAGTTCATATGTGTCTGGTATGTAGATTATATTGCACACATATATATCAACGAGGTAGATGTTGATAATACGAAGAAAGTGACATTGTGTTTTTAAATGTTAAATTTTAGACTGGGTTCAGTGTGGCAGCAACGTTAAGCGTATACACCTGATGATGGCCGATAGAGGCCGAAACATGTAGTGTAGAAAGAACAAGATCAAAGACATATAATATATATTGTTTGCACTTGGGACGGAGTTTGTATATGCTTAAATATAATATAGTATGGAGTATAATGATCAAGATCTAGTACAGTGTCCAATCCACTATTAATGCCAGATTGTCACGTTTTTTAGTGTTGTGTGTCTTATAGATTGGGTGTGGATTTGATAATGGATTTATTGACCACTTATACACACGCCTCGGAAGTACAAGTAATTACAGCACCATCGCTAATCTCAACAATTCACATATCACCACAGCATCCACAAATCCTTTTTCCAGCCTCTTGTGTCTTCACCATCCATTCCCTGGCAACAGCTTATAACAGTGAAGATTCTTTAGCTTCACACACTCATGTCCTCCCTTCACACCCTTTCATACAGAATTCAACTAGAACTGACCTAGTCCCTTGCTTATAACATTTCAGCACAGACCACATAGAAAACACAGCTGTTCTATTGTTGTGTCCAACTGTTGCATTATAAGAATCTATTGCCTAGCAACGGGAATGTGTTCACTGAGCTGTTGCTCAAAGACGGTTGCTTAGCAACAGGTCTATATGACACAGTATTTCACATCTCACCCTTTCTCCTGCTATCAAACCAGCACTTACTTTTTCTGGATGGTTCTTTAAGATGGTGACAGCGATGCACACTGGATCATTGGAACTGCTTCAGCAGTGAGGCAGTTAAAGCACAGGCTGCAGAATCTAAGGACAAGAACATTTCAAAGAAAACTTCATCCTGAACTGTGTGTAGTGTTTGTCTGCATGTTCACAGGTTAGAATTTACATAGTGCACCAATTGAATATGTGGGTTACAGATCCTCCACGCCGTTCATCACGAATTCTACGTTCAGTATTGTACAGTTCTGTCAGGCGTCATCGCCACCGTGGTCCAGCACGGGATGCCAGCTCTTCAAGTAGCAGTGATGATGAAAGGTTTGACAGGAAAAAGAATAAAGGACATACAAAGACTCGGAACAGGTTTGTCCTCTGCATGATATTGGAGGTTTTTTAGTTCTATTGTCACACATCAAGGGTTTTCATGAGAAATAAGATGGGTTTTGGATTTAATGGTTGAATTTATTTGACCTTTATACAACTGGTTACAGCAGTTCACAGATCACTGACACACTCTCATCTTCTTTTGACTGGACCTGACTTCCAAATGAATTGTCAGTTATTTTTGGTCTCTCATTAAATTGCCTCAGGTTGGACCACAGCATAGAAAACACATCCATTGTCTAGCAATGGATATATGCAAACCAACATAGAAACATTGGTTCTATTTTTCTTGTGTGTATTGCGGACATTGCCTAGAGATGGGTGTACTGTGTTGTTGATTGCGTATTTGTGGTAGGCTTGTTTACCATTTTGTTCCCCAGCAATGTGTCTGCATGTCACATTTTACCTTCCTTAAGGCTGTTATTCCTGAATCGCCTACAGGCGTACCGCCGTTCTTCCTTCTACGAGGGTTGTGCTTTCAACGTCTGTACTTGGTCTCACCAACCTTCTCATGGCTCAGCTTGTCTGCTGTGTTTCAACTGTACCTCTCCCACTGCTACCTTCTTAAGGTGTCAGCCCATCCAGGAGTATAACCATCATCCAAAGTTTCTCTTGTTTTTGCAACTGGTGGGGTCGAAATTACCTAGAGTGGCCAGTGCTCCCACATTTCTGGATATTTTTGTGCTAAAGGTGTGATTTCACTGTGGCCTCTTAGGAACCTTTTCATGCTTCACTCCAGACATTATTTCTTCAGGATTATCCACCATCTTCTCTGGATAGGCCCTTGTCTCTCCTCAGTGAGCTCCGAATATGGCCATCATCTCCTCATGATGGACTTTCATAATGGCCCTCATTTCTTCCTGGGTAGTGTCCTCCTTGGTGGCTAGTGTAACCGTACGCATCCTTCACGGAGGTGTCTTATTTGTTTGTAAGTAATGATTAAGTTTAGCTGTGGAAATGAGATGCTCCGGAGGGATCAAGGTCCTCTGAACTGGCCTTTTGTTGCGAGGGACAGAAGGGAGGTTGGTGAGTCCATTGCATTCAGGGGGGGAGTAGGTATACCTTCTTTCGTCCGTGCCTGTGGGGGGTGAAGGACCTGTGGATAGAAGCTTCGAGAAGGTGGGTAGACCGGAAGGGGTCCGTGCATTTGGTCATGTAGTCATCCCAGTGGAAGGTTCGAGATGGGGGTAAGAAGGTGGTTTCGAAAAGCAGCGGCAGGGGTAATTGTGTAGTGGGTGAGTAGAAGCCAGGGAGTGAGGGTGTTCATGTTGAACCTGTGCTGAGGGATTAACCGATCGAGCCCACATACAAAATGGCGTAAGCGTAGCCAACACCCGTGTACCCCTGGGATACAAGACTCATACCACTGAATTTAGTCGAGGCACTACCCTGTGAGGAAGTAAAGCTTGTGGGGGCGGGTGTACCAGAGAATGTATCTCTGGCTTTCAGAGATTCTGTCATTTGTTCCATGGTTGTAGTCTGGTGCTGTAAAAGAAGTCTTCAATCCAGTAATTGATCAGTCCAATCCAACCCACTTTTGACACCAAAATGTAATGTATCCAGGGTTCGCGTAACTAATAAAATTGGTTTTAGATTTGATGATTGAATTTACTGGACCCTTATATATCTGGTTACAGTAGTTCACAAATCACTCTCTGATACACTGTCACCATCTTATGACAGGACACCCCCATGGGAACTATTCTGACTTCCAGCTGAACTGTCAGTTATTGTTGGCCTCTCATTATATAGCCTTGGGTTGGACCACAGCACAGGAAACACATTTGTTTTCTAGCAATGGATATAAGCAGTCCCACATAGAAACACTGGTTCTGTTGTGTGTGTGTGTGTGTGTTATGGGCTTTGCCTAGAAATAGGTCTGCCCTATTGTTGGTTGTGTTTTCATTGTGGGCTTGTTTACTGAGTCATTCCCTAGCAGTGGGTCTCCATGTCACATTGTGTTTGTTAGTGTTTCGGATACTGCATTTACGTGCATAGCTTTTGCCCTTGTATAATTCAAGAGATGATGTTTAATTTATTGAAAGAGTGCACTTCAAATGTAGTAGAACATATATATATATAAGGGTAAAGCTATCCCTGTAGCAGCCCATGGGGACCCATGGGGTTGTGAGATGTTGAGGGTCTCACATTATCTAGACAGTAGGCTTACAGATGTCAGTAAGGGTGTCAGCCTTACGTGCCGGCTGCCCTTGACCCCCCTCCCCCCCGTACTCATTTCTGTTAGAGGCTGAGTCGACCCCAGGGCCATAGTATGGCTGGAAGGATTAGGTAACTTGAGAAAAAAATCCACCTCATTGGGACTAACCCGCGACTTTCTGGCTTGTAGCATAGTGCCTCAACCAACTACACTACTGTGTGCCCTCACATATATTGATTTTCTACTGCATAATTGATAAGCTTATACATAGGTTGGATAAAAAGTAGTGACAACAGTTCTATAGTTCTGAAATGACTTTATTACCTGAGGTAAACACACTTACATTCCTTCAATATAATCGCCGCTCGTGTGTATCACCTTCTGCCAAATTTGTGGAAAGCGTACACCATTAGCACGTCCACTTCTGTTGATGTCCAGCAGTGACCGCCCGACAGCACGAATAATCTCCTCTCTTGTGTTGTAATGTGTCCCTCGTAGTGGTTCTTTCCTTTTGGCAAAGAGATCATAATCGCATGGGTTCATATCGGGTGAGTATGGCGGGTGTTGCAGTATCTCCCATCTCCATCGGCAAAGGAGATCCTTGACAGCATCAGCAGTATGAGCCCTTGCATTGTCATGAAGGATGATGGGGTTCGTTGCCAACAAGTGTCGTCGCTTTCTCCTGAGTGCTGGATGAGGATGATTACTCAGGAAGTTGCAGTAGTAGGCAGCGTTTACTGTCTGTCATTGTGGTACAGTGTGGTGCAGTATCACTCCATCAGTGTCATATGCCACAATGAACATCGCCTTCACATTACTCTGTGTAGGGCGCACTTACTTTGGACTAGGAGAGCCAGGATGCTTCTATTCATTTGATTGTCGCTTCAGGTGTGGTTCATATGAGCGAGCCCAAGTTTTGTCCAGAGTGATGATCCTTCCAAGGAAGTCGTCACCTTCCCTCTGATACCGGTCCAACATGTCCTGTGCAGTTGCATAATGTTGCCATTGTTGCACCTTGGACATTGTATGGGATACTCAATGTGCTGCAGTTTTGCGATATCCAAGAATATCGTGCAGAATGTGGAGCACGGTTTGTGACATATGCCTACCTCAGCAGCTAACTCCCGCGCAGCCCATTGACGATCGACATCCACCAAAAAAGCAAGAAGCTGAATTGTGTGGTTGTCAACATGGGGTCGTCCTGAATGGCATCCCTCCCTTCACGGAACAATTTCACGAATCGTGCCACTGTGTGATATGGCAAAGCAGCATCACCACATGCGTCTCGCAGTCCCTGATAACAGTTTTGTGCACTATGACCTCATGCAACTTCAATTTTTATCCAGGAGCATTGTTCTTGTTTCGTAAACTTGTTATGGTGCTTGAACTGGGCTCCTGCACTTCAAGACGATGCACAATGCAACTCAATGAAACACAACCAGAGCCACTCACTACACTACTTCAACTGAACTTCTGCTATCAGATACAGACAATGCTAGTGCCACCTGACACACATCTTTCATGTTACAGCAGTGTTGCCACTACTTTTTATCCAACCCTTGTATATAAGGTGATCTCAGAAATAGAAGATCTTCCTTCTGTATGTAAAATTTGAAGGAAAAGTAATTCTGTGACTTGGCCAGATAAAATTCATAGGCACAGTTCCACTGCAAAAAAAAAAAAAATACAACTTCTTTTCCTGCTTCTTCATAATGGCCCATTTTATGCCCACAAATATTGGTCAGGCTGCTTTACAGTTAGGCCAGAATACGGTGACCAGTAGGCAGAATTACAATTATCAGGGTGATGATGTGTGTGTAGAATAGAAATTAAAAAACTTGAAACAAATTCAAGTAGAAAATTAACCTATAATGAATATGGAAATTTGATACAATATTGGAAGCTAAATTTTAAGTTCTGAATGTAGAAAAATAATACCATAATTTTGCATTTTAGCTGATTGATCAGTTCTGAAGGATTTAATCATATGGGCCACTTATGTGATAGTTATCATTGCATTAATTCAAATAGTGGGAGAATGTGAGACTGATGAAACTTTCTTATCCTCAGGTGCCTGCCACTGAACTTTGATGCAGCTGCTCTTCCAGGGTCAGGTAACCATGCACGTGGTGCTGGTGACCATAAACAAATTGTATCTGCATTAGCTGATGTGGACCCAATGTCCCTTGACCGCAGTATCAGGTTTTGTCATGTGGGTGGACTTGAAAGCCACATTCGTTGCCTTAAAGAGATGGTTGTGTTTCCAATGCTTTACAGAGAAGTGTTTGAAAAGTTCCATATCCAGCCTCCTAAAGGAGTACTTTTTCATGGACCTCCAGGTGAGATAACTTCATCTAATGATGTGTGTAAGAAAGTAATTAGTTGTGGGTGTCATGCAGTTTAGGTGTTTTGGATATTAGCCTCCTGTTCAGTTAGTCTGTGATCCAGAAGAGGGAGAAGACATTTTTTAAGAAGATAAATTAATTATTGGTTTCATTTTTCACATAGGCACTGGTAAAACCCTAATTGCTCGAGCTCTGGCAAATGAATGTAGTCAAGGAGATTGTAAGGTCTCCTTTTTCATGCGGAAAGGTGCTGACTGCCTGAGTAAATGGGTTGGAGAGTCTGAACGTCAGCTGAGAATATTATTTGAGCAGGTACATGATTATTTTTGTAGTATTTTAATAATTTTAGGTGATTGAAACTTTCGTGGTAAAGATGGATTTCATATCTGATACTTCAGAGCATGTCTCTCTCTCCATCATCAGGTGTTAATATTGTGAGTAATTTGGCTGCATGTTGTATTTATACCCATGGCTTTCCCTGCATCAGCTGCTGTTGGGATTGGGGGTAGAGTGACATTAATCCCTGATGATGGTAACTGAGACTGTTGGATTCTAACTAACTACATCTTAACATGGTTAATTACCTGAAAAGAATTTACCATGTTTCATAATTAATAAGGAAGTTACAGTTGTCAAAGAGTCTATATTGTGTGTACTTGAGTGTATACAACTCAAATATAAGATAATATCATGAAAATTGTAGGCTTAAGGCCTGAATCTCATGGTCCAGTAGTTCTCTTGTCTTGAATTTTTATGTCCCAGGTTCATGTCTTGTGTCAGATATTGGCTGTGCAGCCAGAGTCAGTTTCTCCAGGCAGATGTCAACATTTTACCTTAAATTAAAGCCGTGACTGCTTCCATCCACATCCTTTCCGGTTCATTATTCACAAATCATACCACTTGACACTATATAATCTTACCAATTGAAAGAATCATGTAATAAACCAGAAATAAACAGTTTTCATTGAATGCATCCTGTTGTGTTTATTATACAAAAATCTTTAGTAATCCGTCGCAACACAACAATGACCTCAACCATCTCATTGTGTTGCGATGAATTACAAATAAAAATTTTTGCAGAAATAAAAAAATGTAATGGGTTTTAAGAAGAAAAGGAAAAATTAATACTTTGTTTAGCAGAATGGATTTTCACTTATACTTTACTGTTATTAGTACAGTATGGATCCCATTATCTGGAAAGATTTGGACAAGGGGCTTATGGATTTTGGGTCCCTTGATGGCCAGGGTTTGATTCCCAGCTGGGACAGTTTTCTCTTCTCCGCAGCTTTGAGATCTGGGGCCCACACAGCCTTCTATCCAATGAGTATTGGTGGGGGGGGGTCTTTCCCCGGGAGTAAAGTGGCCAGAGCATGAAGCTGACAACTCACCTTCATTTAGTGCCGAGGTCACAAATGGTGGAGCTGCACCTCCACGCCCCCATATGTTTTCATGGCATAGTGCTTAAGTAAGCACAGGGACAACTTTATCTGTTTACCTTAACCAGAAATATTATTACACATGTAAATTCAATAATTGAAGACATGTATTTATATTTGCTTTACCTTAAAGCTGTTTGAAGTTGAACAATAGGAGCCAGATTTATCACTTATAATACCAGAATCGTCTTTAATCTTTTTAAACACGACTAAACATGACTTGCAAAGATAACTGTTTCATGCATTTGAGTTTTCTTTTTTTTTAAAACCTCCTGTATTTTATATACCCACATAATATTGTCACATGTTAGTGACTTGACATTTGGATTGATAATTGGATTTATTTGGTGGTTATAACACTCTCGCTGATTTACACACACTGTAAATCGCTACAACTACAGCACACAAAGTATTCTGCTTGTTATTTTGTCATCACTAGTCGTTGGTAGATGCTAACATTGGATACTCCTTGTGGCCACCCATGAACTACCACTGCTCACGTGCAAGTCATGACTCTCTTGACTGGCTGCTTTATTGCTGCTGGCCCTCACCTACACAGTCATTCTTGGTTTCAAGTCACGTAAGACTCATGACCATATTTTACCCTCTCATGACACTGGGAGTCATACAGCTCTCTCCTGTTGCTGGTCCTTGTTATAGAGCCTTGGTGCGGACTGCATAGAAAGCAGTGCATCCTCTGTTGTTGCTTCAGTAACTGTTGCTGTGTGGAAACATATTTACCATGCTGCTGCCTGGCAATGACTGCTTCTACTTGTTCCAGTATTCTGGCTTTCGTCCATCTTGTCACATAAGTTGCTCCTGGATTTTGGGTACTGTACCATCAGTATGCATATGTAACTTGCTCTGCTTTTTTGTAGAAGACAGTTGGGTCCCTTCAATTTTCCTTAAAACTTTTACCATGTTTGAAATTGCCATTTAGCTTCAGATTGCGGTCATTTTTATATCCATGGAGTTATTGATTCAGATGCTTCACACTTGATGTCAGCTTCAGTTGGAGTCACATGTTTATCACTTGTACTATTAATGCAAACAAATATATGTCATAAGTATAGAATCATTTCACATCTTGAAGTTAAAGGCAGATGAATGTGCAAAAGAAAGATGGAACAGAACAGCAGAAAGGACATTCAATATCAACAACATTGGGTGGCCTATGTACAGTGGGTTGTTGCAAGTAAATCTGCTGTGGTTAATGCAGCATAACTTTTGAAGGCTTTTGGAGATTGTGATGTGCTGTGCTGCAATACCTTCACGGTTTGAAATACAAAATTTTGTATTATGGGTTTACTAAAGGACATGAAACCTGGAGCACCCTGTACTGCAAGAACATCTGAAAACAGAATGATTTTGCATGTCTGTTACTCAGGTCAGTCTGGTAGCAGTCTGCTTCACTCAGTCTGTTGGAGTCAACTATGTGGCAGGCTCTCCATTGAATTAATATGCTAGGATGGCTACTTCAGTTCAAGGT
The DNA here is from genome assembly GCF_002891405.2 of Cryptotermes secundus. Taxonomy (NCBI): domain Eukaryota; kingdom Metazoa; phylum Arthropoda; class Insecta; order Blattodea; family Kalotermitidae; genus Cryptotermes; species Cryptotermes secundus. The sequence goes on from NW_019738963.1 coordinate 607,423, forward strand.
GATATTGAGATAAGAATTCAGAAAAATTTCAATAAATAGCATGAGAATTGGAATTTTTTCTAGACCAAATTTTTCTCAGTAAGAACATATATAATGTGAACTATTTCTCCACAGTGCATCAAAATGTACTACTGTATTTTCTTGAAAGGAAGGTGTTCCTGAAAGTAAGCTGACTTTATACTAAGAGACATGTCTTCAGAGAGAGAAGCAATTTTATTAATTAATTTCATAACCTTACTACAGACATGTGAAAGGAAATCGGTACTTGAGAACATGTTATATATGACATTTATTGAGTAGTTTTCTTGAAGTTACTAGCCTGTATTCGGCTTTACCAGTCTTACATTTTTCACCATTCTTATCGCCTGTTTCACGTTTCATCAGGTATGCAATTTCCATCTCCTGTCTTGAATACATTGCTCATGATCTCATCTTTACCATGAACATTCTAAACTTCTTCCATAGTCTCCCACAGATTCATCAGATAAACACAATTTTTAGAGCCTCAACTGTCACTTCTAGAAAGATCCATTGCTGTGGTGTCCTTATCCATTGACACAGTAGTTCTACACTGGGTTTTTTTATTGTCCCTGTTGATGTCAGTATATGGTTCCCTGCCAAGAGTCATTTAGAATACAGTAGTTTTAAATGATTCTTAAAAGGCTTAAATATGTCGTTGTGAGGTTATGATGCCAGAATTCATTGCATGAATCTCATATGTGGTATCCAGCATTAAGTGACCTTTAAATGCAGTTCTTGTGTCCCCAGCAAAACTCTTGGTCTCCTCATCCAGGTATTTTGTGAATAGTACCCAATCAGTTCATTAGTTATCCATCCCTTTGTTTCAGACCTCTTACCTGACCCATAGGCTGCTGTGCCTTGGCCATAGTTGTTTGATTTAATATCACATGGTAGTATCGTGCTGTCTGCCACACCTGCACATTACAGTCACTTGCATTCAGTGCATTTTCAGCGCTCGATGTTTCTATAACGAAGTAGTTTTCTTGTACATCATCAGTATTATAATTTGATGGGATATTGAAATGCCTTGGTGATTCATTGGCATTGCCCTAAAGTGTGGTTGTAACTTTTTGCAAAGTGAAATTATTCACTGTAAAGGATACTTATTTTTCCAGATCATTTATACATACAACCATGCACTGGAGTTAAATTTCTGCTGCTTTTTTAGTTTAATGATGTTTCATGAAGCTGGCATTGCATTTTGCCCTTGAATCTGTAAAAATTATGATATTCTCATAGAATTTGACTGAGTTCTGTTTCTGTTGTTTCCAGTTTTGGACAATTTAGAGGACATTATTTTCTTATTGCTTCACATTAAATGTCTTGTAAACTTAATCATTATAATGGCTGGTGCCTGATACTTTTTGATACATAATTGCTTTGCACTGGTCTCTCTTTTCATCCAGGAATCTGACATTTTTGTAGCGAGAGAAACTTGCATTAGCACAAATATTTTGTGATATAATAAACTGATAAATTGCTACTTTTCATTCAAAATCTGATGGTACTTCAGATCCTCTCATGGTTTCTGACAATTAAACCTGTCACTTTCTCTCTTGCTACTATCACAGTATGATACAAAGTGAATTTTGGGTTAAAGACACTGAAAGCTTAAAACTGATTAAAAGCGTTTAAACATGTATATGTTAGCACTGAAATTCATGATGGGGAATAGTGTTGTAATGCTTAAAAGTGGAGAAAAGATCTAACCTTCCATCTGGAGAAATATGGTAACTGATCTGTTTGACAGCAGATCCTGAAGCAGAAAGCGAAGACAGTTATCAGAAAGCTCTTGATGTTCAAGACTGAAAGATGAATGCTGGATTTGCGATCACGGTTTCTTTCTTCTTTATTCATTTTCAAAAGTATGAGACTGGCACATGTCTGAGTAATTTTCAGTCTTATAATATTGTAACGTGTTTCGTTACTGAATACGCCGTAGAGATCGTTAACTGGTTTATTGAACAATCTACAACTATCGGCTACACTTAATTATCACAACGTTACGGGTTTCCACAGTTTACAAACCCTACAACAGAT
>NW_019738963.1:609672-617613 GCF_002891405.2 Cryptotermes secundus
TCTTCGGCTCCGCTCGTGACGTCACCGCGCATAGCTGCCAGGATGCGGGGTGATTACTCGCCTATTACGCGAGCGTTACGTTACCGCTACGTGCAGCTGGGGAGGTAGGGGTCAACATGTCACAATATAGCCATTTTTAAGAACTAAGAGGATGATAAACTAAACCATCTGCACTTCTATCCTTTTTCCATTTGTGTATCAGTAGACAGTCCTAGATTCTACCAATATACTGTAACATGTTCCGTTACGGAATAGGCCGTAGAGATGGTTAATCGGTTTATTTAACAATCTTCAAATAACGGCTACAATTAATTATCACAATATTACGGGTTTCCACACTTTACAAACCCTAGAACAAAATCTCTTAACACTCTCTTCGAGAGTCTTCACGTACTAATAATGCGGGAGCTATACAAGTCTCCCTGAATTACACACTCCGAGTATAACTGTACTACAGCACTCACTATGTCTGGAAAGCACACGAAAAGTCTTCCGCTCGCTGACTTCTTAAGTATCGCACACTCGCAGGCTGCTATGTTTCAACTCGGCGACTGTTACTTTATAACTGACTCGCAGCCACTGTGCAGCTCACTTATATAGCTGCAGTGCTTGCTTGTTGCGTAATGAGTGCCACGTCATCCTGTTACGTCACCGCTGTTGATTCGCCTTGCATAGTTACCCGGTTACGGGGCTCGGCTATCTTCGGCTCCGCTCGTGACGTCACCGCGCATAGCTGCCAGGATGCGGGGTGATTACTCGCCTATTACGCGAGCGTTACGTTACCGCTGAGGGGTGGGAGGGGAGCGCTGACTCACCCACCGCGTCACTGCTGGTGTGGGGGGGGGCCTCGGCTTTGCGCAACATGTCACAATACTGTTCATGAGTGATGAAAACATTTTGTTAATTGAGTCATAAAGATGCAAAATACTGTTATTGGGCTAGTCAGAATTGTTTGAACTCCATGAATGACGACTGAGTTCTCTGAAGGTCACTGTTGTTGTGTCATGTAGTTTGCATTCTTGGACCCTTTCATGTTTGAAAATGAAGGTGACAAATGGGTGACACAGCAGATGACCACAGAAAAATGATCAAGGATTTTTGTTCACACCTTGAACAAATGGACAACTATCTGAAAATGGAGGAGCCACACTAGATGTTAGCAGGAGACTCCAGAAGGCATGAGGAGCTTTTCCCAAACTGTGAAAAGTCTAGCAGTCCACCCTTATGAATAGAGAGACAGAGATATAAGTTTTCAATGCTTGTGTCAAATCTGTGCTTTTATATGGCTGTGAGACCTGGCTGGTCACAAATGAATCAAGAAAAATTCAAATATTTATTAATAGAAATTTGAGATATATATTAAGAATTTGGTGGTCTAGAACCATTTCAGCTAGAGAGCTCTGGCAGTTATCTGGCCAAACAGATATAAATGTGGTGATAAGGAAATGAAAATTTAGATGTATTGGCCACATGCTGAAGAAGGATGATGAACATCCATCAAAGGTCGCAGTTCAGTGGAATCCTGAAAGAAACAGAGGAAGGGAGAGACCAGGAAACAGCTGGAGGAGATTCACTCTGACAGAAGCAGGAAGAAGCTGGATTGAGTGTGTATTTAGCGGCAGATTGGGAAAATGGAAAAATCTTGTAGATGACTTGTGCCCCTGATGGAACTACAGAATATATTATTCTTACAGGCTTAGTGATGAGAATGGAATACCAGAAAGACAATTTTATGTTTTGCCTGAATTATGTAAATTTTAATTTTCTATATTTCTGTCAGTTTTAATTATTTTCAAATTATTTATAGTGTTAGCGCTTGTAGGTTATTTTGTTAAATCTGCTGTTTATAGTGAATAAATGTAATTTTTTCACATGTCTTTGATCATAATTGTATTTTTGGTGAATTTTTGAAGTGTGACTTGTACATTGAGCCAAATTTGCCTTAGTGTTATAGGCCAGGTACTTAGAAAAGAGGCTGAGTGTGAGAGGGTTAAGAAGTGTCTTACAGACATGGATCCAGTTCACAATGGCTATGGTTTTATCATTACCGGAATGCTAATTGAGTAAAAATAAATTAACGTGTGTTTACATAGAATTTGTAGTAATTTCTGAATTTACAATAACTGTTCAAAATAATTCTGGCTTGTCTGTGAATTGAACACATTGTTAGGATTATCCTTTATGTTGGATGTAATGTCCAAATTATAATGAAGCAGTGTATTCTGAGTATTCATTTTTTGCTTGCACAATGCATCTTTCGTGTGGACCCAGTGATAAAAATTTAGGGTGGCGAAGTCTGGAGATCTAGGTGGCTGATATTGTAGACCACTTTCATCAATCCATGGGCCAGGAGAGTGATGGTTCACTGCATGACTAAAATGTGGAGGAGGAGAAATCATTTTCCACAATTTAAAGCACACTTCTAACTTTACAATGCCATTGTATATGCTTGGAGATGAATTTTTTGTGTTTACTAGGCTTACCAGAAGCGTCCATCTATAATTTTCTTTGATGAAATTGATGGCTTGGCTCCTGTGAGGTCATCAAAACAGGACCAGATTCATGCAAGTATTGTCTCCACTCTCCTTGCTCTAATGGATGGACTTGAGAATAGAGGAGAGATCATTGTTATTGGGGCAACAAATCGCATTGATGCCATAGATCCAGCATTACGGCGCCCTGGTCGTTTTGACCGTGAATTATACTTTCCTCTTCCTGCAAAAAAGGTAACCAAATAATATTTTGTAATTTAGTTTCAAAATGGTGGTGTTATTTTAAGAATCATGGCAATATATTGAACTGACATATTTTGAATAACATTGAAGCTGAAAGCAGAAAGATCTAAAGAATTGTATATTTTTAATCAAAATGAGAAAATGCAGTTCTCATCATAATAAACCAAATTTGGCCAACTCAAGATATATTAGTATGTAAATACAAGGGGGATTCTGGGTTTTCCTGGCACACAGCCAGCTTCCAGACAGTGAGTGTAGTGTTGACACAAATTGTCTGTGAAAGAACTTTATTTTTCTGGTGCACTTGTCTTCAGGTGAAATAATGTAGTCTTGGTTAATCTTGATTTACCTTGATATTTTAATGTCCGTGGCAAGAAAATGCCAAGTTGTTTGATCTTGAATAGGTTTTACTGTATTGTACAACTCTTATTTTGACCATTAGTACAGAATGATTGTTTTTCTCAGCCATTTATAATTTTCATCAGTTTTGCTGAGAGCTGTAGCACTGTGATCGAACTCCCACTCTGCACTTTACCCCACAATGTTTGAGGGATGAAGTAAGCAGCTTGAAGAGGGATAGTAGGTCAGTTATAAAGGAAGCATAAATCATTTGAAATAAAAATTGTATGAACAGGTTTCAGCTTAACATTTTTAAAAAGGTTGTAAATGCATAAGATTTATTGTTTTTTTTTTTGTTGTAAATCCAGTATATGCACATAGACAAATAATTTGGATATTTGCTGAACCAGTGTAAGACAACTTTTTGGAACGTTTTTCACTATTGTGTTACTGTAAGTTCTGCTTGCATGTGATTGCAGATGACAGTGCGCGTGAGAATATTCCAAAAGGCAGTGACAATTGAGTGGTGAAGTTGCTATATATTAATTTGTTGCTAGTTTTATTTCTTTGTTTTGTCTACCGTTGCTGACATAGGTTCATTTTGGAACTAATATTCGGTTCAGGGCCCTTGTACCCTCACATATATTAGTAACATTACTGATGTACATGGATGACTTACTACTGTTATCATTACGATTTCCCACTTTCTCCAAATATTCCCATCCTCCACATTGTCTGATAATGATAATATGATGCTGCTACTGATGATGACGATCAGGTAATAGTTTGGAGGTGAGAAAGCAAATATATGCATTTACAAGGATAGATGGTGACAAGGAGGGTTTACAATGATGATGAGTAGGATGATGACAGCAAGGAGGAGAACATAATCATGTTTGTGAAAATGTGTGAATACACATCGAACAAAGAAAAAAAAAAAGACATTGAGATACACATGAATAACGTGTGAACTGGTTTATTGATGGCTGAATAGTTAGGAATTAGTGCACTTGGTACACATATTCATTTGTCATTTTACATAATTTTTATTTTAACACATTTAAGTTTGTTATAGTAGCAGTTTGTAGTTTTATGTCTACTTCATTTGCATGGATACAAAATACACCCCCATAATCTGCACATTTTTTTCGCATGTCTAGGGTTTGCTCGTGGCTGCAGTGAAAACAACACAGCGGCCATGAGCAAACCCTGGACGATATAAAGAACCTCCACATCCAGATAGACAGGTGGCACAATATCTGCCCCATACAAGGGGGACGATGGGAGGACGAACACGAGCCTGCATGGTTTATGAATTTTAATTATTGACAATACAAATTTTTAATTAGCATCAAGAAATTTTAAATAATTTTTTAAAAACTTTACATTCCCAGGAAACTGCTGTGTTTGTGAAATGTTCTATTTTGTGTACTATTCATTGTAGCATATAAGTGTACGTACTTTACGTCTAAACAACTTATGTGATGGTAGTTTCCTATTTGTAGTGATGTTTGCCCTCTGAAGATGGTCCGCAGAGACCGAAACATGTAAGAGTGTTCAGTTTTCATGTAGTAAAAAACTTACAGGTCACATTGGACGGAGTGATTTATATTTGTATTTGTTTTATATATATTTGAATATTTGCATTTACAATACAGGTATTTTACTATTTTGTATATTTCTTATGATGCTGGCTGTTTATAATCGAAACTTGTAGCGTATGTTTAGTGATTAAAAGAGGAGGTTTTTCATTGTAAATTTGTGTGATGGTTGATCCCAGACCATGACGGACTGACCTGACGAGTCTTTTCATCTATGCAGGAACGTCAAGAGATCTTACGAATTCACGTAAGCCAATGGGAACAGCCCCCCAACCCCAATCTGTTGAGTCATCTAGCAGAGCAGGCAGTTGGGTATTGTGGTTCAGATCTTAGAGCACTGTGTTCTGAAGCTGTAATTCAAGGTCTACGGAGAAGATATCCCCAGATTTACAAGTCATCCCAGAAGTTGCTACTTGATCCCAACGCTGTTATGGTGAGCAGTATCTTTGAATATATAGCAATGTGTCGAAAGAGCTTATTAATATTACAAGATGATTTCATCTTGGTTATGCTTTGCAGTCTGTTTGAACTTCAAATATACACATAGTTCTTAAGATTCGAGTTAAACACTTTTATTGAAGTCATCAGACAAATAGGTTCCTACATTGACTGCTGTGGGTTTATTCAAGCATATTTTGTATTGTGCTTAAATTCATAATGTCCTGAAGGTCATGGGTTTGATTCTTGATGAGGCCATTGGATTTTTTATTTGACCTAACCCTTATAGCAGCACTATAGCCCTGGGACAGCTCAACCTCTAACAGAACTGAGTACCAGTAGGTATATAAATATGGCCTGGGGTTTTCTACAGGGACATAATAAAATAATGTGCAGTAACCTCCAAAATGTTTCATCTTGCCTTTAAAGGCCCATAGTTCCTGTATTAGGGATTTTTTTCTGCCCCACAGTCTTCCACTCAGTATGTGAGTGGCTGCTTTGCTATGTTGCAGATTGATTTGCATAAAAGAGAGCTTGGTACTCATATTCATATAATTAAGCAGGAAGTGCTCCTGCCTTCAGTTGACTTTAACAATGTTTTTTGCATGTTGTAGCACAGCTAGAAAGTCAGAGTTTTCAGAACTTTTGCCAGGGAATTGTCCACTCTGAGAACAAGCTGGACCCCCTTAGTGGGGCTCAGCCCACAGTTGTAGACTCACCATAGGCCTGCCTACAGGCTCAGATTTTGCTGTTGTTATCTTAGGATTACAGCCATTTCCACTGGTACATCAGGGATCCACACCCCCATTCTATGGAATTTAGGGGAAGAGCCTGTCTGCACAACCCACAGGTTGGCTTCCTCCTCTAATGTTAGCTTTGTAATGACCTGAACCATTCTTTGGTTTTGTAATGAGCACATATGGTGTGTGCTGCTCCACGTGACAGGAAAGTGTCATGGAAGAGAGACACAGCTCTGCTTTTGGTAATCTTTATCAGTCTCCATCCCGACACTTTCAGCTTCTCTGCAGTGATGCCCACTTCCAGTTATGTGCCCTCTCTGAAGGGCACTTTCAGCGAGCTCTCAAGTATCTAAGTGTAACTGGTGGTCCTAAGCTTCTTTTTCTCTTGGCTTACTAATGGTAGGGTACCTCCAGCTGTCTTTTGTTTACTGACAGTGACAGCAGAGCGCCATTGCTTGTCCTAGTTGGACTCATAGTTAAGCTTCCAGCTGAACTTTCAGCAGCTTTGGGGGAGCCATCTTTGTCATGTCTTGTTTTAAATGGGCTGTTCTGCAAGAGATCTTCATCCATTCTCAGTGGGCCTGTTACCAGACTCTCTGAGGGACGTTAGCTGCTTCTCTCCGGTTGCAGAAGACCCAGCAGCTGAATCTTCTGATATCTGAAAAGATGTTCCAGGGCCCTCTGCAGAGGAAATTCCAGGTGGAGTAAAATGGGTGTTGAGAATCTTCTGGAACTACTGGAATAGCCCTTTCTGACAACTTTTTGACAGCTTTTCCATTGGTATCTCACAAGAAGGTGGAGAAATTTGGCCACCCCTCACAGCCCTACATATGAGGAGAAATTGCGAGATGACCTTATGTCCCAAGGACACTTTATACCCCATTTCTCCTGCAGATCTCGGTATGGTAGCTCACACCTTAACTTAACCTCACTTCCCTTAGCCAGGCCAACATGTCTGCCCCGAGGCAGGGCAGCCTGCTGCTTCCATCCACTGCTGTTAGGAGGTGGGTGGGGTGATATTATTTTATTGCTTTTTATACCACCTTTTACTACCCCTGAACAGGAGTTGCTTTCTTTTGCTGGAAGGATATTGTCTCACTCTTCACTTGCCGGCATGAAGGCAAGCAAGTAATAATTAATTTCAGTGTTGAATATAGCATGGGTAGTGGGTTTTTCCAGTTTTTTTTAATTAACCCTGCTGCTACTCCATTTGCTTACTATGGATGCAAGAGTACACTGTACAATATTTTCTTACAGTGGACTTCTTGTTATCTATGCTCATTTGAGGTAGGTTGTTTAATGTACTTAACAGTTCAAAATTTGCTTTCACTAGGTTGAACGAGTGGATTTCATCCGAGCTAAGTGTCACATTGTACCTGCTTCACATCGAGTTACACCTGGTGCAGGCCGCAAGTTATCTAGTTTTATTGAACCATTACTGAAGAAACCTCTGGATTATGCAGTCAGTTCATTGAAGGAATCGTTTCCACATGGCATGTCACGTTTTGTTGCCAGGTAACTTAATTCACTTAAGAAACATATATTTTTTGTTGTCACCTAGAAACTTTGATAATTATTTCATCAGTGTGTTGTTGACTGAATGCTCCTTTTTGTCCCTCAGTTTACCTGAGCTATGTAATGTTTAATTTTGTAATGCACTCTTTGCAGGTTTGAATAGTGAGTAGTTATTTTGTATGACTTTATTCCTTATCCTGTTCATCTTGGAAGGTCCTGCTGTCTCTTGTGCCAGCCATATTGTCTGTCATTTATATGTGGTTACAGATAATTGTCAATTTCTCAGAAGTTTTATATACATTTTTTAACTTTATTTGTTATTTATTATATTCAGGGGTAGTCCTTTTCAGTTTAAGATGAGAATTTGGTTAAATTTTAACCTTTAAATGCCAGACTTTTGAAATGGTGGTAAGCTTGAGCTGGCCGAAGTTTATTTAAATGCCCACTGCTGGTGCACAATTAAATGCCTGTGGCTACTCTGTGTTTAAATGTACTTTCCTGTTAGGGTGCTTAAACAATTTTAAGCATTGTGTTTAAAATGCTGTAACTAACACAATGGGTGGAATTAACTTT
>NW_019738963.1:617760-623371 GCF_002891405.2 Cryptotermes secundus
ATGTTATAATTATAATTATAATTATATAATTATAACATATTATAACAAGATTTCCAAACTTTTATAGAAAGAGTTATACTTTATTTTCAATTTTTTTCTTTTAATTTTAATGCGTACTGCAAAAATGATTTGCCAGATCTTCACAGAGTTGATCTGCATTATAAAATCAGTCCTGCTTGTAGCACTTGACATATTTTAGCATTCCCTGGTGTCATAAAACAGATGGAAGCAATAAAATCATTTGGTCTTCTGCTGGCAAGTTTCACATCTTTGTTACACTCTTCAGATTTTTTAATCTTTTGCCTAAAAGACAGAAGAACGATAGCATGTCTATTCAAGAAAAAGATAGAGGGAACAATTCGATGGTCCCTTCTTCGGTGCCATTACCTTCCATTACAGCTGCAAGAGATTATTGCTCTTTCTGTGGTCCTGAACAGACAGTTGCATTGTGGCTGAGATACAAAGTGTGATTTGTTTTCTGTGCGTTCATAGTGAAATTGAATAATGTAGTTTCATTTCAGCCTATATATACATCAAGCAGATAACAAAAAAAAAAGGTGTATATATTTAGTATATATTTTTAACACATTAATCTGCAGAATATGCAGTAAAACTACTGGCTCGTGGATGAGTTTGGGCATAACTCATACGTATACTCTTTTTTGTTGTTCACATAGGTATCATTTTAATTCCTCTATTAGGGGTTTACTCAAGTCTCTCTGGTAATTACTGCATTTAAAAATAAATATTTAGGACTGTGCATGCACTTTACTAGTGGTGTGTGCGTGCGTGCTTCCACTAGCAGAGTTTAAATGCCCAACTGGCCAAATCGGAGTACTTTGGCCACGACAACCATACTCATCACTAGACTGATTGGGGCACTTTGAATGTTAAAGGTTCATTACATAGACAACAATGAGAATTTTCTGGAGTAGACCACTTTTTTATTATAATTTACAGAGCATTAAAGCTCACTATTTTATTTACTCCAGGTGCTCGATGATTTCAAATGTAAGACATAGCAGTGGTAGGAAATGTGTCTGAACAGAATAAGTCATTTATGACTAAATTTTATGCTCTTACTACAAATATGTGAAAGAAAATAACTAAATTGTATGATGTTTATTGAGCTGGTTTCCCTCTTGAAGTCACTAACCTTTATTCATTCTGTTCACCATTCCTTTTGCCTCTCACAGGTTCAGTAGCTTTGCCATTTCCTTCTTATGTCTCACATTTACTGCTCACACTCACGTTCACTGCCAACATTATCAGCTTCTTCCATATTCTCTCTCCTTCCCATTTTGTGGGACGTACACGGCTTTATAATTCCTTTGACTATCACTTCCATAGAGCTCCATTGCCTTCATGTGTTGTCCATGATATGTATGCGGTGTCCGTCTTTTAGTGCACTCAATTTCACTTGTTATTTCACGACATGTTTCGGCACTATAGTGCCATCATCAGGTGCTCCATTTATGTTAATCTATTTCATTGCTTGCCATTATGTCATTGTAAAATTTAAAAAGTATTTAAAAATGTTTGTCAATTATAATAAATATTTATATACTAAAAACTTGTTAAGATAAGAAGAGCGCAGCTCCATGAGTGACTGAGTGATCACATTGTTGATTTTGTAGGCCACATAATGTTACTTCATTACCTAGTCCTGGTCTTGTAGACCCCACAAGATCACAGAATCTGATGCCCCACAATTGTTTCTTTTGGAATTATATGAAAATGCTGTGTATTGGTATGGCTAAGATGGCTAAGTTAGATCAACTCAGAATAGCAGCTGTGATAGAAGTAACGCCAGACCGCCTCTGTGGTCTAGTGGTTAGTGTTCCTGGCTACAGATCCAGAGGTCCGGGTTCGATTTCTGGCACTACCAGATTTTTTCTGAGATGTAGTGCGTCTGGAACGAGGTGCACACAGCCTCGTGATGATAATTGAAGAGCTATATCAAGGAAACAATAGCTCTGGTCTAGAAAACTGAAATTAACGGCCATGGGGATTCATTGCGCTGACCACACGACACCCTCTATCCACAAAAGTTGGCACTAAACTTCACCGACAAGCGGCGGTCACTCGGTCTTTATAGTTCTCTTGAGGACTAAAATCATAAAATCAGAGAGGTTTTTTTTTATTATTATTAACTCCAAAGATTGGCTGATATCGGTTATAGGCTTGATAGCTGTCATGCCATGAGAAGAACGCATCTTTACTGACAAGAGCTTTTTGAGTAAAATGTCACTTCTTTAATATGAATAATGGTTAAGAAGATATATCCTCACAAAACTCCAGTGACTTTCCAGACACTCTGTATTAATGTGTTGATAGACTAGACAATGAGTGGAATTTTTCTGGGATTATTCTCCGAGTTAAGTTATGAAGTGTTCAATCCTAGTTATGCCAGTGAAGAACAATTGGATTATTAAAGTGAAGCAGTATATTTCTGTATGAAACAGTAGCTTGGCAGAGAGGCAAGATAATGTGGATGAGGTCTTCGTCACTTCACCATTTTGAAGAACAGAGACAGATCAGCTGCTCTGTGTGAAGAAAGACCAGTGACACAAAAACAAATGCACAACACAGAGAATGAAAATTTGGAATTTAATCTCTTTCAATGGTTTTATTAAGAAAGATTGATGGGCAGTGATCATGGCAGGCCTAAGCCATACTTAAAGATTTAGACCTTTACTGTTTCGAAGGAAGAAAATGTGTGACTGGGCAGAATGTAGTACAACTTGATTGCACTTAGAAGTGGTCCATAACAGGGCATACATGGTTATGTGGAAGTGGTTTTAACTGTACATTCTCTCATTAGCAGTCCCTGAACGTATAGTGGGCTGGGCTTTTGTTTGTAAAGGATGGCTCCTAATAAACAGTTGGTTGCAAGTTGTTACGTAATGTGATAATCTTGAATTTCTTGAAGGTAATGATAAGGATGTTCATAATAGTGATTTATTCTTTGTTATTTATTACAACTACTTCGGAAAAAAATATAAATTTTGCTCTGTTCACATTCATTTTTCTTTATACCTTAGTGCTGTATCTCTACTTTTTTGTTAATTACATGTAAGCGTGGCCGGCGCGTAGGGCTTACAACCTTACCGCCATCTTTGAGCCGATTGTCTAGACAATGTGGGACCCTCAACGTCTCACAACCCTATGGGCCTTCACGGCCTGGTACGGGGATAGCTTTACTTTACTTTTACTTGTACCTTTTAGAATATGGGCACAAGATAACATAGTTGGTTGAGGCACTATGCTACAAGCCGGAAGGTCACAGGTTCAAGTCCCGATGAGGTCATTGGATTTTTCAGTTGACTTAATCCTTCCAGCCACACTATGGCCCTGGGGTCAACTCAGCCTCTAACAGAAATGAGTAAAAGTAAAAAAAGTAAAGCTATCTCTGTAAGAGGTCATGAAGGCCCATAGGGTTGTGAGACGTTGAAGGTCTCACATTATCTAGACAATCGGCTCATGGATGGCGGTAAGGTTGTCAGCCTTATGCGCCAGCCGCGCTTTACTCCCCAGGAAAATTACCAAAAATTAATTAAATAATTTTCCTGGGGAGTGAAGCGTGGCTGGCACATAAGGCTGACAACCTTACCGCCATCCATGAGCTGATTGTCTAGATAATGTGAGACCCTCAACCTCTCACAATCCTATGGGCCTTCACGGCCTCTTACAGGGATAGCTTTACTTACTTTACTTTTTTACCCATTAGAATGAGAATTTTTTCAGCTTTTAGAAATTCTGTTATTCATTTTATGCTATGCATATGGTATGTTTAAAAGGAAGAAGTTTTTTGTTTGTTTTTTGATAAGACTGAAGAGATGTGTGATAAGATTATCTTAAATAAAGAACACATGAAACGCATAATAAGTTGCTGTATAAATTTCAGCAGTGATGAAAGTGCTTCAGGTTTTCAGTGTTTGCTCATGGATATAAAAAAGAAACATAATATTTGTTGTATCTTCTTTGTCAGTGTCATTTGACTTGGAACAAACACTATTCCATTACACAAGTAAATTAATTGTGTTTATTTTTTATAGTAGCTCAAAAATAGTAGGAGCTTCTCGAACAGTTCATAGGCCACGTCTGCTCTTGGTTGGTTCAAGTCCCAGACAAGCTCAGACTTCACATCTTGGACCCTCTCTTCTGCACTACATGGAACATGTGGCTGTTCACACGCTGGATCTCTCATCTCTGTTTGAGGTGTCAGGAAGAACTCCAGAGGAAGCATGTATTCAGGTAAGAACAGCATGTTTCATCAAATGCTTTCTGTCAGTGGTAGAACTGTTACCAAGTTTCTGTGGATGAATGCCTAGAACAGAAATTGTGAACTTATTTATGTCTGCTTGTAAGAATTCACAAGAAACAAATTCTGATTTAATTTTGTGTCCACAAACACGAGGGCTATTTGGAAAACAACCTTTGTTGAGCTGTTAACAAAGCAAACAGAAAAAAATTATTATATACAAAAAATATGTGCATATTTAAGCTACTTCTCAACATAGTTACTGCTAGAATTGAGGCACTTTTCATATCAGGGAATGAGTTTTTGTATGCCTGTGTCAAAGAAGACTGTTGCCTGTAAGCTCAATCAGGTCATGGCACCTTCCATCAGCTCCTCATTTTTGTTGGAGAGCTGTGATCTTAACCGGTTCTTCAGATAGGTAAACAGTAGGTAGTCGTCTGGAGCAAGATCAGGCTGTAAAGAGAATCATCAGACAACTCCCATATGAGATATTCCAGCAGTACTCGATTTCAAGCAGCAAAATCAACATTTATACTAAAGGTTAAAAAAATCGAAATGCCCCCATACCGATATTATCTACGTTTGAGGCGCATTTCATTGAGGCAGTGAAAAAACAGAAAAAAATACTGCAGTGAATTTAAATACACTTGTTAAACTTGTAAACTTCTTAACTTCAGTTATTAGTATTTTTATTGTATAATTTTATTAACCTTTAATGTACGGACTTTTAAATTGCTGGGAGCCCCCTGCGGCTGGTATTTAAATCAGCCTGATTAATTAAATTTGCAAACCGTCAGAAAAAAATTCATATTTTCCATTCTGTGCAACATAGAAATAAAAACTAAGAACAACCTGAAAGACAATAAATTTTTCTACATGTACACAGAAGAGCAATTTTTGCAAATGAAAATTAACTGTGATTATTTTGTCATGAATTGCAAAATATAATCTTTATTATATATGTCATGAAATTCCAAACGACTTACCCATTGTTTATTCTTCAGCCTTGAATCGTGGTGATATTGTAAATATAATCACACTATATACTCGTACAATAATGTTATATTCAGACTGTACGCGAGTTTGAACTGCGTCACTTCACAGTTTACGATAACTCACACTCGATGCGCGTCTACTGCTTGTCGATGCAGTCCAACATTCTCGAAGCAGCTGAACCCACACAGCGCAATGTGACACTTTACGGGCTTCTGCGCTTCTTATTCTGAGAACAAATATGTCTTAGTTTCCCTTTGGTTGGCCAGTGTTGTGAATGTTTCACCTCCAGTCGACTCAGTTGGGCCCCCTGATAAATTTGGCCCTCCCCTGAGAAACGCCACTGGCCATGAT
>NW_019738963.1:624463-747452 GCF_002891405.2 Cryptotermes secundus
TTTTTTTGATGTGAATGGCATTGTCCACAAAGAGTTCATTCCGCCAGGACAAACACTGAACCAACATTTTTACCTGGATGTGTTACGAAGATTACAAGAGAGTGTGCGACGAAAACGGTCCGAAATGTGGAGAAATTGGAACTGGTTGCTTCACCACAACAGTGCTCCAGCCCACACAGCTTTGACGGTCCAACAGTTTTTGACAAGCAACAACATGGTGATTGTGCCTCATCCACCTTACTCACCCGACCTGGCTCCGTCGGACTTTTTTTTGTTTCCACGGATGAAGAGAAGTCTGAAAGGAAAGTGATTCCGTGATGTGGATGAAGTAAAAGAAAAGACGCTAAAGGCTTTGAACAGTATCCAGCCTCAAGAATTCCAGCACTGTTTTGAGCAGTGGCAAAAGCGTTGGGACAAGTGCATTAATGCACATGGACAGTACTTTGAAGGGGACTAATATACAGTTCAATAAAAATGCAAAAATAAAAAATAACAAAAATAAATTCCAGTTATTTTTGGGTCCCCCCTCGTACGTGACATTCGGCCGTTAAAGGTTAAACAATTATGCAATTACAAGGGCTGCTTTGGAAGTAACCTCCGGTGAGCTCTTAACAAAATAAGCAATGAAAAAATTATTGTATACAAAAAATACATATATACTTAAGCTACTTCTAAATGTAGTCAATGCTGGAATTGAGGCACTTGTCATATCGGGGACCAGGTTTTTGTATGCCTGTGTTAAATAAGTCTGCTGCTTGTGAGCTCAGCCGCATTTTGACACCTTCCATCAACTTCTGATTACTGTTGAAGCGCTGTGATCACAACCAGTTCTTCAGGTAGTTAAACAGGTGGTAGTCACTCAGAACGAGATCGGGACTGTAAAGAGGGTGGTCAAACAACTCCCAGTTGAAATGCTCCAGCTGTGCTGTAGTGTCAGCAGGCATGCATTGTCATGGAGGAGCACTAAACCGGATGCCAACCATTCCAGCTTGTTTAGTGTTTCACAGTACACTTGTAATTGTTGTCCTCTGTTGCCTGAATTCCACAATCAGCCCTCCTTTCCTGTCCCAGAAAACAGGATTCTGGCAGGCAGACAGTGTTCGTTTAAACCTTTTGGGCTTGTGTGGTAAATATGTGTGCATCTGCTGTTTTGACTGCTCCTTGGTTTTGACATCAATGAATGAAACCCTGGTTTTATCACCTGTTTCATAAGATATGATTGAGAAATTCATAACCATCTTTACTTTAATAAAGTTTAAGCTGAAGCCATTCTTTGCATTTTGTATGCACTCTTGAGCATTTTTAGAATCCATCTTGCATAAAACTTCTGATCGCCTTTTCTAACTGTGATAATCTTGTACAGAAACATGCATGAAATTTGTGGAAATTCACATGAAAGATCTGAAATTGTGAAGTGTCATCTTTCACAGATTTTTTTGGTCAGCAGTTCAAACAAAATCGTCATCACTCACTACAGATGGCCGATCTTTTCACTCTTCATTATGAACATTTGTTTGCCCATCTTTGAACATTCTACACCACTGTCTTACGGTTCCTTCACTAATTTTATTTTGGCCATAAGCCGAGCTTAATTCATAATGGATTTCCACAGCACTCATATTTTTAGTATGAAGAAAATTCATAGCGCAAATTTTGCAGCTGGCGGGACTAAAATCGCAGGACACATCGTAACTCACTCTTTAGAGACAAGAACGAACCCTAGGTGACCAATTATGGTTATTCATGTGATGCTACTTCGCATGCGCAAGCTCTCCCCCACAATTACATTATTTTCTTAAAATAAACAAAGGTTACTTACAAATAGCCCTCATATTAGTATGCCTTTGAAAACTTTTTCTGTGAAATTTCAGTGTCTTAAATTTATTCAAATTATTTCAAAGAAATTATTAATTACCAAGTTGATTAAAGTTTGCTCTTGAATTGTAGCTACTGATGTTACATAGGTTCATAATTGGCCCTCTTCAGACTCAGACAAGCAATGTTGCTTGCATCACTAGGCTTATTTTTGAAATTAGGTTTCATGTTATTCATTGGCAATGTAAACTTTCACAGATTTATATAGGTTTCAGAGTTGTTAGCAACACCACTGCAAATTTGTTCAGAGTATATAATGTTGTTGCAATATGTTACAAGTGCTTGATACTTCATCTTCAACTGTAATATTTGTATCAAGTGTAGACCCTTCTAAATGTTTATGTTTCATTTCTTCAGTATGCTTTCTTGGTACAACAGACTTGTCATACCAATTTAGCTAGCCTGAATTAAATTCCATTTCAGAATTAGTTAAATCAGTCTCGAACATTTTGAGCTTCAAGTTTTCCATTTATACAGTGTTAGAATACTTCAAAGAATTTATTGTTTGCCTAAAGTCTGAAAAAGTTGGCAAAAATTTTGTTTTAATGTGGTAATGGCATCTTGGAAAAGATGGAGTTTGATGTTCTTATAGTGGTGAACGCTGTGATTGCTCCTTTCTTGTATATGACACCCACGCAGTGTAGTAAATTGTTTCTGATATTTTGGAGGTACATTCTGCTCACATCCTGAAAATGGAGGCAGTGTGTTCCTCTGAAATGTCAGTAATGATTTACCGAACTATATCGCATCACATTCAGAATATGAATTCTTCATACTGAGAAAGCTTTAAACTCTTCCATCTCACAGTCCTCGAGAATTGAAAGGTTATTCAGATGCACATTCGGTGTAGAGAATATTCTGGCATACAGCGGTTCAAATCACGTTGATATACTTTGAAATTCTTTTCAAGAGCTGATGCTGAAAGACCCCAGAATGTCTGGATTCTCTTTAGATCGGGTTTGTTTTTAAAATTGCAACAAGATAATCAGCAAAGTGTGAATAACACATCGCAAGAGTACAAGAATATACAAGAGAATGAAGAAGGATGACATTGAACCAGCTGTGATTATACATTTATATGTAGAAATGGGGGTTGCTTTTTTGGAAGAAAGAGAATCATGTCAACAGTTAAAAGGGTAGACTTTAGTAGGATCCTAGTACTGTGTTTACTTGTATAATTTACACATCTGCATAAGTAATGCAGCCCTACTTGTAGATAAATGTTGGAAGAAAATTAAATTCCATGTTTTTGCCCATGATAAAATTCTGACACATATTTCTTGTGAAAAAATGTGAGTACAGCTATATTCATTATATCGAACTGTAATCATGTTTTCTGTGAAAATTATTTGTTGATCAAAATTCAGTCAAGTGACAGCTATGTTAATCAATATTAATCAACAAATTGTGCAGTGGAGTCCATAGGCACATATAGCATGTACCTGTACCATGCTCACAGTGCATTCAGCTGTAATTGCATTTTCTAAAAACTTATGCAATGATTGAAATTTTTTCAAGGGACATTATTCATCATGGTGTTCAAGGAATCACATGGAGTCCATAGGTGATAATATCCCTACCATGCTGCCACATCACATTTTCAGTGAAATTTCTGTGTCAGGGGTCACTTGTGTCTCAGTATTCTTCAGAGGTCACATGGTGGCATGCTTAGGTGCCAATATCCATATGTTGTTGTCCATCTCATTCAACTGTAATCACATATCTGTGGTTATATCCCAGTATTTCAGGGATAGTCAGGTTTGCTGAGTGGTGTGAGAGTTCGAGGTGCGGCAGAATTAAATTAACAGCTGACAGCAGAATGATTGCATAGAACAGTATTTTATTATGACAATAATGGGCACTAGATGAAATATCCTGGCACTCTTAAGTATTTTCCCTAAGGAAGGAACTCCTCACTTGCACTGGGGTTCTGTCATACTCATATGTGGTGGGGGGGACCACACAGTAATTTGTTTATTCTACACACTGGCTGACTAGATGGTGCAAGCTGGTCCACAGCTTTGAAAGTATGTATTTAAAATGCCTACCTTAACTACGGAATACTCGTGACCATAATACACATGACCATCACAATTAACAACGGTGAACCCCTTATATGCAACACCGTGACAGTTATACATCAGTCAAAAACATATACAAAGTTCTTGTTCTTGTCTTGATTCTTTAAACGTTTCAAAATTCTCATTATGCTCTCATTTCATATTGAGAAAGTCATTCTCATATGCCTACTTTCCACTTATTTTCCCTGTTATGTGAAATTTTTTCTTCAACTGTGCCATCATTTCACCTGCACTGCCATTGCCACTGGGACATTTTTCTTTTCCTGGCTTCTTTGATTTTACTGAACTTGTATTTGAATATTTCACTTGTTACACTTTTATACTGTCAATGTGCAACTTTTAATGGCCCCAGAGTTTTATTGAATGAAAGAGCAGTGGGGCAGTTTTGAAACTGTCAAGTGTTTCTTTTCATTTGTGATATTCTGTACTTGAAGAAACAATCACTTCATTTCCTAAACGCCAGTTATATTTACCGTAGTTTCCTTACATTTATTACAGATTCTTTGTCTTTTCTGAACTCTTTTAAGAACCATTTTTATATGTGGTTCATCACAGGTGTCTGGTTTTATTTCCTTTTGAACTTCCATTTTGACTGACATTCAAGGGATTATAACACAGCTTTTGGCAGTTTTATTTCTAAAATGGGATTGATGACATGAAGAGCCCCAGTCTTCTCATACTAGGTGGGAAATTCGTAGCACATTTCTTGCCCTGGGAGTTTGTTTTTTCTTTATAGTTTTAAGTTGATATGAATTACAAATATTTGTCTGCCTCTTCCCAAACACAAGGCTTTAGCCCCTGTCTCTAGAAGAGCATGCAAGCTGGGTTTTTGCACACTGCATTCCACAACCCCATCTCAGTACTGATAAATCTTTCATTGGAATTGAAGGTCGTTTGGTACTTAGTATCTGTTCAACAGAGGCAACAGAAGGGGCATCAAATTTTGGATGATTCACGATTTGATCATCCGTTATTATTTCAGGGTTACTGTTATCAAGGTACAAAATCTGAACAAGGCAAAACAGGAAAAGAAATGTGGCCTGTGTTACTATCACTTACTGAACACAGGCAATAATTTAGTGAAATGTTAGTTGAGCACAGTCGTTGAATAAAGTATGTTCCTATTAGTATATTTTCATGGTATTTGAGTTTGATGCTACTTTGAACATCAACTTTAGTTCTATAATCCGTAGAACTGAAGTGTTTTGTACAAAAACATACCTCTTATATATAAATGTATAAGCTATACTGTAAATTTGTACAAAAATTGCATTAATAGGTCCTATAAATGACTGGATTTGCATCATATTTGTATTGAAAGATTCACAATAGTTTTCATATTAAATGCCATATAAAACAATTTTCACTTTCATTCAGTGCTGCATGAAGCTTTGCCTTCACATCCCTTACATATTGATTCTATATCTTATAATTTCACAGATTTTTCAAGAGGCTCGGCGTAATTTGCCATCCATAATATACGTTCCTGCAATTGCTCAATGGTGGAATTTGGTTCCAGAGACCCTTCATGCAGTATTTTTGTCACACATCTGCAAGCTGGATCCAAGTGCTCCAATTTTACTTATTGCTACAGCCGACATTCCATATAATAATTTGCCTCAGGAGGTAAGTTGGAATATATTATGTCTTTCACATTTTCATAATTTTTATCCTGCTCTGCTTGTTTATGTAAAATGTTTTATTGTGTATATACATACTTTGTCTGTGTTCCTAGGATTTTTCAGTATGTGTTGTTATTTGACTAGTTTTAATAGAATTTAGATGCACTCATTTTTATCTAAGTCTTCATTATTAAGATTAATCTCACTCTCTTTACTTATCATTGAACAGGTTGACTCTGGCAGTAAAACTTTTGACTTGTATTTTGGAGATGCCAGGTTCGATTCTTGGCCTGGTCACTGACTGTTCTGATTGAGGTTGTTTGTTAGTTTCCTAAGTCCCTCTAGGAAAATGCTGGGATAGTACTTTGAAATAGAAAATGACCTCTTCCTCCCACATTCATTCTAGTTCACATTCATTAATCATCTGACTATTTGATGCTAAATAGCCTGAGCTATTTACAGTGTTATTATTTTTTGGAGGGGGTGGGTTTCCCCATGCACTGCGACTAGTTGTTAATCTATTGTGCGTCCCCCTTTAATTATTCTAGCAGTCACCATGCCCTTCCAGTACTGGTGCTTGCTATCAGCCCTGTTCTGGCAGCGAGGTCGGCCCTCTCTGGCAGTGGTCCCTGATACTTCCCCATCTACTGGAGTAATTGGAAACTAATTGTGGGGGGGGCAATGAGGATCTTTTACATGCCGTAAATCTATGACATGGGACGCACAGCTTAAAGCCCCTCCCGGAGGACTTGTTCCCTGAATTTTTCCACCCTTAAAAATTCCACGACCTCCACCGGGTTTGAACCCACGTACCTTGAGTCACGAGGTGGGAACGTTACCCCTAGACTATGGAGGCTGCTTTACAGTGTTATTAAATAAACCACAAGTAAAATAAAAAATGAAACTTTACTTACTGCCTTGAAAATAAGCAATATGTTGGATTAGTACAGTGTGTACTTCATTGTTGACATACAGGTTTGCTCACTATTTAGTGAGTACCGAGGTGAGGTGCTAGTTATGCAAGATCCACCTGCGGTTGATAGGGAATCATTTTTCAAGCCATTGTTCCTAGCTGAAGCCATTCGTCCACCAAAGAATCTTCGGAAAGTGTGTAAGTTCTCTCATGCTGCTTGAAGCTGTGCATTGGCTAAAGATGTTTAAATGATGTCAAAAAATAAAACGTAACAAATGAGCATAGAAGTGGCTTATGTCTTTGAAGGCACCCATACGAAGAAGAGGCCTCTATTATATTCTGTTCTGCTTATAAATGCTGAAATTAAATTTCTGTTATAGAAAATCATGACACTGCTAATGCTCAATTTCTTTGTTGCGTTTCATTTGCTTCCTTGTATCCTGCTATGTAAAGATACACTGGCATTGGTCTCATGTGTAACTTGAAATGGAATTTTTACACAGTATGTCGCAGAGAAAAAATATCTGATCAGTACAGATGTACAGCCAAGTAGTCATGTCTAGTGTGTAGTTGAAAGGGTGCTGTTATTGTAGAAACAGTGGCTATTAGCATTTTGAATTGTTTCATTCTGGTCCACTGCACTATTAAGTTAGAAAGTCAACTATATACTACCCGCAAAAGCCAGTTACAGAAGTGCTTTCATGTAATTATTGAACCGAAAGACCACTGCTCAAGTGCATATTTCAGCATCTATGAAGGGGGACCCAAAAGAAAAAATGGAATTTGTTTCTAGAAGGCGGGGTGCTTGTACAGGCTTCCGCCACTAGGTGATTGTTTTCAGCACGTTCCTGAATCAGTATGCCGGCTGGCGTCATCAGAGAAGTTTGCATTAATATTTGGCAAATTTTTTTCAAGTGACTTTTTTTATAATTTGTCTATTTTTAATGGCTGATTCACATAAACAATGTGCAGCTGTGAAGTTTTGTTTCCTTTTGGGGAAAACAGCATCAGAAACCGTTGTTATGCTAAAAAGAGCCTGCAAGGAAGCCACCATGACTAAAATACAAGTTTATGAATGGTTCACCCATTTCAAACATGGTGAAATGTCAACTGATGATCAACCTCGAAGTGGACGTCCTTCGTCTGCCTGAAATGATGAAAACGTGACAAAAATTCATCATATCATTCTGGAAGAACACCGGTGGGTGATTGACGAACTCGAGGAGCATACTGAGATCACATGCAGTTCCTGTCAGCGAATTTTAACCGAAAAATTGCACATGAATCGACTTGCAGCAAAGTTTATGCCTGCTCACCCATGATCAGAGAGACAATCACCTGGCTGCATGCCGTGCTTTGAAGGAGCGCATGACAACTGATCCTGATTTATTTTCCAAGGTCATAACTGGGGATGAATCTTGGTGCTATGGTTACGATCCTGAAACAATGCAGCAATCCAGCCAGTGGAAAGGTTCAAATTCTCCATGTCCCAAAAAAGCACAATAAGTGAAGTCGAACGTGAAAATGCTCATTTGCTTCTTCGATTTCAAGGACGTCTTATATTCAGAGTTTGTACCCCAGGGTCAAACAGTCAACCAGAATTATTATTTGGAAGTTTTGAAAAGTTTGCATAACAGTTTAAGTAGAAAATGTCCTGATTTGTGGCAAACAGGTGAATGGTTCTTTCATCATGACAACGCGCCTGCCCACACAAGACTGAGTGTGCAGCGATTTTTTGACCAAAACTGGCATGACACCCTTGCCTTACCCCTGTACTCACCTGATCTTGTCCTGTGCTACTTTTTTTTTATTTATAGATCGCAAGGGAAAACGTTTTGCTGGTGTTGAAGATGTAAAGAAAAAGCGACGGAAGCGCTAAAAGTGCAACGGAAAAAGCATTTGGACAGGTGCATTGAACCAAATGGAGAGTACTTTGAAGGGGTTTAAAGTTTTATGTAAAAATAAATACATATTTTTTTATAAGCATTCCAGGTTTTTTGTGTCCCTCTTCATATATTCAGTACTGTAAATGAGAACATGAAACATTTTTCAGAAAGTCATATGAGAACAGAAACATGAAGAAAACTGATGCATGTTACAGTGTAGCTCTGTCCATTTATCACTTGAGGCATGTTCATCTTCCACCAGCATGTTCCTGTCACAATTGGGAAAGTTGAATTCAGTCCATTGAGGAAGGCTGTATACCTGAAAGGCTTGTAACAATGATGGATTTTTTTTTTCCAGCTAAGCATCTTGAAGAACTTCCATTAGCTCCTCCACCTCAGCCTCTAAAACTGACCGAAGAAGAACTAAAAGCTTTGTATGAAAAGGAAGAAGGAACTCTCAGAGAATTGCGAATATTTTTACGTGAAATTTGTGCAAAGCTTGCGCGTAATCGCCAGTGAGTATCACTTACCGTCACTTTGGTGGTTATATTCTGTAAGGTAAACAGAACATGCTTGCATTCTTTGTTTTTCTGTAGTACTGATGCAGTTGGTACATACATTTTAAGCAGATTTTTGGAATGCAAAGTAGTGAAATTTTTCTGAGAAAGCCACTGCCCCAGAGACAGCTGCCTTTTTTTTTTTCTTTTCTCCCTAGTTAAGATATGGTCTAACTGGATACTGGCTATTAATTCCTAGGTGCCTTGATGCAAGTTTTGTCATTTTTAAACTTTCCTATCCTTCCTGTTTCTGTGACTCACTGAAATACGTTTTGGGTTCGCAGTGGTACCCGATGTACCATTTTTCTATAGATTCATAAGCTTAGATCTTAGAATCTGTAGATTCCAGTTTGTACATGTTGTGTCACCATGGTATGGACCATGTTGAAGACAGTGTTGGGCAAGTTCTCTATTGTATGTTTAATTGTTGCTGCAGACACGTTAACACACCTTGCCTAGCAATGGCTTAATAGGAAACCCTCTATCCTCTTTTTGCGTGTTTGGACATCTTTTTATCATGCTGTTGCATAGGAATGGCCGCATCTGTTTAACTATTCCGGCATTCAGCCTTCATGTCACATTGCTCTCTCCTGAGGGCTGCTTATCCCAGGTAGCCTACAGGCATATTGACATTTCTTCTCTGCTGGGATGTGCCTGTGGCATCTATGATGGCCCTCACAAATGGCACTGCAGTGTTATGCTGGCCCCAGCAATTTTCCATCTTATCTCAAGAGCATACAGTCTTCATTCCTCGTGGGTTTGGCCTCATGCTGCTGTTCTCAAACTGCTCCTTAGAGCTGCGCATCTTGAGTGGTTCCATGCTAAGGTACTGTCTTGTTTAAGTGTACTGCCATCATCTACATTTTAGGGTGTGTGGGATGTCGATGTTCACTGAGACAACCACTTGAATCTATAACAATAAGTGTTTGTTGCTCTTAGAACAGGTTTCACAGACGAGCTGGGAGCGTGCCTGAATGATGCCGGCGGAGACTCCTTTCGTAGCGGTTAACCTGGTCTAGTAATGATGGTTCTCAGTGGAGGCCCTGAGAAGGGCTGTTTGTTCAGCTGCGTCTTTGTAGCAGCTAGGCGTTCTTTGCGCGAGCGGCAGTGAGTCTGGCGGGCTGGCAGGGCTATGGTGCATGCACCAGAATAGTTGACTGTCTACTGGCGCCGTTACTGGAGAGTTACCGCAGCCGTGATTTCTTGGAGTCAGCATAGATATGACTGCTGTGACTGATGAAAGATTGATGGTAGCCAGTTGGAGGCCCGCATATTTATACCATTACTGCTGGGCGATGTGCAGACCAATTGACGCTGGAACTGTAATTGTGAGCGCTGATTGGATAGCGCTTGTGTTGGTGTCCACAGAGCCCGCCTGCAAGCTATGTATAAATATTGCCTTCTCATCTTACGTTGTGGGAATTGCCTGTTGTCTGTTAGAATGTGGGAGGTTCCCACAGGTGATACTGAATCCTATACACCACATTGTTGTTTCGGGTGTCTACCCTGTATGGGCCCTCTCATGAGGGCTGGAACTTGGGTAACTTCTATTTAGTGCCAGTTGGGCCATACAGCTACACTTGATCATCCTCTTTGTAGCTTGCAGAGTTGGCCAGATGGTAGCCTGTTCTTGTTTTGTCATTGGCCAGCTTGAGATGTTGGTGGGTGTAATTGGGGATGTCATGTAGCCCACCCACAAGGTCCGCAGTGTGGTTGATGGTCATTCCCATGTTGGGGGAGCACCAAATAGCAGGTCACAGGGAAGAATGAATGCTGGGTTCAACTCCATTGTGTCATGGGTTGATGCCCTGTAGAAGGGCAAAGATCAGTAGGCTCTCATCCCAGTCCCTCCATTGTGACATGATGACTTCTCACAGGTGCTTCTCAACCATTTTGACATACTGTTCCACCATGCAGCCCAACTGCAGGTGCAGGGGCGGGGGTGGGTCATGCATATCTTGCTGACATCTAGGCATTGTTGCACCTGCTGCATAAGGCAGGGCTCACATTTACTGCCCTGGTCACTGTGTAGCTCTCACAGAACTTTGAAGCAGCAGAAGTTCATCACCGTTGCTTCCACCATTGCTACCACCTCTTAGTTGGGGACAGTGTAGGCGTCCGGCCACTTATTGAAGTAGTCCATAGCGATTGTGACATATTGTGTCCCCTGTTCTTAGGTAAGGGTCCTCCTACATTGATGGCTATCTTCTCGAATGGTGCCCTGACATATTGATGCATGAGGCCTCTACCACTTGAGCTATGATGCAGCCTTGTTCCTTGTTCAGTGTCCTACTGTCGCAGGCTGTTATCCACTCCTGGCTGTCCTGTACTTATGACAGTACTCCCCCATTTCTGATGTTAATCATGTCTATGTTGACAATGTTCTGCTTTCCTGGTTTCTGGTACCCAAGGATGGGTGCAGTACAGAGGGCCTCCTTCAGTGACTGATAGTTGGCCTTTACTTCTGGGGACCACTGAAAGGCTTATTTCTTTTAGTAAGTCTGGCCAGCAGCCTCACAGTGTTGGAGAAACCAGAGGTAAACTGCCTGTAATATGTACATAGACCCAGGAAGTACCTTCCTCCATGCTTGTCCCTCAGTTTTGGCCCATCCTGCATGGCCACCATTTTCTTGAGGTCTGTGGTTATTCCCCCTGATAAAACAGTATGGCCCAGGTATTGTACTTCCAAAAGAATTGGCACATTGCTGGGTTGAGCTTTAGGTGGGCCTTTTGGAATCATTGGAGTACTCTTTGTATGTAGCCTAGGTGTTCCCGGAACGTGCAGCTAGTCATGATTATGTCATCCAGATACTAGGCACAACTCATGCGAGTTCCCTTAAGATGGTTTCCGTTAGCCGCTCAGACATCGCTGGAGCGTTGTAGTGGCCAAAGGGCATGACCCTGAATTGCCTCAACCCTTCCCCGTTTTTTTTCTTGTCGTCAATCTGTAGTACCTCCTGCTTTTATGGTCCATGGTTGCTAACCATTTGGCTCTGGCAATCATGTCCAATATGTAGTCACTAATAGGTAATGGGAAACAGGCTTTCTTTGTAATTATCTTTATTGTTTACATCCTGTTGTGTGTTACCATATAGTATTATACAACCATCAACACTGCATTAAGATTTTTATGTTATGTATTTTTCTGAGTTTTGTGTTTATGAATTTTGTTTATGCCATGTGCATGACTAGCATTAACTATCTTTATTACAGTGGAACCTCACTTAATGAGCACCTCTCATACCGAGTAATTTGCACAACGAGCAAAACAAATTGTAAAAAAATGACTCGCTTAATGAGTGATGAGAGGGGAAGTCCCGGATTGTGCACTTGCTACATCAGTCTGTGTTTAGCACTCGTTCTGCTAGCATCTTAGTGTCACTTGTGATCACACATTTTTCCAAAACTTGTATTCAGACATATTATTTGTGATTTTTTGTGCAAAGTTTAATAACCCTTGCAAAAATATCTCCAAAGAAAAAGCCGCAAAACACAGCCATAAGAGAATAAAAATAACCGTAGAAATGAAACGTAAAATCATTGAAAAGTGCTACAAATTTATTTAACGATAATGCTGTGTTGCATTTTCACCAAATTTTGAAGCATCGGCAAAAACAAATGTCTCTAGACAGCTTTCTAGTAAAAAAAAGAATTATATATGTATCATAAATAATAAACTAATTATTTCGATTTTTTTATGTTTTCTGCAAATGGAATTCGCATTCCAGGTTGGTTCATTCCACATAGAAGAAAAGATGAAGATGATTCATGCACCTTAACAATGTATATATAATTTTCTTTGAATAAACGTTATACATAAAATTTTTTGAGTATTTTTTTCGGCATGGAATGCATTATCATATTTTACATTAATTTATATGGGAAAAATTGTTTCGCATTACAAGTAAGAGTCTGGTACGAATTATGCTCGTTAAGCGAGGTTCCACTGTATTTGCATTCTTTTATATATTACTATGTAGTATTATTATGCAACAATTAACACAGCAAATTTGTAATAAATAAACCGATATTACTGTGTTAACATTAGTGTATTATATATATATATTTGCCAGTATGCTGTTATGTGTAGGGGTGATTATAGATGGGGTTTGGATTAGTGAATAGGTTTATCGACCACTTACAGGTTGTAACTACAAATAACTATAACACTGTTGCTATTTCCACACTTTACAGTTCACTACAACCCACAGTCTAGTGTTCTCAGTCTGTTACTAGATGTTTCCCATTAGCAGCTTCAACAGTGGCTATTCCTCTGCCTCTGGGTGAAGTCCTCTAGACTCCCATACAGAACTGAATTGAACTGAACTGACCTTGTCCCATGCTCATAACATCCTGGCTTTTTCCGCATAGGAAACACAGCTCTTCCAGTGATGTAGTTCAGTTGTCGCATTATTAAAAATCTGCTACAAATATAAATCACTCCGTCCAATGTGACCTGTAAGTTTATTACTACATGAAAAACTCGACACCCTTACATGTTTCGGTCTCTGCGGACCATCTTCAGAGGGCAAACATCACTACAAATAGGAAACCACCTTCACATAAGTTGTTTAGACGTAAAGTACGTACACTTATATGTTACAATGCATAGTACACAAAGAGAACATTTCACAAACACAGCAGTTTCCTGGAAATGTAAAGTTTTTTAAAAATTATATAACATTTCTTGATGCCAATTAAAAATTTGCATTGTCAATAATTAAAATTCATAAACCATGCAGGCTCATGTTCGTCCTGCATGGTTTATGAATTTTAATTATTGACAATGCAAATTTTTAATTGGCATCAAGAAATGTTATATAATTTTTAAAAAACTTTACATTTCCAGGAAACTGCTGTGTTTGTGAAATGTTCTCTTTGTGTACTATGCATTGTAACATATAAGTGTACGTACTTTACGTCTAAACAACTTATGTGAAGGTGGTTTCCTATTTGTAGTGATGTTTGCCCTCTGAAGATGGTCCGCAAAGACCGAAACATGTAAGGGTGTCGAGTTTTTCATGTAGTAAAAAACTTACAGGTAACATTGGGCGGAGTGATTTATATTTGTAATTGTTAGTGTGACGGACCAGAATGAAACAAATCGAATTTAAAAATCTGCTGTCTAACAATGGGAACGTGTTTACTGATCCATTGCCCAAAAATGGCCCTGGTATATCCTCCCATCTTATGGTCGTTGTATAGCAGTGGCTCTACATTCTACAGTACATAATAAATGAATGTTAATGTGGTGATAATTGGTTTATTTATTACAAATTTGTTATGTTGACTGTTGTGTAATAATACTGTATTTCTTTGTCACGTTATTTGTCATCCTCTAGTCTAAGCAGGAATGGACATTCCATATTTTCTTCTTGATAGTGGTTAGAAATGACCAGGAGCTATTTGACTCCTCGATAACCCTGTGTCTTTTAATGTCCCTGAGCATCTTGCCTGTACCTGTTTCACTGGGGGTTGTTGAATCAGATGGTCCTTTCCAGCATCATTGCTGTGCTGTACTCTGTTGGTCTGTTCATAGTCATTACTGTCTGTTGTGAAGACTTCTTTGTACTTCATAATTAGTGCTTCATACTCTTGAATTCCTTCATCCCTTAAGTTTGGTCTGGAAGTAGCATCCACATCCTGTAACTGTTGGGTGGTGTCTTAGGTCTGGGATTCCGCTGCACTGAATGGGGTCACCAACTGATTCACAGAGTGCCAGTGGGAGTCTTTTCATCGTAATCTGGTCTTGACAGGTAGCATTCAGGACATGGACCAGTAACTTTCACTGACTCTGAACCAGGGTACTGGCTATGTAGAGTCCTTCACTACTGCAAGTCTCCAGGCTTGGTTCTGTAATGCCATTTTCCAATCCAAGGAGGCTTTCCAGTCGTGCTACCACTGATTCTTCAAACTGTCAGTATTATGTGGTCACTGCCCACCGCAAGGCAGGAAGACGGTGCCCAGAGGATCCATAGGAATGCTTCTTCCTGAAGTAGCCACTGCATGTAGTGCCCTAGACCAGTGAATGTATCATACATGTTCAGAATATGGAGTCCTAAGGTCATTTCCACTAAGGCCTTGTTCAGGATTGGGATCATCTCCCCTGAAGCTCTTTGCAGCCTGAAGTGTTGGCTAGGCTTCCTTTTGGGCCATCCTGCAGTGATGTCTGGCCCAACAATAGGCATAGAAGCCCCAGGGTCAGTAGTCACTGGTTTGTCACCAATCCATTCCTGGATGATCGAGCTATTGTCCCACTTTCAGGTATGATGTTGAATGTTGGGAGGTTGGGTGTTAATTGAGATGCTAGTATTCCCCCTTCCTATGGGCATCTGCTCATTCTCTGAGAGTCGGCCATCTCTTCACATTGACTGTTCTTTCCTCCAGTGTTGATCAACCCATCTTGAAGGTCCTGGTTGTTTCTTGAGCACTGTTCAGTTCTTTTCATCAGCTGTCGTTTCTTCTTCCAGCATTCATTGTTTTGCATTGCGTGCTAGTCCTCTTGTGTCCATTGTTGGTCTTCATCTTCATTCAAAGGTGGCAGTTGCTCCTACAGCGTCATTACATAAGCTGTTAGTATTCTCTCCCTACTCTTGGGGAAGACTGATTTTTCCAGAATGTCCTGACCACCATCTGCTGGAGCCTGGAGGGCATTCCCTCTGCTGTGTCAGCTGCCTACCTAATCCTGCTGGCAAATGCATCGGCAGCAACATTGCTAATTAGGTGTTCGGGTAATTCACTGTGGGCGTGGTGAGTGGCAGGCTCCTGTAGAGATTCCCTGATGTGCTGGGTCCTGTTCAGTTAAGAATGGAAAGGTGCTTCCACATGATGGTCACTGCAACGGTTCTCTAGCACCATAGTAACCTCTTCATGCGTTGCTCTGGTAGTGATGCAATATGTGTATCAGAGCAGCGATCAGGTATGTGGCTTTCTCTCTAGCATTACTTACTTACTCATGGGGCTGAGCCCTTCTTGAGGGGCAGCCAATTCTGCAGCTGCTCAAGAATTTGCCAGCATTTTATTGAACCCAAAGGTTCATTACCGTGTTCACAAGAGCCCTCCACTGGTCCCTATCCTGAGCCAAGACTTTAATATTGTTCACCCACCTGTGCCTTCGTCTTCCCAGTGGTCTCTTTCCTTCTGGCTTTCCCACCAATATCCTACATGCATTCCTTGTCTCCCCCATTCGTGCTATGTGCCCTGCCCACCTCATTCCTTGGCTTGATCTTTCTAATTATACGTGTAGAAGAGTACACGTTATGAAGCTCCTCATGATGCAGTTTTCTCCAACCTCCTTCACTTCATCTCTCTTCGGCCCTAATAATCTCAGCACACTTTCACATTTTTCTCCAATACCTGACAAATGCAAAAGATCTGATCTGTAGTTCATCTGTCACATTGGAACCAACACTGATGATCCCCAATAATTTCATCTATCTATGGACTTAACCTTGAGAGAAGAATATTGGATAAAATTTCATGAAGTTGATGGCATTGATATCCCCCAATAATTACTACAGTCAGTTTTATTACCCATCTTGTGAATTGGTGCAATAATTGACTCCTTCCACTGATCAGGTAATTTTTCTTTATGCCAAGTAGAAGTTTAGCTTATGGATCTTAGAACGTAATACTTTGCTTCCTTCTTGAACAAGTTCTGCTGGAATTTGATCACTACCTGGCGATTTATACCTTTTCAATTTTTCAGTAGCACTTTCAAACTCAAAAGGGCTATGATGAGGTCCTAGTGGCTCAGCTGTATGTATTTCTATCTGCCTAACATCACTGATCCTACATGCATTTAATAACTGAGAGAAGTAGTTCCTCCACCTGTTGAATATGTTTTGTGAATCTTTAAGCAGATTACCAGTCTCGTCCTTCACTAAATTACTGCTAGGCTGGTAACTCCTCTTAAAGTCATTTATTTCTGTATGCAGGTCTCTAATGTTCTTGTTCATACTGTTCACTGCATGCTCATCAATTTTATCTTTCAGATATTCCCTCTTTTTATTCCTGAAATGCCAGTTGGTTTCACGTCTTATAGTGTTCAGATTATCCCCATTTATTTCTCTTGGATCCTGTAACCTTTGCAATTTGGCTTGTTTTCTTTGGTCTAGTAATTTTGAGTATCCTTCATTGAACCATGGCTTATGCTTCTTCATTTCATAATAACCTAGACTCTCCTTTGTAGAAATTTTTATACTTTTTCTAATAGTTTCCCAAGCTTTATTAACATCCAGCTCAGTGTCCAAGTTTTGCAAAGCTGTGAATGTGTTTGACATTTCAGTATGATACTGCTCTTTACTCTCTACTTAGTTTAATTTCTTGAGATTGAACCTCTCCATATGAACTCTGTACGTTGTTTGTTCACTCACTGCCAGTCTTTTCCTTACCTTTGCCGCCACCAGGTAGTGGTCAGTGTCACAATCTGCTGCCCTGAATGATCAGACATCGAGTATACTTGAGTGCCGTCTCCTGTCTATCAAGCATGGTCGATTTGATTGTCTGTCTTCCCATCAGGAGATGTCCAAGTAAATTTATGGATGTTACGATGTGGGAACATTGTACTTTTGACAGTAAGGTTTTTGATGTGGCAAAGTTTACTACTCTAACTCCATTATAAATAGTAATTTCATGCAAACTGCCATTCCCAATCGTTGGCTTGAAAATGAACTCTATTCTCTTAACTGCTGATATGATTCTCTTGTGTATGAAAAAACCTGTACCTAATTCGTTATTATCATTACCCTTTCCATAGAAAAATGTATATTGGCCTGCTGGTTCAATGCCACCTCTGTCCTATCTGACCTTCTGTACTCCTGCAAAATCTAACTAGTATTTTAAGATTTCTTCTGCCACTGCCCTGAGGAAACCTGCGCTATATGTACTTCTGACATTCCAAGTAATGAATCTCATATCCTATTTTCTTTAGCCTCGGTCATTTTTCCAGTGGATTCGTCCAGGTCCGAGGCTTTGTGTTCATTTTCATAACAGGCTTTTTTTTACAGTGAGGAATTGTTAGCCCAACTCCCAGACTTGAGGACCACCCTTTGTCGGCTGTTCATGACTGCTTATTCAGTATATTTGTAGCTTCCCTCCATACCTGGATGGCACTCCTCTATCTGCAACCTGAGGATGCGCCATGCCGTGGTGACAAGGGACCTGCCTAACATGGCTCTCTCTGGGCATTCAGTGGTTATGTTTCCGCATGGTCTCAAATTGCCGTCAGAGTGCAGCCCGTGGCATCGTTCCATCCAACTCAGGTGGCTGTGCCACACCTATGTCAATTGCTATGCTCTGGCAAGATGTTTGGTTGGCTTGGCTTTGACTTTTCCTAGCTTGGTCTCAAATCCATGCCACCTGGTTTCTGCTTTGATCCAGGATCTTTGGATCTTTAGGTCAAGCTCTTCATGAGGGTCCTTTGTTGTGTCCGCTGTCTACTCATTAAGGTCTTTCCTTGTTACGTCCATCTCCTTGCTTGTGCTTTGGGTCCGCATATCGAGGGACATTTGTAACCTCAGCTTGCTTTCTTCAGTCTTCAACTTCAGTCCCTCGATGAGGCACTGTGTTCATTGTTTGACAGATGCCAGGACGTCTTCCACCCAACTTTTGATAGTCTCTTCCAGTTCTGACCAAATGGAATTTATTGTGGCCTGCATCTTTATTGGCTGGCCATCACTGTGGCCTTCATTGCTTTTTGGTCAGCCTTAATTTTGGCACTTGTCTCTTCCTGGCCTCTCTTTATTGTGCCCACCGTCTTTTCCTTATTTTTCGGTATCTTTCCTTGGCTGGCCTCAATTGCTTCTTGGCCAGCGCTGACCGCAGTGTCCATCTTACTCTACCTTTTCATTGAATGACATCCAACTTTTCTTGATAAGACCATTACCGCTTCTTGGCTGGAATTCATAAATTGTCAAGTTTCTCTCATTACATCCAGTAGACATTCTACTGTTTGTTCCATTTTGTGTAATATAATATATCTAATGCAGCTTTCAGTCCAATAATTCAATTAATCCAATCCAGTATCACTTCTGACATCAGCTGTAACATGTTAGTGACTAAACACACGGTTTGGGTTGATATTGAATGCTTCTAACCTTATCTAGATATGATTATAAGTCTCGCTAGTATACACACACTAGAAATTACTATGGCTCATACTGAGTCTTCTTGGTCTGTTATGACTTCATTCATCGTTACTCGGTAACACGTTCTTACAGTGGGGTTTCCCCTGTTTCTGTGCTCATGGCTAACCAGCAACTTGACCTCAATCCAGCAGCAGCCTGTATATATAGTGTTAGAGTGTCCATGGGATCATGCTAAGGACTAAGCACAGCAGGATGGAATGTCCTGTTTGCTGGTAGTATGGTGGTGTCAGCTCTCTTAGGGGGAACTGCCAGCAGGGACACTCTCAGAAACACTCTGCAGAAGAAAATTCATCAGGATTGGAGAAATGAAGAGAAGGCATGCAGAAGTGTGAGTTTCACCACTCATACTTGCTTGTTAACAGTGAGCATGTCAGAAAAGCATGGCCATGACAGTATGCACTCTAAGGGGCATATGGGAGAGGGTGGGTTTTGTAACCATTAACACTAGTGCAACTGTGACCTTCGCCAGGCTGCCTAAGAGAGATGGCACACACAGTGCACCCTGCAGATGGCATCCGGGGAAATCATCACCATCTTGAAAAAGGGTTCATAAAACTGATGCCGGTGGTGCCCACTATCCATTTGGATGTTCATCACCAAAATGACAAAATCAATTCATTCTGGGACTGAGCGTCATGTATGCCCATGATGCATCTGTGGATTTGAAGCACCAAATGCTACGGCTGTGTGATGAGGAAGTGCCATTCCAGTGCTCCATGGCAGGTTTCTTGTATATGTAATGTTGGGGTCTAGTCACATGTTGAAGTTGTTTCAATGTTTCGGTGTACACTACAGTTTCCATCTTCAAGGTGAAGGTGTCTAACCCCCCAGCAACCAAAGTTATTCTTCAGGTATGGGCTGCGAAAACCTAAGGTCAAGAATATTCCTTATATGTTGAAGGTTCTTCATGTTTACAAAGCCAGTGGATGTCCAAGAAGTGCCAGATTACTTATCCATCATAAAACAACCAATGGACCTAGAAACAATGATGACAAAAATAGATCTACATCGATATCTGTGTGCTCAGGACTTCCTTGACGATGTTGACTTGTTATGTCGCAATGCGCTGGAATACAATCCAGACAGGTATGCTTATGGACATGGTAAAAATTATATGTGAAGGCAATTCAAATGAAAAATTCTGTTATTTTAACGTGTTCTTAAGCTGCATTTTTTTTTGCGTCATGCATGTGTGTGCACTATGGCAAGCATGAGTAAATCTAGACAGACATGACATGACATTTCCTAAACAGTGGTTCATGTTAAATCATTTAGAAAGCTAGAGGTGCACAATTAGAATTTTTAACTTGTCGAGACAGTTCTGTGCAGAGACATCAGCTACTGACACAAAGAAACAAAGGTTACAAATTCAGCAGGTCATAAATTTAGCCGCTTTAGCCAAAGTGTTGGAAGTAGGAAAATGACTTTTCATGGTGGATATATTGAATACTTGATTTTCAGTCTTAAATTTGTTAACCAGATCTGTGTTTATTCCAGGCCTGCAACACATTTTTCATTATCTATAACTGCTCTTTTACTTGTTCTTATGAAAGATTACATTTGTGTTCTGTATTACAGAGATCCTGCTGATAAGTTGATTCGTCATCGTGCATGTTCCCTGCGTGATACTGCATACACTTTAATAAAAGCAGAGATGGATTCTGACTTTGAGGAGCAATGTAAAGAAATCTCTCGAGCAAGGAGGCAGCGAGCTGAATCTCCGTCCAGATTTGCACCTGAGTTTGTGCGCACCAAACCACAGGCTTCTCGAGCAACTCCAGATGAAGGTTTGGCTAATGGTTACTCTTTATATTATCTATAATATTTTTTGTGAAGAAAATTCTTGTAACTAATTTCTTCTTCATTTGGGTATTATCCCCTCATGGTTTCCTGGGTGTACTTTCCATACTAATATGTTCTCTCAGTCTCCATCTCCCAAAACGAGTAGTGCAGCACGTTTTTCAGCAACTCAGATGACAGAATGGAGCTTGTTGTTGGTTGTTCGGCTGACAAGTCACTCACTAGAAAGAGTTCGATGCCTTCATCTTTGCTCGTTTCAAACCACACTCCATATGCTTCTTAGTTTCACAGTGGCTACAGTCCACGGAAATGTGGCCTCCAGCCAAATTTATTGTGTATAGGAAAGTGGCAGAAACTGTTTAAACACCTTATGTACCATATATGTGAAACGATACTGCATGCAAGTAATCAGAGGTTTAATGATGGGGGCGTTTTAGGATACACAGTAAACCACTATTATAATGGACTAATAAGGTGGATGGGGTGTTCATTATCATCAGTGTCCGCTATAACTGAGTGAAGGGGTATTTGCAGAAAGTACGCTGTAGGATACATAGAAAAACTATATGATTGAGGTTTTATATTGGAGTTTGTTTTCGTTTTAAATAATTTTCTAACTACAATACATTCTTAGTGTCTCAGCGTCTTCAAACATTCACCAGTGAGATTTTGTCTGTTATATCTAAAATCCTCTTATCAGAAACACCTGGAAAGCTTCAAAATGTGGTGTTGGAGAAGGATGGAGAAGATCAGTTGGACCGATTATGTGAGAAATGAAGAAGTGTTATTTAGAGTCAGTGAGCAGAGGAATATCCTACACGAAATAAGAAAACGGAAGGCTAATTGAATTGGTCATGTTTTACGCAGAAACTGCCTTCTAAAATAAGTTATTGAAGGAAAGATAGAGGGGTCGATAGAAGTGACCAGAAGACGAGGAAGAAGACGTAAGAAGATGCTGGATGACCTTGGGGACAGAAGAAGATACTGTCATTTGAAGGAGAAAGCTCTAGATCGCATTAAGTGGAGGAACTGTTTTGGAAGAGACTGTGGACCTGTTGCCTTGACAGATTACAGATGAATGGATCTAAAATCCAATATATTCAGGTCCATTATAATGAGGGTATACCATATGCTTGAGCTGATCTAGTGAACACTTCACAGAACTTTTTCTGAGTAGCTAATTCAGTTACATCCTGTTCTGCTTGGTTTTGTTGACTCACAAATAGTGCAGCCATCTCTTCTGCATCTGTATTTATGACGTTCAGTGAAACTCGTTCTGCCCATACTCTGAGGCCTAAGTCCCATGGAGATGCTCATGTTAATATGGACCAAGAGGAGAGGGTGCAGGGCGCGGTAGTACTGTGGGGATAGCCCCTAATGTGTATGACTTCATACTGGAGAGTGCAGTGTAACTGTTATGAGATTATTTGCTCTACACAAAGGTAGGGAGCAAACTGATGTGCTCCCCTCCGCTTCTTGCCTGACCAGCTGGGCTCTTCTCTCTGTGTGACTCAGCCTGAAAGTAAGAAATGCTGCTTCTTCTCTTAGTGGGGGGTGGAGTCCAACTGGGTCCACTTGGCACAGCGGCCACTGATTGGCCTATTGTAGCCTGCCCCAGGTGATTATGATAATGGAGAATTTGGTGGAATGAAGATTGGCAGGCGTAACTGAAGTACTCGGAGAAAACCCGCCCCAGCACCACTTTGTCCACCACAAATCCCACTTGACCAGACCTGGGATTAAACCTGGACCACCATGGTGGGAAGCCAGCGACTAACCGCTTGAGCTATGGTGCGGCCAATGCTGCTTCTTATTCTGGAGGGTAATGAAATACCTGAGGCCAGTCTTGGCTATGTGATGAAAAATGTGACCACAGCACCTGACCTTCCATTGAGAAGAGACAAAAATGTTTTCAATGCAATAAGTTAACAGCTACCCTCTCTTGCTTGTATTAGGATGGTTTGGGGATGAAGGCTGTTACTTTCTCATTCATTCCAACATCATCCAAGTTTCCAGTTAAATAAGATATGAGAATGCTGTGTTAACTGGTTGTGCTCATTTGATTCACAAAAGAATGGAAGTATGACTAAGCTACATTGTCAGACGCATTTTTATGGAATCCAGAAATGAAAGAAAAGTGTTTATTACAGCAACAGTTATGGAAAGGTCCACTTTTTAAAACTTGAAAATACTGTAGCGTATTTGGCTGCTGAAGATGCCATTTGGATTGTTAATTGGGTTGTAACTACAATTAATTATAACACTGTTGCAGGTTTACATAATTCACAAACCCTACACACTAATCTATTCACCCTATCTTCAGTAGTCTTCACTTATTTACAGTATAACACATGAGCTATACAAGTGTTGCTAACTTACACACTCCCAATACATGGGAGCTATACAAGTGTCACTGAATTACACACTTGCAATACCCAATGCCTTTTCAGTTATCACAGAGTATCACTGATTATCACACATAAAATCTTCTAATCACGCATTCAGTTCTTCTTCTTCCAGCACTCCGAGAACTGACTAACATTGACTAACTGCTTGGACTGACTGACTGATTTCTGTTCTACCGAATACTGACTCTTTAGTTATTCCAGTTTCTCTTATAAACCCTCAGTTGGACAGGCAGAAAATGCGGCTTGCTTCACTGTTGCATGACCGTGTTTATAGAGGCGTTGCTTGGCAGCACTGCCGAGAATTCTTTACTGCTGCTACTGCACCCGAGCACGCTGCAGTAGCACTTCCTCATTGCCCAGTCATAACATGTGGTGCCTGAAATCCACAAATGCATCATGGGCATGCATGGTGTCAGTTCCCAGGTTGAACTCATCTGTGATATTGGCGATGAGCACCCAAGTCATTAGTGGGTACTGCCCCTGAGCCAGTTTTATGAAAGTTTTTTCAAGGTGGAGAGCATCTCCTGTTGCCATCTGCAGGATGCACCATGAGAGCAGGTTTCTCTTGGACAGTTCAGTGACGTCTGGCCTGGCGATGGTAACAGATGCTCATATGTTAATTGTCACAGACATGACTTGTCTCCTATTTGTCCCTGGTTATCATGGGTTCTTTTTTCACATGCTAATTGTGTAATGAGATGGAAATGAAGGCACCAGCTCCTCTTTTGTATATTCCACTCGCTTCATGGATCTTGGTTGACCTATTTCCAGGAAGTCCTTTTGGGGTATCCGTCTCAGGAGTCTGTCATAAGATGGATGATGCCCCCCCCCCCACACACACACACACACACACACACACGCTGCAAGTATGAGTAGCAGAGTCCTGCTGCACTTGGTCCCTGGTGACCAGGGTCCCTTGGGCTTGCTTGGTGTTCGATTTTCCCACTTTTTTTCAAGCCCACATGGCATCTGCCATCGTATTTGTCTGTTGTATCTTTATTGAGGTACATGATAGAAGTTTTGTGCCTGTTGAGCTCCTCATGGAGGATCTGTATCCTCCAATTGTATGCCTACTATCCATTTGCTGAAGGTTACTTCGAAGTTGACCTGGAAGAGCTCTAACAGTACTTATCACTGCTCTCATCTCCTATTAGCTGGCACTGATGGTGGCCATCTCTTTTTGATCATTTCTTGTGGCTGTAGTATTAGCCATCACTACTTGTTGACAAACCTCCAATTCCTATATGGCAGCTATTAGATATTCCATGATTAGCTTCAGTGTTGGTTCCCTTAGTGTCAATCCAGCCAATCCAACTCTTTGACACTAGTTGTCATGTGTTAGTGACTAGACATATGGTTTGGATTAATAATTGCACTTATTGAATGCTTATAACTTCTAACCACAAATGACTAACAGTCTGACTGAATACACACACTGTAGAAGACTACAGCTACAGAATACATGAAATCTCCAGTTTGTTTATTAGTCATTAATATATAGCAGCTGCTAACAATCCAACTGTAGACTGACTGGACTACTGCTAGCCCTTGCTGTATAGCCTTGGCAGGGACTGCACAGGAAACACTGTTCTTTTTCTTTATTATTATTGTTTTACTATCTGTTGCTGTAGAAACATGTTTACTGCCCCACTGCCTAGCAACAGCTGCCTCTTCTCCCACTATTCCAGCTTTCAGCAGTCATGCATCAAAATGGTACTCTTCTTTTGTTCTGCTTAGGTCAGGCTCAGCAAACTGCAGAATTGTCCAAAGAATTGCAAGTAGCAGCAACCACAAAAGAAGAGGATGTAAAATCAGGCAACCAAACAAGTACCCCTATATGTGGTACAAATGGGAGTACAGGTATGCTAATTATGTATCAGATTCATTGTTTTTAATAACTTAGGCAGATACTGGAACTTTTTTATCTTCACCAGAGTCAGTTGTGACATCCATTTTCAGACACCAAGGGAGTGACAGGGTTATGGTTCATCTCTATGGAACTCATATGAAATGTCAGGAAATATTGAGTGGTAACTCAGACATGAATCAGTGTTAAGAGGTGCATTAGTAACATACCATTAACATGTGTATATGTCACATATCTTGTTCTGTATTTCAGTCTCTAAGAAAGTGTGTGACCTATATGCAGGTCACTGTCACAGAACTATAAAACTTGTAACATCTGCCTACTTTACTTGATTTGATAGCCAGTTACTTTGTATGTCCTGCCTGTTGTTATAATCAAAGAACTAGGAACTGGCAAATCTGACAAAAAAGATGGTAACAAGCAATGCCAAGAAAACAAGAGAGAAACTTTGCATGAATGCAAGGGGCACCAGTAAAGGAGGAAGCCACTGCCTGCAGTTACTGTTAACCAACTTTGCATGTGTAATCACCGGAACTGTCCCAGTGGAAGAAATAACATAGATGAAACAGAAAACATGGTCGAAGTAAAACACAGTGGGTATGTATTAAAAGAAAAGTTAAATACAATGAATGAGGCATGTAACATAAGCAGTAAACTCCCGCATTCACAGTTGTAATGCAGGGTTTCTTTGCATACATGGCCAACAAAGTACAGTAAGAAAATACAAGCAACAAGAATAACAAAATGTAGGCCAGAATGCTTTATATAATTCTATAAGAGGAGAGAGGTGGGGCGATCAATGGAAACAACCTAAGGAAAGCCTCAGAGATGAGTGCAGCAGATTTGGCCAAAATCCAGATTTTAAAATCAGTTGCCAAACAGGATTTGGACAGCACCCGCTAGACCTGAGAAAGCCTACTTTGACCAGCTGACTGCCCAGTGTTGCTGCACTGTTAAACCAAGGCAGAAATATCAAGAGCTGCTCGATGCAGTTGTACGTTTAAGACCAGTGGGCAAATGGAGGAAAAAGAGGGAACTCTTCTAATTAGTAGCATTAAAGTCTATGGGAAAGTGAGGTACCAGTACCTTTGTCAGTGACAGAACTCATTTGCTTGCAGAATGATTTATTAACAATATTTTAAGCCCCTATAATGATTTTTCAGCACATATATTAAAGTATGGTGCTACCATATACAAGTAATTAAGGCTAAATAATTCAGTTCCACAAGTGTGTCTTTAGTCTGCATGATTGCGACAACAAAGTGGTCGTTTTTTCTCTTGCACCTTGTTGACAGTTCTGTCTTGTCTTTATAAATTGAAATAAAGCATTTAACTGACACCCACTGAAATTGTGTACATGTGAAATAAAATATGGAAAATGTGAAATGTTATTTATAGTACTGGAATTTTATACCATTAAAAAAATAGAGTCTCACCAGAAATTTATAAATTTGCTGCAGTATGAAATATCCTGAAGCAGCTTTCAAAATGGAAGCCCACTGTGCAGTGCAGACACCAGCACAGAACTTCAGTTCTCTCTCCGAGGCCTAGAATGCACTGCAATGTGGCTTTCCTTTTTCTCCCACCTGGGTGCATCTTG
Source organism: Cryptotermes secundus (assembly GCF_002891405.2). NCBI lineage: Eukaryota > Metazoa > Arthropoda > Insecta > Blattodea > Kalotermitidae > Cryptotermes > Cryptotermes secundus. The sequence continues at coordinate 651,221 of NW_019738963.1, forward strand.
TGATGAAAGGAAAAGCTAGGAGAATAGATTTTTGCCACATTATCTACACTGAACAGTGGAATTCCAAATGATTAGTAATATAAATATTTTTATGTGAGACCTTGCTTTGTAGTCTGTAAACAGAAAGAGATATACAGACTTGTTCTGGTGTCTTCGCCCTTACCCTTTTCACAGCTTCCATTCAAAACCCATATTGGGCAATGCTCCTGTTCTAACATCTTTTAGTCTGGGACCGAATCAGTTCAGTGCAGTTGAAATTGCAGTGTTATGGTACTTGTAAAACTATCTGCCCGTGTTCTTTAAAAAATTGATCAATTTTAAACTCAAAAAAGAATACATTTAACATATTGTCATGCATTAGTGACTAGACATTGGATTTGGATTGATAATTGGATTTATTGAACACTCCTGAATTGTAACTGCAGTCAACTCTCGATTATCCGGGATAATGGTGGGCATGGAAATCACACTTAATCGAAAACCCGGTTAAGACAAATGTTATTAAAAGTAGTACTGTAATGCTGTACCTTCATAATACTATAGGCCTACCTGTATTTAAATTTACTCAACCTCATTTTTATGTCATCTCATGGCCTATTTAATACTTTTTTACATTATACTGAAGTGTGAATTAGTTATTTCAATCACAGTGTTCAACAACATCCAACACTTTTTACGAATATTCACACTCAATGCTTAAAAAAATTAATATTGTCGTTTGCTTTTTCGTGGCATTTTCCTTTTTACGTATATCCGTACGAAGCCTACGTAATATTAGCTTGTCACTTAATAAACTGTTCTCTTCACTCTCAAGATAGTCTAGTAAGGATTCCAAATGATTAAGAGCAGCATCATGTGATATTTTCTTACTAGCAGCACTGTCCACCTCTTCCTCATTCTCACTTTCTTTCCGCTCTTCTGGCTGCACCCCCACTGAACTTAGGGCCCCCATACACATACAGATTGGCCTCCAGTTCGGCCAAAACTGAAAGGCAAAACTGACGTGTGTGGTGCGGCTGGCCGGCCAATCATTTGGACTGTTGGCCTGTGGGAAACCCGTCAGTCCGTCAGTTCTATCTGCAGGACCATAGCACGTGACGTGTGTGACTCAGCATTATAGGCTGGAAGACCGTGATTGTGACATGAAGCCTGCCGCTTTATCTGCGCGTGTATGGGGAGGAAAGGGAGGGGGTAAACTGTCACAGTTTTGCCTGTAGGGTCGATCGGAAGGCCAAACTGTGTGTGTAAGTGTGTAAGTCTCATTACCCTGAGTTCCCCAGTGATCTGGCATGCATACCGCTATATGGCAGGAAAGTAGGCTTTATGATTTCTACAATTATTGCGTTTCTGGACATTATCCATCATCCTGTTTTTATTTTAAACACAGTGTTTTGGAGACTGGATTCTGTCTCCTCCTTCATGTAGAACCTGTTCAGTTTGGCCCCATTGTTACAGCTAGTTCCTATCTCTGGACACTGGCACAGCATAAACCATCTTTGAGAGTTAAGACAAGCATTAAAATCGTTAAAAAACTTGACAAACATGATGTGTAGTACCTATGTCCATGCACTGTTTTATGACTGTTGTTAAAATCAGAGTACTATCAGAATATAAGTTATCAGTAAAGAGACAAGTTCTCTCTAAAGTGCCAAGATAGAAACACAATTTCAACACATAATCTACATTGAATGGAGTTGTAGTTTTCTGACTTCTGCTGCAGTAATGGGAGTCCAGATGGGAATAAAAACAGGATGCTGGATAGTGTCCAGAAACACAGTAATTACATTAATATACCATCATCAAAAATTTTCATATCTTATATATGATTTCTGCTCAGAACTGTTTATGTAGTAGATACATCACCATGCTTCCCTTTGAAATCAGCAGGAATGAAGAAACGAATTTGGAAATTTGGGGGCAGTAGCAGTGAGAATTACCGTCCTAAGAAACGTCGGAATTGGGCAAGAGGTTTCATCAAAGCGAAGAGCAAGAAGATGTCTATGCGTAGAATTGTGTCATCATCATTCCCGCCCCATGCTTCTAACCATACTGCCTCTCCATCTTCAGCCAATGTCTCAGCAGTAAGTTCATTTGAAGCATTAAATTATGAAATTGCTTAAGACGTTATTGTTCTGTGTATGTGAGATCTGAAAAACTGCACAGCATCACATCACAAAAGAGAGAGCAGTTTTAACTTCTGGTGTGTGTGTAGATTTTTTAATTCTTTTCAAGCAATGTGCATGAAACAAACCTCTGTAGTAAGGAGTTCGTATCTGTCAGTATGTTTCATACAGAAACTACTTTCTTGGCAAAATTTTCATTTTGTTGCATACTGACAAATTAAAACCCTTGTGTTACTTAATTCCTGAATAGAACTTACCCTATGAAATTTTAGCTTCTTGTGGTTATGAACAGTAAAACTGGTCTTTGGTATATGATGGTGTATAGTTTAATAGAGCAGTGTTTCGCAGCCTTTTTGGTACAGCAGGCCTTTTGCAAAGAATCAGTCCAAGTCAAAGGCCCTTCGTACATTCTGTAACAAACTTATTTTTTGTGGTGGAGACTTGTTAGCCTCACACCAAACCCCAAAGCTGGAGGACCACCCACTGTTGGCTGTCTGTGACTGCTAATCCAGTATATTCACAGCTACCCTCCGTATCTGGAAGTCATCTCCATCTGTAAGGGAACCACTTACCATAAAGAAAAAAACAAATTCTAGTTGATGGTGATAAGAAGGTTGCTCTAGAAGTTGACTGAGTATATGTTGATGTCTCATCACCAAAATGCAGGCCAAAATCATAACATAAAGATAGAAAATAGATGCTGTAGAAGTGTGGCACAATTCAGATATTTTTGAATGACAGTAACAAAGTAAAATTTGATTCAGGAAGAAATTAAGAGGAGATTGAATTCAGATAATGCCTGCTGTCATTCAGTCCAGAAACTTTTGTCTTCCTGTTTGCTGTTTAAAAATGGAAAAATTAGAATATACAGAACTCTGATATTGCATGTTGTTTTATATGGGTGTGAACTGTGGTCTCTGATTTTCACAGCGTGCATCCTGTTGTGTGTCACAAATATATGGCAAGGTAAGGCTTCCGTCAACACCACAAATGTTTTACAGCCAGTCAATACTCGGATTGAATTTTGTTTTCTACCACATGTTTCAGTCTTCATGGGACCGTCATCAGGCAGTATTATGATCGTGGGACTAAAGTTATTGATTTCCTAAATACTGATCCATATTCAATAACTTTGGCTGTACGACCATGGTCCCCTGAGGACTGAAACATCTAGCGGTAGAACATGAAATTCAGTCTGAGTAACAGGATACTGTCCAAGCACCACATCAGGGCTGTGGGCTTCTCACTGAGGAAAATATCCAGTTTTCTTTTGCCTGTGATGGACAACCTGACATTAAAGATGTTAGGGATATAGAGCATCCCCTTTGAGTGTAGGACATTTATACATTTGACAGGTTGACCATTCCACTGAGACGGTGGTCAAAGAGTACCCTCATTATATCCGTCTTTATTATTTGAACAAGTGTACTGTAGTAGAATGAAGCATAAACCTGAGTCATTGCATCCTGCTACAGGACATCAGTATCCTGGCCAAGTAATTGAGATGCTTGAACTGTATCATCAGAAGTGTTAGAGATTGAACTGCATCCAGACATGAACAGTGCTGGTGATTTATCCCTGAGCAAGTTGCCACATCGATGCCCTGAAGGATTGTGAGAAGACTTTTCTTTTTGAAGGATATACCTCGAGTTGGCTCTCTTCTTTGTGTGACATACTGTCCCCATTGTCCCTTCTGGTTTCTTTACTCCTTTTGCTATTCATGGTCCAAGTAGGAAACTCCTGCTCTCTGAGACAGAAGTAGGAGTGTTGATCAGAAAACACTCCCATACATGTGGAGAAGTGAGATGTGTTTTATAGCCCCCCACCCCCACCCCGTACAGTGTGTTTACATTCCCATTTAATTTGCTGTAGCTATGAAGTTTAATGCCGGTCACGGTAGCCGAGCGGTCTAAGGAAAGCACTGTCTTCGCACGCTCGGAAGCCGGGATCGTGGGTTTGAATCCCACTCAGGGCATGGATGTTTGTGTGCGTTTTTCTGTGTTTGTGTACAGGTAGAGGCCTTGTGACGAGCTGATCACCCACCTAAGGAGTCCTACCATGTGTCTAAGATCTATAAAAACCGAAGTGAACGGTGAAGTTCATGGAGGTAGGCCTAGGCCCACTGGGGCTGTAGTGCCAAGGAAAAAAAAAATTAAGTTTAATACTACTATGCTTAAAGATGAGACCAGTAAAATGAAATCACTCCGAGAATAATATTAAGCTGCAATTAACAGTAGTGGTGAATGATATTGAAGTACTGCAGTGAAGTGCATTGTTTGTTTAAATGTTTATTATATATATGTATATATGTAAAGGGTATCAAATATTATGCCATTGCTGGTTTTCTGCTGCAGGATAGCAGTAAAACTTAATGGTTCTGATGGAGGAACTAGAATAACGAATCAAGTACTCTATACACTACATACAGTGTACCATAAGTAAGATAGAAGGCGTTTGCAAATTCAGTGACCTTTTTCCCATGTTCTTGCTATTGCCAAATTGAGTGCTTTTTCTTACTTTGTGGTGTGCTATGTGGAAGTAAATATGGTGCTGCACACAGCATAAGACAGGTTTTATAGAAGTATTTTTGATAACTAATACTAAATTGTACTATCTCTATGTTATTAGAGCCATTAAATTCTGGACTAAGGAAAGCTTCATGTGGCCAGAACTAAAATTGAGAGAATAATTAAACTTTTGAAACCTCATGTGGGAATAAATAATGGATTAAGAAATCATAATCGTTTGATATTTCACTGTTTTCAGGAGTCAAGTTGTGCATCGCTAATGCAAGATATAAGCATGCAGGGACATAAAGAAGATGGAACTCCTTGGAGAATAGATGATGCATTTCAAACTGCCAGCAAGGAATTCAACAGTAGTGCTAACATCATCTCAAAGAACTGCTTGATTATGGTTAATGGTGAAAATCCGACTAATAGAGAAAGTCCTGCTTTGTTTGGAGATGTTGCTGTAACAAAGACTGAGTCTTCAAATGAAGACAACCAAGGTGTGGACTTTGTGTCAGTAATCTGCATGGAGTGGGGTTCTACTAATTGTATGTTGGGCTTACATGATGTAGATGTAGCACATGCTGTCATACTGTAGACTTTGATGCATTGCTTTTTTTCTTTATTTGTAATACCATTTTCCTGTGTTCATACAGTATAGATGATTATAAATTAGTCTGAAAGATGACAGATTGGAATGAATGGAAGAGTATAGTGACTCTTCTGCTGTGAAGATGTAGACAGCAGGTCCCTCTAAAATGCTGATAACTTTATACCATACTACACAACAGTACATTATAGATGACCATAATCATCACATAGTAAAACAAAGATCATTGAAGGAAAGGAGCCCATCCTATTTCATGTGGCTATCATACACACTGTTATATCAGTAAGACTATAAATTTAATGTTACTGTAGCATGTGGGCTCATTACTGGGTAACAACAGCTAAGCAAACAGTGAAACAGTAATTGCTGCTAGGCAGCAGAATCACAACGAGAAACAGTTTGACTATAACCATGAGGAATGGTGTTTTCTGAGTGGTCCATGTTTAGATGTTATAAGAAGGACAGTTTTGAGCAATAGTGAATTTGTATGATATTCACTGGACAGTAACGACACTGAAAGACTCTCCATTGGTAAGATCCGTTACCCGGATGTGACTAGTGAAAGCAGATTGAGAAGGTTCAGTGTCTGCTGTAGTGATTTGTAAAGTGTGGAAATTAATGACAGCATTATAATTACTTGTAGTTATGGTCTTTAGGTGGTCAATAAATACAATCACCAATCCGGACCTCATCTGTAATCACTCATACATGTGACAGCTTGTGTCAGAAGTGGGTGGATTGGAATCACACTCAGACACTTGATATGGATAGGGTCTCTGGTCTCCCAGATGGATATCCACAAAGCTAGACAATGTCCACTCGAGAAAGAATGAAAGCCAAGATGCACATGAATGAAGAGAATATGGAGGCCGCAGTACACTCCATCCAGTTCGAGTTAGAGGAGGTCATCAAAAACTGGGTGGATATGTCCTGTTTTGTGTTGGCCAAAAGATACAGGGCCTCCACAAGGAACTGACAGAGAAGACTGATTAACACAGGTGGCCTTACAGGCAGTAGAGGCATCCAGCGATACATGGACCAGGAGTCTCAGGGGTTATATAATGGACACAAAGGATTTTTATGAGGTCACAGCAAATACAAGGAACATTCTCCATGAAGAGCTTGATCTCATGTTCCAGGTTGAGGCACAGGCAATAAAGGCCAAGATAAGGATCAATCAAGAATGAATGGAAGCCAGGATTGAGGCCAGGCCAGGAGGGATGGCCATCCATTGGGAAACAAGCGGGTGCTGGTGGGAAAGGCCAGATGGTGGCGTATACATTAACCCCCCCCCCCTTCATCATGTGCTGAGTGTCATTAATGAAGCCTAGTCTTTCAGGGCTGGGTTGATGACAAACCATGTCTTGTGATCATCGCACTGGAGCATACATGACTGTTGCCAGGCCCGACATTGGCTGCTGGATGGCCTGCAAAAGAGCCAAACCAACATGCTGCAGACGGTATCTGTGGAAGCCCTCTCCATTTTGAAGGAAGTTTTCCCAACACTGACCCTGGTGTGGTGTCCACTGAAGATTTGGGTAATTGTCACCAATATCACAGACAAGTTCATCTTGGGGCTGGGCATCTTGTGCACATATGATACATCTGTGGACCTAGGGCACCAAATGCTGCATCTTGCAGAGGAAGAAATATCACTATGGAGCCCCAGGGTAGGACCTTGGCCTTGCATCCTGGTAGTGGCTAGTTATCAGGTGAAACCCAAGGTGAGGGAGTAGTAATGGTTCGATTGGAGAGCCCCCTCAGAGTGGAAAATTGCCAGGTGGAACAGAGTCTAAGTGCCCAGTTGCCAGAAGGAATCTACATAGTCAAGACCATGGTCTGAGACCACCGGAAGGTACCTGTGATGGTCCTGAATGCTGGTGACCCTACCCGGCGTGGAACAACCACAGGTCCGAGTTAACTACCCTGAAGTTACAGGACGTGATTGCAGCAACCATGGCAAACCTGAGTGATGCTAAATTCCAAGAGGTGGAAGAGCTCACTGAGTACAGTGACATCTTTGCTATGAAGAGCAATGACTGGCAGAGTGTACCACCATACAGATATAAGGGAGGCCCAACCAATCCACCAAACCCCAAGGAGAGTCCCCCTAGCAAAACAGACAGATGTGGGTGAGGTTCTCAAGGACATGCAACAGTGTGGATTTATTGAAGAGTCAGACAGCCCCCGGCTATTTCCTGTTCTTGTCTGAAAGAAAAACAGGACCTGCACTTCTGCATAGACTACAGGAAACTAAATGATGTCACAAGGAAGGGCTGTTTCCCACTGCCCCAGATTGAGGACACTCTGGACACACTAGCTGGAGCCAAATGGGTCTCCTCCATCAACCTGAAGAGTGATTATTGGCAATTTGATCTACATTGGGATGACAAGGAGAAGACTGAATTCTCAATAGGCCAAGGGCTATGGCCCCTGCAACACTCCAGTAACATTTGAGAGGTTACTGGAGACCATCTTGAAAGGCCTCGATTATGAGTAATGTCTTGTGTACCAGGGTGACGTGAATGTGATTGGCCGCACATTCCAAGAGTAACCTGCTCAACCTGTAGAAAGTGTTGCAGGGGTTCTGAGAAGCCTGCCTAAAGCTCAGTCCTGGAAGTGCCAAATCTTTCAGAAGGAAGCAGCATCTTGGGCATATTGTATCACCTGAGGGGATGACCACCGACCCCAAGAAGGCAAAAGCTGTGTGGGAGTGGCTGACCCCAAAGAATAAGCATGATATTAGGAGCTTCCTAGGCCTGTGCACTTATTACAGATGTTTTACTTCCTGTTTCGCCAACATTGTGAAACCACTGACCAAACTCACAGAAGAGAAGCAAGCCTTCCAGTGGACTCCAAAAGTGGAGGCCACCTTCCAAACACCAAAAGAGGCTGTCTTTACTGTTCCTATTCTTCCTTAGCTGCAGCCAAGAGAACTGTTCATTGACACAGATATGAGTAATAGACTACTATAGAAAGATGATCAATAAGACCAAGAGAAATTACTGTCACCTGACGGGAACTACTTGCAATTGTGAGGACACTGGAACATTTCCATAATTGCCTCTACAGACAAGAGTTCCACCTGCGCACCAACCATTCTGCACTAACTTGGCTCATGAGTTTTAACTCTTTGACTGGCGCGAAGGGTATTTAAATGCCACCCCTGTCCTGGCAGACCCTTTAAGCTTTAAGTCGCTAAAATGCATGCCTTTACTTTATTTAAATAACTTCAACAAAACTTGGTTTTTAAAAACGAAATTTTTGGGAACTAATAAAAAGTCTTTTCATACCTTTTTAATAGTTTTTTTTTTGTGTGATAAACATTGAAACATGAAAGTTTGCAGAAGGCCACACCACAGCTTGCACACATGACACTTGTTTCTTTTATAATCTTGTGCTTAGTGCACACGCGACACTTTCTCATGGCACCATTCTTCTTCTTGTTACTGGGAGGAACATGGGCCATTTTGTATATTTTTAGGCCACCCTCTAGACGACTTGCTGGGTCCTTCACTGGTGGTCTTTTCAAGGTCGCAGGCAGAGGCGTGAGTGCACTCGAGTCTGAAGCAATAGATTCGTCATCCACTTCATTCCTTGACTCTTCTCCCTCTCCATACTGTTTGTTTGGTTCTGTCATTTTTTCTACACAGTCCAATATAAAATCTTTGAATTTGTATTTTCTCTTGTATTTTTCATTTGTTGTGTTCTATCTGTGTTGTGTTGTGTTTCTATCTGCCTAACATCACTGGCCCTATGTACATTCAATAACTGAGAGAAGTATTCTTCCACCTATTCAAAATGTAGTAGAAATGTTTAAGCAGATCACCATTCCCATCATTCACTAAGTTACATCTAGGTTGGTAACCCCTCTTAAAGTCATTTATATCTGTATGCAGGTCTCTACTGTTCTTGTTCATACTGTTCACTGCATGCTCATCAATTTTATCTTTTAGATATTCCCTTTTTTTATTCCTAAAATGCCAGCTGGTTTCACGTCTTATATTGTTCAGATTATCCCCATTTATTTCTCTTGGATCCTGTAACCTTTGCAGGCTGGTTTGTTTTCTTTGGTCTAGTAATTTTGAGTATCCTTCATTGAACCATGGCTTATGTTTCTTCAGTTCATAATAACCTAGACTCTCCTTGGCAGAAATTTTTATATTTTCTCTAATAGTTTGCCAAGCTTTATTAACATCCACCTCATTGTCCAAGTTTTCCAAGGCTGCAAGCCTATTTGAGATTTCAACACGGTACTGCTCTTTACCCTCTACCTCATTTAATTAGGTGGGTCCATTGTCACCATGGTATGGCACATCCTCAGGTTGTGGATGGAGGAGATGCCCTCCAGGTATGCAGGGAAGCTGCAAATATATTGAATAAACAGTCATGGACAGCCGAGAAGGGGTGGTCCTCAAGTTTGGGGGTTTGGCATGGGGCTAATGACTCCTCACTGTAAAAAATAAACTTGTAATGAAAATGTACAGAAAGCTTTGGACATGGACAGATCCTCTGGATAAATGACTTATCCTAAAGAAAATGGACATGAGATTCGGTACTTGGAACGCCAGAAGTATGTATAGTGCAGGTTCGCTCAGGGCAGTGGCGGATGAATGGAGTATATGTGTGATTATAAAAAGTAAACTAATGTAAGAACACAAAAGACAAAATATAACAAATAATATAAAATAATACATCCTTTATAAATTGCAGATAACACTGATGATAACCCTAAATCAACATCCTTAATGAACTGTGCAAATATTGTCTACAAGTATATATATAAACAGCTGTCAATGCTGTCACAATTTTGGGGTGAGACTATTAGATGAAGCATGGATTGGGTGATGGGATTTATTGACACCTTATACACACCACTCAGAACTGCAAGTGACTGAAGCGGTATCACTATTTCCACACTTTACAGTTCACTGTTACACAGATTAGTGTCCTCAGTCTATTACACTCTCCTCTAGTTGTTTCCTGGCAATGGATTCATAACAGTCTCACTGCAACTTCAAATCATATGTTAAATCTTCTTTTCATAGCCTAATTCCTTTCTTGCCATTATTCTGCCAACTTGCCAACTCCAAAGACTTGACTCAATTCTCTGCTCCAACTGCTAGCTCAGGAACACGGACTCAGATCTATGGTGCATAAGATCTTTGTTATATAGCCTCAGGCCGGACCCACAAAAAACACCAGTTACTTTATTTTTGGATATTGATTCACTGCTGCAGAGATGTGTTTACTGCACAGTTGCATAGCAACGAATGTGGTATGGGTCCACAGAGAATGCTGCATGGAAAACATCCTCTCTTGTTGTGTGATGTCACAACATACATGATGTGTTCCTCTGCTATGCGTGCATGGTTCATTACCTAGGAATGGCTGTTTCTCTGCCTCCACAGTTCATGTTTTGAGCAAATATGCCACAATACTTATAAATCTACAGTAAATTATGTAACACAACACATTATTTACACATTACTGATAATACCTACGACGCAAAGGGAATGCAGTGTGAATAACTCTGACGAGAAATACTCTCAAGCAAAGATACTTTATGGATGACAACCACAATGAAAAACATTAAGTTGTTAATTAATTTTAATTGAAGCTTGGTTTATTTTAAATTAGGAAATATCACGTTCACATGCGATATATCAATTTCGACATACAGTGCAAGAGTGCCTTCTGTGTGGGTAAATATGGTAATTATCACTTCTGACATCAGATGCCAACATGCATAATAAATACAGCCATTAGAAGAATTTTGAAGTTTAAGATTGCAAAATAATCTTTATATCTAGATCAAGATTTCTTTCTAGTTTAATCTCTAGTACATTACAAAGGTTGCATCCAAAAATAACATTTCATTGGTAGCAAGTTGGTTATGAAATGGATCGATTAAGTATTGCTGTATTACATGCTTATAATATTATCAGACTGTTATAGAATTCCCAAAATGCATATTGTTTCAGATGTTTCACAAACTCTGAATCGAAGTTTGACACCAGTGTCTTCCCACTGCCAAAGTATCTCAGAGTCTTTTATTGAAGACACCCTCAATGAAAATGATCCTGCTGATGATTTAATGAGCTTTTGTGATGGTGCTAGTCAAGATGATGCTGGTGAAGTTGTCAGCAAGCAGTGTATTAATGTTCTTGATAGTCAAGATGTAGAAAAACAGACTGGTAAGTCAGAGTTAAGCTATGTATATTTTTCTTAAATTGAATCATCTTTCATCTGCTGTGATTCTCCAAATACTCGTACTAGTGTTATGACATCATGTTGTAATGTGTTTTGGAACACTTATTTATAGTCTGTCTTTAATCACGATTCAGAGGAACATATCTCCTCCATCCTCAGAGTCGAAAAATCCGCGAGTGAGGAGGCGATACGTTCCTCCGAAATGTCGGTTCACGCAAGATCTACATGAAAACCTCAAATCTTTACTCACTCATGGAGCTCAACCATTCATGAGAAGCCACCAATTGTGCAGCTACTCAAGAATTTCCCAGAATTTTATAGAACCCGAAGGTTCATCACAATGTTCACTAGAGCCCTCTACTTGTCCCTATCCTGAGCCAGATCAATCCAATCCATACCATCCCATCTTATCTCTCTAAGATCCATTTTAATATTGTCCACCCGCCTACGTCTTGGTCTTCCTAGTGGTCTCTTTCCTTCTGGCTTTCCCACCAATATTCTATATGCATTCCTCTTCTCCCCATTCGTGATACATGCCCTGTCCACCTCATATACTCCTTGATTTGATCATTCTAATAATTGTGTAATTTTTCAGAATTAGTTACGCGAACAGTAGAAATCAGTGTTGATGAGCTAAAGCACCTGTTGGCTAGAGCTGTGGAGATAACAAAGCATTGTCAAGTGGAAACATTAGTTGAACTGTACATCCAGCTCAACAAATGTGTGGTCAGGCATAGTAAGTCATGGAATAGAACATCCCTACCTCAGGTAAGATGGTGCAGAATTATATTAAATATTATTTTATACATATAATTTATGTACGGTGTCAATGAAATAATTTTGACAGTGTTATCAAAATTGTATATTGCTGTGTATGCGTGGGTGTGGTGGGGCAGCAGTATAGCCGTGCCATAGTTTGATCCTGCTTTCATCGTGCCCTGTGTAGGCACCCTTGTGGGTGAGAAGTTCTGTGGGTTCAACAGGGTATCCCATATTATGCTTCTAGGGACCATCATTCATAGGTTTGGTTGAACCATTGCCAATACACAGGAAATCTTTATCATAATTATATCTTGAAATAACATTTTGTTGCATTACAATGACGAAACGCATTTGTAAAAGTTAACACGGAAGCAAGAGCTGTATGTGTGTCATTTGTGTTAATTTCTTGGAAAATAAACACGCTGTGTTTCCTTGTCATTTTGGCAACAGCTGTCTTCTGTGCATAGGATTTCTACCAGATAAAAAGCAGCCCTTTCTCCTATTACAGTGATAAAAAATAGCTTGACTTTTGATGTAAATTTATCTGTTGTATTATTGCTTAACAGGGAATTTGTATTTATTTGTTATTTCAGGCCAAGAATGATGGGGCTGTATCTCTTCTTCCCCATGTGCCTTCATGGTATCTTAATTAATTAAGCACAGGGACAAATTTATGTTTGCCTTTGCCTTTGATTTTATCTTTACTTTTACCTTGAAGTTTTAGGCAAGGAGTTTTAAGTCGGTTCTAAAGGGTTCTGACGATGGTGTATAAAATTCAGAGTTACTGGGTTTTTGGACTTTTCCCATCATCAAGTGTTCTAGAAACTAGAAAACACAACATTTTGGAAACTGGATCTGTTTCCGTTCTCAGATGAGGGTGGGGACTGAGGTTAGCACTTTCTAGGGAGTGCCAACTGAGAGTTGTCTTTCCCCCCCCCTCACCTTAGGACAGAAACAGGTCCAGTTTCTGAAATGTTGTGTTTTCTAGTTTCTAGAATACCAGACGATGGAGAAAGTCCAAAAACATAGTAATTATGAAGGAATTTTAAGTTTTGTTATTTTTGCTGCACTGTACATACATGCATACACCACATTGCATTCTCCTTAAGGCTATTCATCTTGAGTAGCCTACGGATGTACTGCCATTTCTTCTTGTTCAAGCACTGCTTGTGACATCTGTTCTTGGTCTCACCTTCCTTTCGTGGTGTTCACTCTCCAAACGCTTCCACTGGTCCCTCCTTAAGGCCCGAACACTTCCCTCATAGAGTGCCAGTCAGTCCAGATTTAACACCATCATCTTCCTGCGGTTGGTGAGGCCTAAAGTTCTGCGAGTGTCAGTGCTTCTACGTTTATGGCTCCTACTCTCTGCCGTCTCTCCTTTCATTTCAGAAGGGCTGAAGCGGTCAACATTTTCTACAGTCTAATGGGAAGCCACTTTGCTTTGCAGGCCTCCAGCTCTACAGTCTTCCTGAAGATCCTGCCAAATTTTGTCCTGCTTCCCAGACATGGCTCCTATCTCCTGCTCCATCCTCTAATGTTCGACATGACCACATAGAAAACACTCTAGTTTCCATTGTTGTAGTCCAGCTGGTGCAGCTCCATGGCAACAGGTTGCATAACATGGTTTCCAACAGTGACTCTATTGTTCTAGAGGCATGTTTATCGCGCTGTTGCATAGCAATGGCTTCTTGTCTCATTGTTTGTTTTTAGATCTTAGCCATGCAGCAGGTCTATATGCCACAGTGTAATACTGGTGCTGATTCTGCTCTTGAGTCTTTACACCATGTGTTTGGGGAGTGTTGCCTATGTTTTGAAGGTGCATGCTGGTGACACTGCCCACATCCACAAGGTGCAAAAATCCAAGACCAGAGTAAACAGCAACAATGAATTGCTGTAAAACCTTGAGACCAGTAACATAAAAAATATATCTAGAGCAATCAGAATGGTCATCATGTAAGATGAGATTAAGGCCGCGCCATAGCTCAAGCGGTTAGTCGCTGGCTTCCCACCACGGTGGCCCAGGTTCGATTCCGGGTCTGGTCAAGTGGGATTTGTGGTGCACAAAGTGGTGCTGGGCCAGGATTTCTCCCAGCACTTCAGTTTCCCCTGCTACTCTTCATTCCACCAAATTCTCCATCATCATAATCACCCAGGGCAAGCTACAATAGGCCAATCAGTGGCTGCCATGCCAAATGGGCCCAGTTGGACTCCACCCCCCACTAAGCAAATTTAAAAATAATAATTAAATAAGATGAGATTTAGTTTGCATGTACTATTCAAATTTATACTTTTTTTTTTACTCAACAGTGGAAGAGTTAACTTGTTGCTGCCATCAGAATGCAACAAGGGAGCATGGTCAGTCTCTCTTTACTTCTTCTTCTTCTTCTTCTTTTTTTTGCTTCCTTATTATGGTTCCACCTTTATGCTGAAGGTTTTGTTCGAGATCAGGTTGTAAAACAGCCCTCTTTAATCTGCATTAAATGTATTACTTGGTTCATAATCATGTAGGAGATTAGGCTTCAATTGCTTCCAACGTTCAACATTTTCTTCATCCAAATTGCTACTTCTATCACACACAAACTTAGCCAAGTTATGCCATGGTACATGGTACAGTGGAACCTTGCTTAATGAGCATAATTCGTTCCAGAATCTTACTCGTAATGCGAAACACTCGTTAAGTGAAACAATTTTTTCCATATAAATTGATGTAAAATACGATAATGCGTTCCATGCCGAAAAAATACTAAAAAAATGTTATGTATAACGTTTATTCAAAGAAAATTATATATATCCTCCTCCTCTGACAAACTCTCCTCCACAGCTTCTTGCTGTGAAACACAATGCTACTCCAAATGGTGCAAATTGTTGATGTAGACCGATTGTATGTGTGTGCTAGATCAGCCATGCTCACACCTTGTTCTCGCTTTTCAATGATTTTATGTTTCATTTCTACCATTATTTTTATTCTCTTATGGCTGTCTTTTTGCAAGGGTTATTAAACTTTGCACAAAAAAAATCACAAATAATATGTCTGAACACAAGTTTGGAAAAATGTGTGATCACAAGCGACACTAAGATGCTAGCGGAACGAGTGCTAAACACAGGCTGATGTAGCAAGAGCACAATCCGGGACTTCCCCTCTCGTCACTCGTTATGCGATTCATTTGCTTACAATTTGTTTTGCTCGTTATGCGAATTACTCGTTACGAGAGGTGCTTGTTCAAGGTTCCACTGTACTTCTTAAGGCTGTCCAGCCATGTGAGGCTTTAAAATTTCCCACTTTCAGCCTCAGGGCGATTTTAATTGCTTTCTCCTATAACACAAAGCCATGTGTTGGAATTTTTTCAGACCTCATCTGCTGAAACCACTGCACTAATAACATTTTGAATTCTTCATTTGGTGAACATTTTAGTTTCTGAAAATACGCTACACACCGACTTCCCTCCACGAGAATTGAAGCATTCCATAGAATTGTTTTACTTGATGATGTAGATACCACAGAATGCTTCGCCATTTCATTTGATGACGCTAGGATTCTTTTGCACCGCCTGAACAATTTGTAACTTCCTCACTTATTGTTTACTTCTTTCTTTTCAGTGCCATACTGAAAGAATCAAAAGTTTTTTTTAATGTCAAATACAGATAAATCCTTAAATCAAGAAATTCTGAATCAAGGAAAATAGTATACTACGTATATGGAGCTTTGGATGCGACTACAGAAAATTTACTTTAAATGAAGGAAAATATAAAATCCAAGTCTCTTAAATGAGGGTTTCAGTGTATTGTCGTATGTATGGTGGTACACTTGAAGAAAATAATGGGCTCTAGTTTCAATGATTGGATTTATTAACTCTTCAGTTACAAGTTCTCTTAATTAACATTAATACAGCGCTATCACCGATTTATACAACTTCCAGTCCACCACTGCACATACACTAGGACTCTCAGTTTCCACTATTTGTCTCCTAGCAATGTATCTCAACACAGAAATTAGCACTTCAGATCACTATGAAGTCTTCTTGCTATTTCGGCTTCAGTCAGTTTGAAACTTTGGAACTAAAAATTCTTCTGGACTCACTCCTCCAGCTTATGACTGACTTGTAACTGCCTCTGAACTAATTCTGTCACTCCATCCACTTCTCTTATATGCACCAGCACAGTCCCCATGAAGCAAACCGCCACTGTTCTTGGTTACATCACTGCTTATGTGGAAGCCGTTGCTTAGAAACTGTTTGCATAACCCTGTTGTTCCACTGCTCTTCCGCATGGACGACATGGAAAACAGCCTCATCTATTGTTGCATGTTGGACCATGTTTACAGAGCTGCCTGGCAATGCGTTGATCCAATCCGTTACATTGCTGCCTCCTTGAGGCTTCTCGTCCCGAGTAGCCTATTGATGCACCGCCTGTTCTCCCCTTCTGATGTCGTTGCTTGGTTTCATCTCACCTTCTTTCCCATTCTATTTTTTTTTCTCCCAACATGTTCATTCTTCAACTGCTAGTCACTGCGTAAAAAGAATCCCCCTCCTTAAGGCTGCTTGTCCCAAGTAGCCTATTGGTGGACCGCCTGTTCTTCATTTCCAAGGTTTCTGCTTGGTTTCATCTCGCTTTCCTTCCTGTTGCACGTTCTTTTTCTCCCGCAGTGTTCATTGTCCAACCGCTACCACTCCTCCCTCCTTGAGGCCAGCTCGTCCTGAGTGGTTCACTTATAAGGTTCCAGTTAGTCCAGGTCATCGCCATCATCCAAAGGTTTTCCTGATTTTTCTCTTTTTTCCCAACAGTCGGGAAAAACTCTCCTGAGTGGCTGGTGCTCCCACCTTTCTGGCTCTTCTTACGCTAATGCTGCTAGTAGGTTCCTCTGCTTCGGAGGGGGTCGACCTCCCCCAAAGTCCAGTTCCTGATTTTCCGCAACCCACTGCAAATTCCTACTCCTCGCTTCATGATCTCCAGCCCAATTATCTTCCTGTAGCTCCCAGTGATTGTCCTCTCGCTTCCAAGCTGTAGCTGCACCTCAAAGTCTCGGTTCCTGGTTCCATTTGGCACCTAAGTTGTTTCCATCTGAGCGTGCGTCCTTTCCGGGTTCCTCTTGCAAATTTATTCCTGGTGTGATTCTTTCACTGTCCCTGTTCGACCGACGGTCCTTCATGACTGCGTCCCTGAAGCCCGCGTCTCTTGCGCTATCCCACTTTTGCATAGCAGGTCATCATCTTGCCTGCTGCAGCCAATTCCATCCTCGGTCCAAAATTTCACTGGGTCTGAATTTTCCTGTAGACATTTCTTTTGTGCTGTGCTACTGCTGCATGATGGATCCACACTCTCCTGGGATCAATTCCTTTGGCTCTCCATGTTGCCGTGGAGTTAGATGCCGGCCACTGTGCCATTTCTTCATTGTTCCCAAAGATTTCACTGCTGCCTCTTCCCTAGCGACCTACTGATGCTCTGCTACTGTCTTCATTTCCTGCAGGCCAGTCTCTATTATGGCCATCATCCTTTCATAATGGGTGTTCATGTCTGAGCTTATCCGTTCCATGATAGCATCAGGTCTTTCGAAATCCACTGTTATTATCCATCTCTATAATGTGGCGTTAGAAGTACATGATGCAGTCTTCAACCCAATAATTCGTTCCAATCTGATCCAATCCATACTATTTTTAACACAAGCTGTCACGTATTTTACGGTCATAACTGCTGATGAATCCAATACAATCAGGTACATGTGAAGAAAATAATGGGTTCAAGTTCAGGTGATAGGATTTATTAGCTCTTCATTTACAAGTTCTCTTAATTGCCATTAATACAGAGCTATCGCTGATTTACACACTTTCCAGCCCACCATTGCACACACACTAGGATTCTCTGTTTCCACTAGTCGTCTCCTAGCAATGCACAGACCCAACAGAAAACACTGTCTCTGTTCTTGGTGATGTTACTGATTACGTGGAAATGTGATTGCAGAGCTGTTGCTTATAAACGGGTTTCATAACCCCATTGTTCCACCCCTGCTCAGTGCGGACGACATAGAAAAAACAGCCTCATCCATTGTTGCATGTTAGACTGTGTTTACAGAGCTGTTGCCTGGCAACGCCTTGATCAAATCCATTACAGTCTTACGGATTTTTCTGAGAACTAATTGTTGGCACTTTTTATTACAGGAACTTGAAAATGAACTGAGACGGTTTGAGGAACACAATAATATCAACATCACTGCCAGTTAACTTGATTCATAGTTAGCACTCAAACTATGTCAAGTGCTCAAGATTGTGTCATGACCACTGCCAATTTACTCTCTTCAATTCGTCCAAGCTGTCAGTCTGTTGATTAGTCATTCAGTCAGGCAGTGGATGAAGTCTGGTACAGTATTAGCCTCAAGTGTAAATTAATCGGGGCCATTGAGGTTCATAGTTCGTAGGGTGATTTGCTATAATTGATTGGGAAAGTATGAACTATGAAGTAAGTTACCAGACTCTGTGCAATTCATGTTAATTCATTAGGTAAGGAGATATATTTGGTTATTTTGTGAGATGTGAGAGAACCGAGTTGGTTTCATTGATGCCATTAGATGGAAGGTATAGAGGTTACTAGGCCCATAAGGTCATGAGTGAAGCAGCCCCATTCTTCCCCCCATATTTCTGTTAGATTGTGCTGAAATTTCTTACATCAGAAGTTTCTAATCGAAAATCTATTCTCAGGAAATTATTACTTATAATATGTAAGACTGAATTTATGAAACTCTCAAAGAATTTATTGAATGAGAATGCAGCAAAATATTACAAAATTATTACCTTTATGTAATATGGATTTGCCATGTGTTATAATTTTTATTTATATAATTTTATATATTGGCAACGATTTATAATTTCCTTAGTGATGTTTTTTTTAAAGCATTGCCTTCAAACACAGTTAATTCAGAACAATTTAGAAGTAATAAGCAGATGGTGTTTATTAAATTCTGAAGGGATCTGATGGTCATATATAATACTCGGAATTACTGGGCTTTCAACTTCATCCATGGTCCAGTATTCTAGAAAATAGAGAACACAATCTTTCAGAAACTGGATTCGTTTCCGTCCTCAGGTGAAGGGGAGCAGACACCTACTCAATTGGGTCCCTTAGAAAGAGCTGGGACCCAACTGAGTAGGTGTCTTCCCCCCCTATCTGAGGACAGAAACAGATCCAGTTTCTGAAACGTATTTTCTCGTGTTTAGAATAACGTATGATGGACAAAGTCCAAAAACCCATTAATTCTGACATGATGTTTATACTGGAAAAATAAACTAGTTCATTAAAATAATAAAATATTCTGTTAATACAGGTATAACTGGTTATTTATAGCGATGGTAAGATGTATGGAAAAGATATATGAAAACATTTGCTGGCTAGAAATGAAGAATTGAGAAATGGGCTCAAATTGCATTACACACAAAATTGGTCATTTACTTTTGCATTTTATTGTATGAAATGTTTAATAAGCAGATCAGATGTCTTTATGAGGCAAGAAAAGGGCTTGCTTCTCTCTTTTTCATTGGTACATAATATATTATTTGCATCAATTTATGATCTCTTAATAGCATAGGTGTTTTTTTTTTCTCGTAGGACTTATAGAAAAGCTTATTTATTGATTCAGTTTTAATGCTATTATGTTTTATAAATAAATAGGTGTGTATATGTGTGTATTTGTGTATATACACATTTATTCCACAATTTAAGGAACGTATGGGCACTCTTCTTTGTGTTAAGTAAACAAAACTGAAATCAGCTCTAAAAGTGAAAAGAGATGACATTAGGCATGTGTGAGAATGCCTTTCGAGACAAGATTGAGACGAGTTTTGAAAAATCTTGAAAAATGAGATGAGAGAAGAATTTTCACTAGTATACTTAGTTTTTCATTGCAGTAATTTATAACACTAGCCACATTTCAGTGTACAAGTACTGCTATATGCACCACCTGCTCTCCTCCTGGTACCTTATACTTCTCACGCTGACGTCCAAGACAGGAGCGGTGCAACATCACGTGCTCTCATGTTATGTTCACACATGCTCCCTAGATAGAGTAGGGACTCCAAGTTAACAGCAAGGGAGACACTCCCAATTGACAAGACTCAGTTCTACAACAATAACATAATTTAATAGCAGAGAACGCAGTATAAACTAAGTACAACAATTACAACTTTACAGAAGCACGTAGGCCCAAACATACAACTTTAACCAAGTCTGTCCATTACATTTACAGCTTGCCTATCTGCGGCATCTGGCTAAACTTAATTGCCCACACTCGCTGCTCTAGTAACTCGGCTTACAATCATGCTATCTCAGCACGCACAAAATAAACCTTGACTATTATTAATTTTCCACAGGTGATTCCTCGAAGGGAAATACAACAATGCAAAATTAATCTAAGGCCCCGTCACTGCCACATAATAAACCTACTGGCCAGCAGATGCAACCAAACCCCTGACATGTGTTGCCACTGCACACACAGCCAGACATAATTTAGAATACCCTAGCCGAAACAGAATTTGACAATTACCCCAGCTGGCAGCGTATGTCTACTACACTGTGGATCCAAGCAGTGACTGTTTAAAATTCACTAGCTGGCCTCTTCCGAGCCTTTCGGGGGGTGGACGGGGAGAGGAAGTGGAATCCCTCGTGGTACACTCCACACACGGGGAGAAGGGGTAGGGTCTAAGTCATGGTACGAAGAACACGATTAACGTGGCTGGAAGGCATGACATCACAGGAGCTCACATATTTGCTTGGCTTGAAGATATTTCCAAATGTAAGATGACTTCACACTGTGAAAAATATGTTTAGAAAATGTAATTTTGAGAATGAGTTTCATACCCTTACTACAGATGTGTGAAAGAAGACAAATTTTGGAAAACAAGGTGTATTTGACATTTATTAAGTTTCTTTCTTGAAGTTACTAGCTTCATTCAGCTTCACCAGTCTCACTGTATTCACCATTCCTGCCATATGTCTCAGCTTTAGTGTCTTTAGAATATCCATCATCTCTCTCATATTCACTGCTCACACTATCTTGTTCTCTTCCCATGTTTCCGAGTTCTTGCCTTCCCTTCCCTTCCCATTCATTTTGTCATATGTACAGTACTTTCCTAATATTTCACCTGCCATTTCTGGAGATATCTATGACCATAGTCTTGATACACCGGGCTTCTAATTGTCCTTCTTTGTGTCAGCACATGGTCCTATGCAAGATTCATTCCAAATACAGTTGTTTCAGATGATACATAGGTTTTTCCCTACAACATCTTGAACTTACAGTTGTGAGGTCAACTCCCCAGATGCACAACTCATAGATCCATATTAAAAATTAAATGACCTATAAACGAGTTCAGCACAAGCATTCTGTATTTTCTNTTTATAAATCATATGTCTGACATCCAGTGTTAAATGACCTATAAACGAGTTCAGCACAAGCATTCTGTATTTTCTCATCAGTATCCTTCATTGCCTGTTCCAGGCAGAATTTAAGCAGTTCTGCTTCAATTTATTTTGTCATCCATCAAACAGCTCTTTTCTGCAGCTCTCCATAGGAGAATGAAGGATGCTTTGCCTGAAGCTACTTATATCTGTTTTCAACCTTTTTATTATATCCGTCAGAACACAACTAATATCAAGATCAGACCATTTTCGGCCCTGCTACACGTTTCGGCTGTTGATAGCCATCATCAGGCAAACACGTGATTTACACACACATATACACACTGCTGAACCACAGCACCAACAAGATTGGATACAATATTATTAAAATATATAAAAACACTTGATGTAAAAAATACAAAAATCAAGTTATGTGAAACAGAAGTACGGTATAAAATAAAAATAAAATTCTTTTGGTGTTTTTACATCAACGTGTCAGTCGTTGGTTTGTGATTTGTTTTTTGTTTCATCCCCACGGACAAGTTGGAATATTCATACTTATGCGTATATAAAATTGTGTATGAGGCTCGTAATGTAGATGTAGTAAAGTAAATTATAATATTAGTCAGTGCCTCATCTCACAAAGTATTGTCCATACTGTAGGGAATGTATATGACTCAATGTAGCTGAAACATATAGCAGGGCCAAAAATGGTCTGATCTTGATATTAGTTGTGTTGTGACGGATATCATAAAAAGGTTGTAAATTATAACAGCGGGATGCATGAAATTAAAATTATAGCTGTTTTGTTGCCCCTTTTCTGCTACAGCCACACATATTGCACTACTTCAGTGGTTGTAGCTCTCACTTATGCTGGCTTTATCCTTATCTCCTTCACCTTCATAGACGTTGAACTGATGGTAGGGAAGGCTGAAAGACTTGTTTGGGTGCCAGTAGTCACAAGGCAGGGTGACCACAACTGTGCAAGATGCCTTCTGGTAGGAATAGGTAGCGAGATAGCTATCTCAGGGTTGGGTCTGGAAAAACAAGAGATTTGTCCTTGGGTTTTAATGGGCCTTGCTGTAGCAGGGCAGGAGACAAATTTTAGGTCACACACACTTGCACACAATAACGACAGTGATTGGCATTGAACTGCGATTTATTAAACAGCACTGGAGGCAGATTACACTGATACACTATCAATTGCAGTTCCATTTTTATAGTGTTAAACACTCCATGGCAGTTAAGTTCAATTTATGGTACAATTTTTCATCATGATCTTGTAATAATTTAGCATAAACACTCGTCTAATATGTTACTTTAGAATTTCTGGGGAACGCAGGTTTTGCATCTGAATGTTTTGAAAGTCGGAATCAGAGTCCCATGGGGAACTCTTCTGCTCTGTTGCAGTGAGCTATTCAGAGCCTTCAACTTCCCTCTAAGGAGCGTCCCCTAAACCTGCTTTGTTGGTCTAGTTTAAAACTTTGGTGGTCCAGAAAATTTATATCTTGCAATCAACAAAAGTTGCTATTAAGATACCAACTGCCTTCTGGTCAGCTCGATGAATTACAATGGTCATAGCATCTGTTGGTGGCCCTCCTTCCCAAAATTTATTGATCAGCTGAGATGTCAGGTATCAGTTTTCCAAAGCTCTGACATCATGTTGAACTTCACTAAACTACTTCACAGTAGAAGTGCAGATGGCTACTTCCTGTTTGCATAGAAAGAATGGCCTTAAGTAACATTCTAATGTAAGAATGGGTCTATCTCTCCCTATCTAGACCATGTAACATATACTTTAAATACAATAGTTTCTATTAGTTATGGGCCTCCAACTTATTGACTGGTTACAATGTGTTTGTGTGACACTTGATTATTGTTCTCATAGGCAGCTATGCCAATGTGGTGCCATGTGCCAACTTTCTCAGCATTGTGTTCGCTTGCATTATTACATGCCTGATGTTTATGGCATCAGATTTTCCACATACATCATTGATGGTGTAATTAGATGGCATATCAGAATGCACTGACATTTCATTGTGATGGTCTTGAAGTGTGAAAGCATTCTCTTGCAAAGCGAAGTTCTTTGCTGTGAAGAAAACCTGTTCCTCCAGTTCAAGTGTCATTCTGTGCTGGACGTAATTTCTGTAGCTTGTTGAGTTTGATGATGTTGGAAGAAGGTAACATTCCATTCCATTATGTTTATGTATAGCTGGTGTAACTTCCTGTTGCATTTGTTTCCATCTTTGGATGTTTGCCTCGAAAGTTACTGTTTGCTTGCTGCTTCACATTTCTTTGTTTCTTGTTCCTGTTTAATCACCGTAAACTTAGGCTACAAATTCTAACTGCTGGTGCCCGATACTGTGACACATTCCTGTAGCTCATCCCTCTTCTTTACAAAATATGTAATTTTTGTGGTGGGGGACACCTATGTTAGTGCAGAATTTTGTAATATAAATTGATAAATTACCAGTTAATTACTACTTTTATTTCCTCACTTCGATGGTATTTCAGGCAACATTTTTGTAGCTCTTGGCTTCTGAACCTGACAAAACATACATCTGACTCTTGTTTGCTACTGTCATAGTAAAATAGTGCCAATTTTGGCATGAACACATCATGAGCTTACAAGGGATCAAAACATGTAATACACAAGTTGAAATGAATTTGTGCATAAGCTCTCCACAGTGTGATTTTTGGTTAAAATCAAGTTGAAAATATTGTACAACATTTATCTTCTGACATTTAGTTTTCAATGTACACATCATCTTGCAATGGAACAAGCTATCAAATGGTCGAACTATGGATGTTCACAGTTACAGTAGCTATTTGAAACGATGTCTTGCCATTTCAAGGCAGATTGCAGTGTGCCACACAGCATTCTTTTCAACACACCTAAACATGTTGGTATCAACAGTTGTCACAGCTGCCTGAGTCTTGCCATGAGATCTTTGATAGTCCTGGAAAGGACTGCATATACATACTCCTTTAGGTGTTCCCACAGGAAAACATGTCACAGTTAGATCCAGAAACCAAGGAAGCCATGCAATCAGCCCTCTATGTCCAGTATACATTCCCGGATATAAAGCATTCAACCACTGCTATATGATCTTCCCCATAGTAGGTTGCTGGAGGTCCATCATGCTTAAACTGAAACTTTGCCTCATAGCTATAGGCTCATCTTGAAGCAACCCCAGTAGAACAGTTCCCAGACAATCACAGTATCACTGAGCAGTCATCCTGTCAGATAGCAGACAGGAGCCAATGACAGTTTCCTCAGTGATTCCAGCTTAAATGCTGACATTGAAGCTGACATGATATCCACGGTTGTGGAGAGCATGAGAATTATACCATACTGACTGTGGTGAATGTTGAATACACCCTCATGCATGAAACATGCTTTATCTATTCGCAGAATATTATGTAAGAAGAGCTCTTCTGCAGTGTGTTGATGTTATAGCCTTTTGCAGAATTGCAACCATAGTAAATAGTCCTCTGGAAACAGATGTGCGTTCTGTGAGTAATGGTATGGATGCAATTGATTCATCATGAAGTACTTCAAAGACTTTCAGTTGGGGTAGTCTCAATTCTTATATGATACCTGCAGTTATGGTGTTATCATTGGCTGCTGTGTGACAGTCTGTGGGCAATGTACCTCACATACAAGTACACCATAGGTGCTACATGTCCTGGCTCACAGGGACACTACTCCAGTTGTTGAAACACATTAGCATCTGGATGCTGTTGACCAGGATAATGTAGCGCTCAATCCCATGCATCATTACCAGCTTGATCATTACAGGTACTTAGGCTTAAGAACATGTTGCAGTATCTTTCACGTGTGTATTCCATGATCGTTCAGCCAAAACTGGCCACATCTGTGTTGTGTGTGTTTTGAATACACCTAGCAATATGCTATCGTGACAGATCACACTGCTGAGAAGTATGTTGTTTCATTTGATGGTGACATGTGTCGTAAAAACTAAGAGTATTATTATTATTATTATTATTATTATTATTATTATTATTATTATTATTATTTAACTGCAAATGGGTTTTCACCCCATGGCAGTGGTACTACAATAAGACAACAGACAAATAACACACATTACTACAATAAGACAACAGGTAAATAACACACACAAACACTTTCAAACCAAACACAACACATAAACATTAGTCGAAAATTAACATAATATATAATAAACTAACAGCAATGAATGCGTAATATGTTCTCATTTTTCCTTCATTTCACTTTACTACACTTACGTAATCCTCCCATCCTTAACTCTTTTCACTTCGCTTCAATTCACTTCACTTCACTACATTTTTTTTTTTGTTGATTTCCACCCTACCCTTACTTCACCTCATTTATTACTTTCCTAACCCTTTTCCTAAAATTACTTGGTTTGCAGGTTAGAGTCCCTAAAGCATCTGAAGGAATTTGGTTCCAGATCTGTATGGTCCTATTTACAAAGGAGTATTTTCCAATATCTGTCCGTTGCTTCCTGCTCCTAATTTTCTTGTCATGATCGCCCCTGCTCAGATAGCGTGGCCTTTGTAATCTATCACCTATAGTCTTCCAAGCCCATTCTCCCATGAATTCTTTGAAGAGAGTGCATATGCGAGCTATCTGCCTGCACTGTGTCAAGGTTCCCCAGTTCAAATGGTTCCTATGTGCAAATTTAGCTGCTTTCTTTTGCACCCGGTCTAACACATTTATCTGTGCCGCCCTGTAATGATCCCAGCAAGCCGCCCCATTTTCCAGAACCGGACTCACCAAAGATGTGTAGGCTAAACTTTTAGAGTTGCTATTTCCCATTTTTAGAATACACATTGTAAAATGAAGTGCCTTCCAGGCTTTTTTCACCATGTAATTAACTTGGATCAGCCAAACTTAGATTGGTGCATAAAATTATTCCCAGATATTTACAGCTGCTTGCTTTAGGAATTACTGTGTCCCCTAACAAATAATTTAGTGGTTCCGTCACTCAGGCCCTGGTGAAACAAACTGCCTTACTTTTAGTTGGATTAATTATCATCGCATTTTCAGCTGCCCATTTCCCAAGTCTGTTCAGATCTATCTGCAACTTTTCCATATTTGTATATAGTTGTAATTTTCCTATGTATCATACAGTCATCTGCGAAAAGTCTAATAGTTGACTCATTATTTTGCCAAATATCGTTTACGTACACGAGGAACAGTAGTGGACCCAGTACACTTCCTTGCGGTACTCCTGACGCTACAGTGACTTCCTCCAGTAATTGCCCTCCTACTCTAACTCTCTGTGTACGGCCCAAAAGGAATTCCCTTATCCATACAACTACCCTTTAGTCCATTCCTGAGTCTGCAATTTTCATAAGCAGCCGATCATAGGGAACTGAATCGAAAACGTTCGAAAAATCTATTATAATAGCGTATATCCTACCTCCCTTATCCAGTGAGTCTGCAATGTCCTGGCAGTCCGTGATTACTTGACTTTCCCATAAATATCCTGGTCTGAATCTTCCCATTCTACATCTAGTAATACCCCACAATGATCACACCCCCTGTATAATGCTGCACGAGGTACACAAGTTTTCTGGCCAGACTAGGTAAACATCCAGCAATGCATCCCCTCAGGTCGGGCTTTGTACTACCTGCGTGTACCCATTTTCGCACACCAATCTATTTACAGACATCTGACCTCCACTAGTGCATTCCACATTTCTGTTCCAATCGGCATAGGGCAAGTTTAAATCACCTCCAATAATGCTATGCTTTGTAAAACTTCCTAAATAATCAGCCAGTCTTTCTATAGCTTGCATGTCCTTGTTTGGAGCTCTGTAGATGCCTACAATTTCCAATGTAAATTTAGGGTCCCTGCCTTTCGCTTCAACTGCTATAATCTCGAAAACTGGTCACATCTGTGTTGTGTGTGTTTAAATACACCTAGCAACATGCTATCATGACAAATAACACTGCTGAGAAGTATGTTGTTTCATTTGATGGTGACATGTGTCATGAAAACTAAGAGTATCAGGGCATGTGTTTTGTAACGTTTTTTACTTTCTTTTTTAATGAAGAATCATATCGTGGAAAGCGTGTGCCAAAATTTCATTTCACACTGAGTGGGCATGCATGTGTGCATTTGTGTACACATGCTCACGCTTGTGTGTATCATTTGAATTGCTCACCACTAATAATCTTGTGACTTTTAAAGGATGGAGGAACTGGTCTTCCAGTGGGGCAATATACAGATTTCTTTTGACATCAGACATGCAAAACAAAAGTATCTGTCAGACAATTTTCTAAAGTTTGAGGTTGAAAAATGAACTTTCCAATCAGGATTGAGAATTTCTTTGCTTGATTTTATCTCGAAAATTAAGGCTTACACATGCCTGATAAAAATTTATGGTAGATGGAAAGTGTGATAATAATGAAATATATAATACAGAAATGACTGACAAATTGTAGGTTATTGTAAGATGTTTTTAGATACAAGGAGGTGAACACTAATTTTCTGTTTCTTTGTATGTCAGTAGAATAATGAAATTCATACATTCATAGATACAGTTTCAGACATCCGTATGATTGACCAGCCCATTTTATTTCAGAGCTATATAATAGGTTGTCTGCTGGTACATTTCCTCTGAACTGGAAATGTTGATTTCTGCAATATGGGGGATGTGTATTTATATTATATTAATATAAAATGATTGCTATTATTTTGGTTTCAGGTTAAATAGTATAAAGATAAGAATAAAATGAATAGACAGGCAGAGTTGCAGTGCTAAATATTTTAAGCAGAATTACTGAATAGAATGAATGGCCTTTCCATCTTCTCTCTCTGTATGTCACTGTCACAGAAAGGTTCATTAACTTGTTCATCGGGTTCATTTCCAAACACAATTTTGAAACCCAAAGAGAAAATTCACTACTTTGAAAGAGAATTAGCCACTCATGTTAACTCATCATTGTCTACAATGAGAGAGGATGAAACTTGTTAGAAATGCATCACAGTAAAGGGTGGAAGTAGGAGGGGGAAGAGATGAACAGTTGGGTAGAAGGGATCAGGTGATATGTGATGTACAGGAAAGAAAAGAAAATACGAAGATGTGACATCACAGGTGAAGGACTGGTGGTGCACTGTGGGAGACCAAAAGTATACATCAATAAGAAATTGAGCAAAGAATGGCTCATTGCATAATGTGTGTGTATATCAAAATGAATGGAAAATAGTGCACATACTAGAGCAGGATGTAGCTAGTGCAGAAGTGTTAAAAGCTTCAAATTAATTTTAACCTATTAAATAGTAGGGTTCCTTCCTATCTGATGGACCCTCATGAGTGAATTGTTTTCACATTTCTCACAATTTCTGCTTTTCCTTGTACATTTCCACTTTGTGGAATACAGTTTTAGTAAACGTAACATCTGTGAGGTTGCGGTTCTCATAGTGGTGTGTATCAAGATATGTCTGGGACGTGACACAGTGTAATTCTGTAGACACATGTTAATGTACTGGAGGAACCTGTTGCCTCTGCCTTCAGCATAGAAGAGTAATAAATTTAGTCAGCATTGCATGTAATTCATTACACTCACTCATAGTATAGTCATAATGTTCCCATGTGTTCATGACAAGTATTGATTTATTTCATGCCATCAAATTCAACTCCAGCACACTTTCATTTTAGTTTCACCAAATAACTGATAAAAGCAGCATGTGATTGATGTCCTAAAACTGAGGAAATGTAAGTTTACATGCATGCTCTATATGATTGAATTTTATCTACACATGACTGTATATGCATGCTTATAATTTTTTTGCAGTCACATTAGTTTGATTTAAAACAAGTTTTGAATTGAGATGTTCATTATTTTAATTACTGTACGTTGGTGTTATGTTTGCAAGAATTCTTTCAGTGGTGGTCAGTTGGTTTCTGACATTCATTACATACTAGACATCATGTCATTGGCACTTGCATAATGCTTTATGTTGAATTGCCTGTCCCTGTGTATGTAGATATGCAAACAATGCCAGGTTTTCTTTCATGTGCTGAAGATATATGATATTCACATATGAACATGCTGTGTGACTGACAGGATAGTATTTTTCTTTCTTTACCTGTTATTTTTATTTTTCTTTCTTCCTATTGGTCCAATTAATATTGCCACTCTAAGAATTAATTATGCTTCACCATGTCCACACTGTAGGCAAAACTGCTTTCCTAAGATTTTTCTTCTCTTGCTATCTTTGCACAGTATGCATGAAATGAATGCAAAAAGGTGTGGCCATGTCTGTCCACATGTGTGAACTTGAGAACCACTGTATGGAATATAGTGAAATTTGAAATCTGAGCACTTCATAGGAAAATGTAGAGCTATTTCATTTATTGTTTAAATGGAATGTGTTTAACAGAGGGTTGACATGAAGACCAACATTCATTTTTGTTTATGTCTAACTAAATATTCATTGGATGGAAAAATATTTTGAACAGAAATTGTGGAGAAATTGAAACATACATTACATGTATAATATATTTTTTCTCGAAGTCTTATTGTTTTGAGATATGCGTACATTATTGAACTATCATTTATGGCACTCAGCC
The DNA here is from genome assembly GCF_002891405.2 of Cryptotermes secundus. Taxonomy (NCBI): domain Eukaryota; kingdom Metazoa; phylum Arthropoda; class Insecta; order Blattodea; family Kalotermitidae; genus Cryptotermes; species Cryptotermes secundus. The sequence continues at coordinate 681,409 of NW_019738963.1, forward strand.
ATGGTCTCCAGACACAGTTGCAATTAAAAAAAAAGAAACGAGAAGGAAATCTTTATTTATTTTAAATTCTGTTAAAATTGGATGTGTTTTGTTTTTTAATGCAGTGTAGAGAATCAGACGCATATCTGAATATTCTTGGAATGTATGGTTGTCCTCTTAAGTGTGACTATGTAATTTAATTGGATATGAATGCCTGGAATCACATGTTAGTGTACATGATCAACTCACCATAACTGTCAATATGACAGCCGTGGTTTCTTTCTTCTTTTTTTTTTCTTTAGCTGTGGAAATAATAAAAGACACGTAGTCATTTACATCTTATCCCAACTCCATTTTTCTTAAAACTTGTGCCCCTGGCCGAAGTTACTTTGTGATAGAAGTTGTACTATTCTGTTATTGTCAGGAGGACTGTCTGGCTTTGCTTCACTGAAGAAGCATTTCTGGAGCCATGTTTGTGTAAACTGTTTCCATTGTTTTGGGCCATAGCACCCAGCATCCAATTTACTGCGCTTATTTCTGGGACACATCTGTGACCATTTGCACCTGACATATAGAGAACACTAGTGGAAGCACTGTTATTTCAGGATGGATAACACCTTTCCAATCTTGTTTTATTTCTCATGAATAACAAATGGCCGCTGGTAACATTAACTTAAATTTCATCAGAAGTTCATATGAAGGTGTGAAGTGACCATTACAAATACAAATATGTGTTTAAATTATGCTATTCATTTCCTTTTAGCTTTTTTGGAAGATAAATGCACTACCGGCACATTTCAGAATCCTTCACGCCGATGTGCGCACACAAATTATTACTACCATTTGTAGTCACAGTGCAGACATGACATTTGTTTTACTTGATTTATGCCTTCATGTAATGTATACACCTGTAATTTTTTTATAGATTTTGAAAAACATTTAAAATTAATTTTGCTTCCTTTCAGCAACAAATGGCTGGTTAAATAGTCATGAATGTAAGTGACTGATTTAGTAAATTGGAGCTTTGAATGTGACATATATAGTGTCAGTTCAAAGAGACACACAGGCTTCAGAAGTAATGCACACTGGGTTTATGCTTCATCAAATGCTGAAATAGAGACATAGCGAACTGCCAGTTTCCATCGGCTGGTAGCAGGGCATAGATGGTTAGGGAGGAAGGGAAAAATATTAAGATCAAGAGGCTCACTACATTGGCTTCCACACACTTTTCTCCTGCTGGTGTGTGTGAGCTGTATATGTGTTCAGTGAACTATTCCAAGAAATTTGGAAATACATACAAGTTGGGAAACTGTCATAAAAGTGATTTGTTACTGTTGGTAGGACTCCCTATATTGGGTGCCTTATCATATTAAGAAGAGTCAAGGAGCTTTTGCCATTAATATGTGTTATAACAACAATAATATACAGTGTTACAGGAAGCGTGCCTGAAGAGGTATAACAGTTACAGAGTGTGATTCAGGATTATGGTTATAAATTATGCTAAAAGAGTGGGAAATCCTGATTTCTTACTATTATGTTTACTATAATGTTTTGTATCCTAAATCTAACATGTAAAATTATAGAGGTATCTCGTTTTATAATAATTCAATTTACGAATTTTTGTTACCATTAATGACTTACGTTTGTAAGAAGTTTCATCTACAAGGGAAGAGTAATACATATGGCTTTCTTTTCAGTAGACGTTCCAATGAATTAGTATTATTTATTATTATTGCTGCCTGCTGACCTACAATTATAATTGTTTTCTAGCCAACTGATCAATCATATGGTAGTGAAGCTGCATCTTTGCATTGCATCATCTTTTTACCCTTCTTGTGAACAAGTTAGTGGCTCTCACATGTAATGTCAGTATCATTTGAGTTTATGAATTTTCTCCTTATGAACAGTTATCATGGAACAAATTTCCTTCATTAATTGCAGGATACCTGTACCATGAAACATTATTATTATTATTATTATTATTATTATTATTATTATTATTATTGTCACTACTACTCCTAATTGCCTGATCAGGGGAAGGAATCTGTTATTGTACCAGTTCACAAGGAGGGTGATAAAACTGACCATAGAAATTATTGAGGAATATCACTGCTATCAACTTCATACAAAATTTTATCCAACACTCTTCTCTCAAGGTCGAGTCCATACATAGATTAAATTATTGGGGATCATCAGTGTGGTTTCAATGTAACAGATCAACTACTACTCAGATATTTTGCATTTGTCAGATACTACAGAAAACATGGGAGTACAATGAAGCAGTACATCAGCTATTCACAGACTTCAAGAAAGCGTATGATTTAGTTAGGAGGGAAGTATTGTATAATATTCTGTTAGAGTTTGGGGTACCCATGAAACTAGTTCGGCTGATTAAAATGTGTATATTAAATGTATATTTAAACATTTGTCTTACAATTTTCCTATCCAGAATGGTTTAAAACAAGGAGATACTTTATCACCACTGATTTTCAACTTTGCCTTAGAATATGCCATTAGGAAGGTCCAGGAAAACCAGGTGGGAATGAAATTAAATGGGACCCATCAGCTGTTTCTCTGTGCTGATGATGTGAATTTGCTGGGTGGTAAAATAGATACCATGAAGAAAGACACAAACAATTTACAATAGTAAGGAGGTTGGTCTAGAAGTAAACTCAGAGGGAACTAAGTGTATATTTTTGTCTCATCACCAAAATTCTTGGCAAAATCATGACATAAAGATAGCCAACAGATCCTTTGCAAAATTGATTCAGTAGGAAATTAAGAGGAGACTGAATTTTGGTAATGCTTGCTACCATTCCATCCGGAACCCTTTTGGCTCTTTGTGTGCTGTCTAAAAACGTAAAAATTAGAACATACAAAACTATAATTTTGGCTGTGGTTTTGTGTGGATGTGAAACTTTGTCTCTGACATTAAGGGAGGAACACAGACTGAGGGTGATTTAGAACAGTATGTTGAGAATATTTGGACCTAAGATAGATGAAGTGACAGGAGGTTGGAGAAAACTGCATAATGAGGAGCTTCATAATTTGTACCCTTTTCCAAGTGCAATTGGAATGATGAGGTCAAGGATGATGAGATGCAGGGCATGTAGCATGAATGAGGGAGAAGAAGAATGCATGTAGAATATTGGTAGGAAAGCCAGAAGTAAAGAGACCACTGGGAAGACCAAGACATAAGTGTGTGAAAAATATTAAAATGGATCTTAAAGAGATAGAATGGGATGGTATGGATTCTATTGATCTGGCTCAGGGTAGGGAACAGCAGAGGGCTCTTGTGAACACGGTAATGAACCTGTGGGTTCCGTAAAATGCTGGGAAGTTCTTGAGTAGCTCCACAATTGGTGGCTTCTCAAGAAGGGCCAGCTCCATGAGTGAGTGACTACTCCGGGCTCCCAATTGAAACATTCTTCATCTTTGAGGTTTCTTATTTGCACACTGTCCCTAATCCCATCCTTTCATATGTTGTCTGGTGTGCTGCGCTTACTTTTTCCTTGTGTGTTACATTCTGCGGTCCTCCAATTTGTATGACATGGCCTTACCATCTTAATTGCTGTTCTTCTGTTTCCTATAATGTTGCTTTCTTCATTCCCATTTTTGTTCTAATTTTTTTTTCTTTTCTAATCCAATGCATTCATGATATCCTCACCAAATGCCATAGATAGTTGATTTCTGTATCTAATTATCTGTGCCTGTGTTTCAATTTTATTGACCATGTTTCAGCTCCATATGTTAACATAGTTTTTACTATTGATTTGTATATTAATAACTTTTTTTGTGATGCTCTGGCCGTCAGCACAACAAATATTTCAAAATAAACCAAGCTAGTTGTTTACATTGGTTTTAGTTAATAAGTGCGACATATTTTATTTCATATTTTGGACCATCCTCAGGTAGTTGCAAGAAATATATCTCAAGTTACTGAAATGTCCTAATATGGATCCGTATTAGTGTTAATAATTATAATCATCATAATACATTTAATTATTACTAAAATTGTAAGAAAAACTCTCTTGGTTGTTGCAACGTAAAATTCTGTGTTCGTCACTTATTGTAAGTGGTGTTTATCTTCTGGGTTCCATTGTTATGTTTTTATCGCAAAGTAAAAAAGCGCTTCTTTACTATCTAAGTTTTGGGTTATATGTGTTTCATATCTCATGGTGTTGGTAAAGTACTTACATGTTTTGGTACTATTTGCATATAATGTTATTAGTTATGTTTAGTTTTGTATGTATTTCTTCTTGCCTTCTTGAATGTGGCCACATGATTAGGCTTTTCTGTGAAATGAAACTGAGCGAATATTTGGTTGTCATATTTAGCTGAATTTTTAATTATATCTCGTTAAATGATTATATCTTCTTTTGTTATTGCTGTTTCATTACTAATACAGTTGTTCTAATTTTGAGAATATTGTTATTATTACCTGAGGATGGTTCAAATAGGACTGAAACATATAGCAGTTATTAAATAAAACCAATGTAAGCTACTAGTTCTGTTTATTTTGAGATATCTGTTCATGTTCAGGGCTAGTGTATCACAAATTGTGATGGACAAAAGGATGCAAACAATAAAGATTAATAAAATGTTGAATGTAAAATATTTCTATTCCATAAAACTGAATACAGCATAATAACTCTTCTTATTTCATTAATATTTTTTTCAATTTCAAGGTCAGATGAGCCATCCACTTGAACTATTGACCCCAAATACTTAAACCTGTTTTACAGTTCAAATCATATTCTCATTGATTTGCAATTCCTCTGAATGATGTGTACCTAAATATTCTCTTTGTTTTTCCGAATTTTATTTTAAGTTCCCATTTCTGATGTTCTTACACTTTTCTCCCAGTGTTACTAGCATCCTCTGCTCCTGTAGTAGCTACAACTTGATCAGGCCACACCACAGCTCAAGCGGTTAGTTGCTGGCTTCCCACCGCGGCGGCCTGTGTTCGAACCAGGGTCTGGTCATGTGGGAATGTGGGATTTGTGTTGGACAAAGTGGCGCTGGGGCAGATTTTCTCCAAGTACTTTGATTTCCCCTGCCAGTCTTCATTCCACAAATTGTTTCACAGTCACCATCATTTATCATCTAGGGCTGGTACAATAGGCCAGTAGTGGCTGCAGTACCAAATGGACTCAGTCTCGCCCCACTAAGAAACTAATAATAATAATTATACTACAGCTTGATCATCTAACTAACTTTATGGAGCTGAGCCTTTCTTCAGAAGCTGCCAACTCTTTAGCCATTTGAGAACTCAGCATTTTATGGAACCCTAAGTTTCATTTCCTCATTCACAAGAACCCTCCATTGATCGCTATTTGAGCCAGATCAATCCAGTCCATACCATCCCATTCTGTCATTCTGAAATTCATTTTAATATTATCCACCCATCTACATCTTGGCCTTCCTAGTAGTCTTCATTTATTGTGGCCTTCCCGCCAATATCCTATATCCCCATTCGTGCTACATGCCATGCCAATCTCACCCTCCTTGACTTCATCATTCTGATTATATTTGGTGAAGAGTACAAGTCATGATGTACCTTATGCACTTTTCTCGAACCTCCCATCACTTCATCTCTCTTTGGTCAAAATATTCTCAGCACCCTGTTTTCAAACCCCCTCAGTCTATCTTCCTCCCTTAATGTCAGAAATGACGTTTCACACCCATACAATACCACGTGTAAAATTATAGTTTTGTATATTCTGATTTTTATGTTTTTGGACAGCAGATGAGAAGACAGAAGGTTGAATGGTAGCAAGCATTACCTGAATTCAGTATCCTCTTAATTTCCTCTTAAATCAGATTTAATTTGATACTGTCTTTCCCAAATATTTCAGCTGTGTCACATTTTCAAAGGATCTGTTAGCAATCCTTTTGTTGTGATTGAGCCATGTATTCTGGAGATGAGACAGCAACTTATACTTAGTTTTCTCTGTGTTTACTTCTAGACCAACCTCCTTACTAGCGTCAGTTAAAGTTTGTGTATTTTTCTTTGTGATCTCTATGTTATCACCCAGTAGATTCACATGATCAGTTTCAGCCCTATCTGGTTTTCCTGGACTACCCTAATGGTATACTCTAAAGCAAAGTCGAAAAGTAGTGACAAAAAAAGGCATCTCCATGTTTTAGACCATTCTATATAGGAAAATTAGCAGATAAATGCTTACCTATATGGACTTTGCTACATGCTTAGTTTAAACGCATTTTAATCAGACTAACTAGTTTCATGGGTACCTCAAACTCTATCAGAATATTGTACAATTCTTCCCTCCTAACTAAATCATAGGCTTTCGTGAAGTCTGCAAATAGCTTATGTACTATCTCATTGTACTCCCTTTTTTTCTCTGGTATCTGACAAATGCAAAAGATCAGATCAGTAGTTGGTCTGTTACATAAAAATCCATACTGATGGTCCACAATAATTTTATCTGTATATGGACTTAACGTTGAGAGAAGAATATTGGGTAAGATTTTGTATGAAGTCGAAAGCGGGGATGTTCCAAGATATTTACTGCAGTCAGTTTCATCACCCTTCTTGTGAACTGGTACAATAATGTACTCCTTCCACTGATCAAACAAATCTTCCTTATTCCAAATAGAATTATAGATTATAGCTTAGAGATGTTAGAACATAATATTTCACCTCCTGCTTGAATCAGTTCTGCTGAAATTTGACCAGTACCTGTCGATTTATACTTTTTCAACTTTTTAGTAGCAGTTTCAACCTCAAAAGGCCCAGGATTAGGTACTAGTGGCACAGCTATATGTATTTCTATCTGCCTAACATCACCAATCCTATGTACATTCAGTAACAGTGTTGTTGTTCCACCTGTTCAAAATGAAGTGAGAATTTGTAAGCAGATCACCATTCTCATTCTCCACAAAGTTACTTCTAGGTTAGTAACCCCTCTTAAATTCATTTATTCCTTTATACAGGTTTCAAAATGTCCTTGTTCCTACTGTTCATTGCAAGCTCATTAATTTTGTCTTCCAGATATTCCCTCTTTTTGTTCCTGAAATGCCTGATGGCTTCACTTATATTATTGGAAGATTATTCCCATTCATTTTGCTTGGTTCGTGTATCCACTGCAGTTTGGCTTGTCTCCTTTGATCTCATAATTTTCATTATCCTTCATCAAGCTATGGTTTATGGTTCTTCGATTCATAATAACCTAAACTCTCTTTGGCTGAAATTTTGTGATTCTAATAATTTTGTAAGCTTTATTAATATACACCTCTGCATCTAAGTTTTTCCAAAGCTCTGAACCTATTTGAGAGTTAAACATGATACTGCTCTTTACCCTCTACCTCGTTGAATTTCTTGAGATTGAAACTCTCCATATGAATTCTGTGCGCTGTTTGTTTACTCGCTGCTAGTCTGTCCCTAACTTTTGCCACCATAACACATGAACCACATGCCAGATAGTGTAATATTAAGCATGTCTCCCTGATGTAGTCTTAAGACCAAGTTCAGAAATTAAAAAGAAACTCATGAGGGATGGTGCACAGGCACAAGTGGCCGAGGTAATTTTTTATTGTTCAAGAAAAAGCACAGAGTAGCTTAAAAAAATCTGCATTCCAAGCATATGGTTCTTTGTGAGTTTTCTTTTCATCATTGTCCAAAATATTTCTAAGACCAACCTATCCTGCTGTCCACTGGATGTCAGCATGGAGCAGGAGGTTGATCTTTCACCTCTGGGCAATGGCTGAGAATACATGGAGCTTTACTTCCACATCCACTTATACCTGTGTTGCATGATGCTTAAACACAAGGATAATTTTCCTTTTACTGTATTTTCAGTCCTCCCTCTCTTCATGACCTGAAATGGGCCATGGTGACCTATTTTGACCTTCGGATTGTACACTCTTGGTAGATTTTTAAAGGCTGTTCATTCCAACAGGTCTATAATCAAGAAGTTATTTGGGCATGTAATGTGTTCTGGTCTTCTAGAGTGTTCTAACAAGTTTCTAACAAGTAGTAATTTCTGTTTTATTAGGTCCATGTTGATATCTTCTAAAATATTGTGAGGAGGCTTTACGGACTCCCAAAGATCCACAAACAAGGGGTTCCCTTGAGGCCCATAGCGTCCTTGGCCAAATGTCTGGTGGACCTACTTGGCTCTCTCTAGTACTGGCTGTTTTCTGCACTGCACGAGGAACTCGCAGACTTACTCTGCATATTGGGCTCCAGCTTCATTCAGCACCCTGTAGTATTGTAATGTATTTTGTTATTATAAGCAGTTATTGTCTCACTATCTGTATTCATGATCTTGATATCACTTCCTTGTCCACCCAATTGCATCATAATGTCACTGCACACTATACTTTCTTATGTCTTTTCTGTGCCTCCAGTGAACGCACTATTCACCCCACTTGCTGTTTCTCATCTGTTCTCACACTGCCTCTTCACACCTTCTACACTCAACTATGACACAGACTAAGAACTAAGACTGTCCTCTTCAGGAATTCCATGACTACTGTTTATAGGTGCAGTCATTTGGGAAGTTTGTCATGGATTCTCAGTGACCATGGCCTTTGGCTCTGGAACAATCTTGGAGGGGTTCTCAAGTGTTTTTATGGGATGAGAAATTTGTGCAGGTCATGCAGTACAGACCCTTCCACACTCTGGTTCTGTGACAATAACTTTATTTCTTGTATGGCCTTGTATCCTGCTGTATTCCTTATGAATTCCATCTCTTGTGGTAGCTTTCATCTTCTTTTATTCCCTGTTTGAGTCGTTCAGATTTTGTAGCTGTTCAGAACTGATGCAGTAGGTAAAATATTTATCATTTTAATCAAGGTTGCCTGTTAATTAAGTATGATTTCATAACATTGTCAAAAATTTCCAAAATATATTTATTTTTACTCTTCATTTTTGTATGAAATTTTGCATCCATAATAAGTGAATCTGCCTGGATATAAAGCAGATTCATATGCACAATAATATATGGCTTTTTCACTTTCAGTGAAAATATATGTGACAAATTTAAAAGGTGTACAAAATTTAAAATATTTTGCATGTCTAATTATGTATTGTAGGTAATTATTTGAAGTTTTTAAACTAAAGGGACAACAGAAAATGCATGTGGAACTTGATAATCAAGCCTGATGTTAGAGTAGCAACCATTTTGGATATCAGATGCAAGTATGTCTGGTTGGAGAGGTTAAAACTACTACATTTACACATTTTATTCTTTTATTTACTCCTTCCTGCAATTTGTAACTCTCACAATGGGATGGACATGATGCAGATTTTTGTTGTAATGGGTTGTGGATGCTACATAATAGAATCTATCCTCCCCCTGGGACTTCTGTTTTCTGCTGTATGCTTACTGATTCATGAATTTCTTTTGTATCTTAAACATTCCCATTGTTCCTTTACTTCCTCCATTCTCATGTATTGCTTTCTTATCCCTTTCATTGTCGTATCTCCTTTCTTCCTTACCTTTATTCTTGTTATCTCACTCCTCATCCTTCTCCTCCTTTTGGTGTTTCTGTTATGTCACCCTCTGATGTTACAGACAGAGTCCGTGAAACATCATTTTGCACGTTGATACAGTCATTCGTCCAAGAAGATTTCACCGAGAACTAGTGTCAATAAAAATAAGCAATTAGAAATTTTGCTATACACATTTTTACTCTTGTTTCCATATTATCTATGAGAAAGCCATAAAACATTTCTTAAGATGGCATTAAGTAATGAAGTTAACATTTTATTTCATGCAAGTGGTGGCTGGAAGAATCTTGAATGTCTTGTATTTTCTCTGTGTAGTGTTATTGTAAATACTGTTTGTATGCACCTCACAGCATAAATTTTCCATAAAATGAACTGGAATGCATAACAAAATACATGTAGTTCAATTCTAGCCTGGGTTGGAATGGGACATATAGCAGAGCCTCTATCTGAATTATATGGTGATACGAGTCTCGAAAATATGAAATATTTAGAACTGTAATATTTATGCAGATTCTGAATATTTTTGAACTTATATTGTTGCATGTTTATGTTTGTAATATAATTTGATCTTCCATATTTTGATATCTCTCACAGTATGTTCTCTTTGGCCACTGAGACTGCATTTTTTAATTTATTGATTTGATCTTTAGGTCTGGGCCTAGTTAACAGTCCATATAATTTGTACACATTATTTAAATATGATTAATTGGTGTTTAGTACCTAGTTCTTTTTGTACTGCTTCCAGTGCAGAGTTTCAGTACAGTCTTAGTACAGACAATTCGGCTGTGCTTTAAAGATGGAGTCTTCCACTATAGGTGAAGAAAAGATTTAGGCATTCACTGCCGCTGATGATCTCTGAATTGAAGGTCCACCATTACGTTTTCAGTTGATCTTGTTGGAAGTTATATTATTACCGATTACCTTCTAATGCTGCAGATCATTTCATAGCTATATACATAAACTGTTCAAGAAACTGATGAGAGACAAAATATGCTCATAATTCTATAGGTAGACAAGACTGTTGAGGCAGCTGAAGTTCATATAGTGATTATATCCACAGTAGTTCAGAATATTTTGTATGGGAAAGTGACACATTTCATTGAATATTTAATGTAACTTCATACTATTAGCCAGTTATTCATTTATTAATCTGGAATGTTGGATTGTATTTGTAATTTCAGATTGAAATGTTTATTATCTGATATTTTAAAATTGATTGTATGTGAAACAGTATATTTGAAGGTGTTTCTAATTTGCATCTTTCTCAACGTTCCAGAAGAGAAAAATGAATACTATCATTCACATACCTTTACATGTTGCAAGTATACACTACTCATGCGACAAAGGGACTGCAATTGAAACTTCAGTAAATTATTTTAATGTATCTCTTTCTTATTGTGAATCTGGTGGTGTTCTTCTATGTTGGCTGACATCTATCAAAAATACTTGAATGTTCCTTGTTGATAAACATTTCTTTTGTCTAGTAAGTATAATATGAAAATTACACTGTATCACTGCCACTTACATGACACACATATGAAACAAGTTCCTTCCTTTCCCTTCCTGTTTTTCACACTTTTTACTGTGGTTTACAGTTTATATGCTACAAATTACTGCCCAATAATTCAATAATAATTAAGTTAAAATTAAAGTGAACACAGTTTATATTTGTAGTAATTAGTATATTTGCTCATTTCCAGTAGCAAAATTATGGGTTCGGTCCAAGCTGTCAAGGCTAAGGAGAAGAGCTATTCAGAAAATATTGTTCTTGGCTGTCATTTGTGACCATTGCTACCCCAAGTATTAATATGAGCTTGAGTTAAATTTCTGGATATATTTTGAAATGTCATCGTTTCATGGAGTATTGTATTGATGTTTATTGCAAATCATTTACAAAGAATTGTAAACTGCCTTATGAATGATTATCATGTGTTTTATCATGGATTATAGTGCTAAAAATATATCATGTATTTAAATATGACTAATGATTATTCTTATTGATTTAATCCAACTAACATTATCCTGAAATTGTCATTTTATACTTGTAATTTTTCAGGTTTCATGTTGTAGTTGACAGCGTTTTCCTTAACTGCATAGTCTTTTTTGTGATATTCTCGAGAGAATAATTCATTACAATATATGATGTCTGACAATAAACTTCACGAACTCTCCACCGTGTGCTTGCCGTGGCAGCAATTGACAAGAGACCTCAGTATGGTTTGATGACGTTGCCATATCAGCATTTCATAGCTACACACTGTGTCCAGGATCCGTTAGGACTTTTTTTTTTTTGCCCTGCAGTGACTGCTGGCGAAGTTTCACCTGTCGCTGTCAATAATTTCAAAGTGCAAGCATCACTGCATCATGTGTGCTGACCTTGAATGTAACAGGATGGCTCTGACGCTCGTCAGAAAATGGTTAAACAAGCCAACATCAAATTTTGTTTGAAGTTAGGCAAAACAGCCGGAGAAGCATACGAAATGATGAAAAATGTGTATGGTAGTGATTGTTTGAGTTGCTTGAACATTTTTCAACGGTATGCTGTATTTTGTGACGGCAGGGAGGACAATGAAGACCCTCCACGTGCATCAAAGCCGAGAACAAGTCGCACTGAAGAAAACGTGAAAAAAGTGACTGAAATCCTTGCATCGCATCAGACGAATGTGTTTCTGCAAGACTCATCTAGGAGCATTTGGGAATACAAAAAAGTACTGTGCATCAAATGTTGACCTTGGATTTGGGCAAATGGAAGGTCTGTGCGCCCAAAGTGATTAAAAATTTACAAAATCGATTGTTAAGGGTGACGAGACATGGTGTTTTTAATATGAGCCTCTCACAAAGCGGCAGCGTGCAGCGTGGTTGAGCCCTAAGAAGCCGATACCAAAGAAAGAGCACGCAAAAGAGTCGAGTAAAGACACTGCTAACCGTTTTCTTCGATTCCAAAGGAATCATTCACAAATAATTTCTGCCAGAAGGTCAAACAGTTAATTCTGGTTATTATATCTGAGTCCTCAATCGTCTGTGGCCGAGAATTCTTCGAATTCGACCTGAATATCGAGAGCAAATTTTCTGGTCGCTCCTCCACGACAATGTCCCACCCCACAAATCGAAGATCGTGCGCGATTTTTATTGGGGGGGCCAGAAAAGGGATCACAGTTTCGGATCATCCTCGGTATTCGCCAGGTTTGGCTCCAGCAGATTTCTGGTTGTTCCCAAAAGTTAAGTTGGCGATGAAAGGAGACCGTCACGACGCCATCCAGGACATCCAAAGGGAATGTACCGCAGTTTTAAATGCGATTCCACAAAAGGAGTACAGTGACTGTTTTCGAAAACTTTTCAATCAGTTCCAGCTATGTATTGTTTCAGAAGGAGACTATTTTGAATAAAAAGAGTGAAATTTTGAAAATAATTCACGTCTGGTATTTTTAATGAACACAGTCCTAACAGAACCTGGACACTGTATGTTGTTTTTGATATCACTTCACTCATGCCACACCAGATGGTTTTGAGTGAAGTGATATTGAACTCAGTTCTAAAACAAAAAACCCACAATTGAGTAAGAACTTCTGCAGTACAAGAGGCCAGGGTTGCAAATTATTTGTAGGTATTCCTGTGAAGTAGTGATTCTCTGACAGAGAAAAGCACACCCTCTTACCGACCGAGCTCTCCGCACTGACGGAAGCCATTTTATGTCAATAGATTTGCCTCGGAACATTGAGGAAATAGTGATGATAGTGATATAGTGATCGACAGTGATACTTACATGACGTTAATGGTTACTGATCATTGATTTGATGGTAGCTGTGGTAGCAGTGCGTGTGACCCGTGTGACCGCGTGTGACGGTAGTTTGACGTTTTTTTTTTCCAGTGTGAATTGTAGGGAAGTAGTGGCAGTAAAAAATGTAATTTGGATCGGCGTTTTAAGAGCATGTTTACAACTTCAAATCCAGTCTTTTCGAAGGCGTAAATGAAATGGCCTTTTTTAAATGGCATTTTCTCTTGTTAGAAGTATTAACTATTTTTGCTATTGTTACCTTGGAATCCTTCACTTTAGGTTCTAGCGACTGTTTTAACGGTGGACCATCACCTACTTACTGCTCGAATGATAGTGTATCGTGCAGTTGTCAGGTAAATATAATAATTTAAAGGCTATTAAGTTAATTTCAAGTGTGAATCAGGAATGAAATGACCTTATGACAAACAAGCTGCCCGCCTCGTATTATGCCGAAAAGTGTACTACAAAGTTGTACAGCACAGTACGGTGCAATATATTGTATATCTCGCTGGGATGGGTGTTCTTCGTACTAGAACCAGTGAGGAACCACACCACTCAACCTTCAAGATTATAGTAAGAGATGAAAGTAAAGATTGCCCCTTGTGATTGAATTAATTAAGCCCCATGTCATGAAGACGTGTGGGTGAGTATTTGTATACGTTATGTATTATTTGCAATGTTCCAAGCACAGCAGGTTTTCTTGTCTAATGAAACAATTAGGCGCTTTCCTGGTAGTAATTAAAAATATAATTTTAGTCCTTTAGTTCCAGTGACTACCAGTATGTCAAAGAATTTCATATTCCATGTTCTCTGAATTTCTGTGCTTTAGATTTTTTATATTAAATTATTTTCAGCCTCCTTTTGTATTACATTGCTGCAACTCTCAATATGCAAATCTCATCTTGGTCTTTCATAATTATTATGTCTTGTCTTTTTGCCAGAACCTCCTTATCTGTACCCCTCGATTCCACGCTACTGTTATATCCTCATGTAGGCTTAGGTGTGTGTGAGTATCATTTTTAGTTTTTTTAGTGCTTAATCTCTTGCATATTAAGTAACGTGGATGTGTACAGCCTTTAACATGTCTTACTAGGTAATTATTGCTGAGCTGGGATAGCTCACTTTGTATATAATGGCCTATGAGCTGGGTGGGTGGGTTTGACTCCCAGCAGGGGCGTGATTTTTCTTTTCTCTACAGCTTCCACACCAGCTTTGGGGCCTACCCAGATTCCTATCCAGTGCATACCAGGGGCAAAGTGGGAAGGGTATAAAGCTGACTACCCACCTCCACCTACTACTGAGGTCCCCTGGCATAGTCATTATGTGATGCTTGTTTAAGCACAGGGACAACTTTACCTTTCATTTTGTACTCAATTTTTGTTTTGCCAGAACAGGGCATCCTAATGTGAAGTAGCCAGTAGGAAGGGTATAAAGCTGACTACCCACCTCCACCTACTACTGAGGTCCCCTGGCATAGTCATTATGTGATGCTTGTTTAAGCACAGGGACAACTTTACCTTTCATTTTGTACTCAATTTTTGTTTTGCCAGAACAGGGCATCCTAATGTGAAGTAGCCAGTAGCTTCTTCATATTCCTTATATAAATGGCATTTACTCTCAGTTTTTTCTTTGAGAATCTTTCTCTTAAAATAGTTTGTACTGATGACCTGATCCTGAGTTGCCATCGTCATACTTTTCCTGTTTCTCCCTTTATGTCTCCAAACTTCTGCAATCAGTAGGGCTGTACCTTATCCATTGGTTTTTTGTCCAACTGTGCTTAAATTGTTCAACATCGTCTTTTATTCTTCCTCTTCCTCGTCTGTCAGAAACGAAAAGTTGGTCTTTTTTGCCTCTTTTTAGAGCTGTGTCACAACAAAGGTACAAAACTATGATTACATGCCAGATTGTTACAAGTGAGCCATGGGCATACTTTTAAATTTTCTGACAAATTTGAATTTGGTGGTAAGGTAATTTAGTTTAGTTAAAACTAGCAAAACACAACACAGAACACGATACACATATGCATGTAGGAAGAATGCTCACATAAAAGAGGATTGGCATAATTCGCGTGTTTGAGTGTGACGTAGGATGAATCCTGAAAAGTTTTATTATTTAGAATTCATCAACATATATGACGAATACAGTTTTTAGTCATTTTAGAATGAAGACATCATGGCATGCAGTACAATAGTTTAACGTGCATAAAGACACCTGAGGATGGCACATTAGTGCTGAAACATGTAGTGTGGAAGTGAAGAATAAGGTGAAAAAGTGTATACACTGTAAGACGGTTAGCATAAACCATGGAAATTTTGTTATGTTTGCAAACACCTCTCTTCAACTTTGCTTTAGAATATGCCATTAGGAAGGTCCAGGAAAACCAGGTGGGACTGAAATTAAATGGAACACATCAGCTGTTGGTGATGATGTGAATCTGCTGGCTGATAATATAGATACCATAAAGAAAAACACAGAAACTTTATATGACACTAGTAAGAAGGTTGGACTAGAAGTAAACACAGAGAAAACTAAGTATGTGTTGCTATCTTAACACCAAAATCCAGGGCAAAATCATGACATGAAGATAGGTGACAGATGTTTTGAAAATGTGGAACAGTTCATATGTTTGGAAACGACTATAACAAATTAAAACCTGATTCAGGAGGAAATTGAACCTGGGAAATGGCTGCTACCATTGAGTCCAGAAACTTTTGTCTTCCTGTCTGCTTTCTAAAAAACATAAAAATTAGAATATACAAAACTATAATTTTGCCCGTGGTTCTGTATGGGTGTGAAACTTGGTCTCCTATATTAAGAGAGGAACATAGACTAAGGATGTTTGGGGACAGGGTGTTGAGGAGAATATTTGGGCCGAAGAGAGATTAAGTGACAGGAAGCTGTAGAACACTACATAATGAGGAGCTTCATAACTTGTACTCTTCTTCAAGTATGCTTAGAATGATCAAGTGAAAGAGGATGAGATGGTCAGGGCAAGTAGCATGAATGGGGGAGAAGAGGAATGCATTTAGGATATTGGTGTGAAAGCCAGAAGGAAAGAGACCACTGGGAAGACCAAGACATAGGTGGGTTGACAATATTGATATCAATCTTAGAGAGATAGGATGGGATGGTGTGGATTGGATTGATCCAGCTCAGGATAGGTACCAATGGAGTGCTCTTGTGAACAAGGTAGTAAACCTTCAGCTTCCATAAAATGCTGGGAAGTTCTTGAGTAGCTGCACAATTGGTAGCATCTGAAGAAGGGCTCAGCTTCATGACTGAGTTGTAAACACTAACAAATTGATCAAGCATAAATGCTGATGACAGTGTAATTAATTCCAAGACTTCTCATATAACAGGC
The DNA here is from genome assembly GCF_002891405.2 of Cryptotermes secundus. Lineage (NCBI taxonomy): Eukaryota > Metazoa > Arthropoda > Insecta > Blattodea > Kalotermitidae > Cryptotermes > Cryptotermes secundus. The sequence continues at coordinate 698,002 of NW_019738963.1, forward strand.
CAGAAGTTTTATTACACTTATGAATAGACAAATTCGCTTAAGTATAAAAGGTTGTTTTCATTTCCAGTAATGTATTTGTGATCAAAATTTGTGCATTGGGTGACAGAGGTGAAGCAACAACAATAATTATAGTAACAACCCACTGTTTGAAAGTTCTGAAACCATGTATTGGTAATAATGGTGTACATTATTANGTTCATGCAAATAATAGTAACAATTATACCATATTTAAAAATTGTTTGGGGAGAACTTTTCTGGCTCCGAATACATCAACATCCCTGCAAACAACATTAGCAGCTGCTACACATCTAGCAGAGGGACAATTTTTACATGAGGAGCAAACATTGAACAATGCAAAGTCTGTGATATACCAAGCAGGAACTTGGAGAACAACAAATTCCAAAACAGAAGGACAGAATTTCAAACCAAAGTAAACTTGAGTAAGAAAGAGAGCAAGGCCGCGCCATAGCCCAAGTGGTTAGTCTCTGGCTTCCCACCGTGGCGGCCCGGGTTCGATCCCAGCTCTGGTCAAGTGGGATTTGTGGTGGACAAAGTGGCACTGGGGCAGGTTTTCTCCGAGTACTTCAGTTTCCCTTGCCAGTCTTCATCTCACCAATTGCTCCACAATCACCCTCACTTATCACGTGTAGCTGGTACAATAGGCCAGAAGTGGCTGCAGTACATGGGACTTAGTCATACCTCACTAGCAATAAAAAGAAAGTAGTGCTATCCCATTTTATGGTATGATGTTTTGAATTACCCAGAAGTCCATAGGTGTTCTTGTGAAATTAAATAGTCTTGCTTTTGTTTGGATATACTTTGTACATTTCTGTAACAATTTGGAATTTGGTGATGAATAATGTAGCTTAATTAAATTAAATTAAATTTACTTATGTTTGTGTTGGGTGTGAGAGGCATAAAAATGAACCATAGAATATGTAAGAAGATTGGTGGGAGATGTCATGTGGCTATGTGCTGAAGAGAATTGAGTTCATGTTTGCTATGTCATAAGTTGATATGTACGAGTATAATTCATACTTCTGGAAGACCATATAATCCCATTGTGTCGTAGTTTTGATAAAGTTTCACGTCATTGTGGGAGTTGTTTACAACTAACACAAGGGGTGGTGTAGACCCCCTGGAAATATATACATATAAAATTTCATGAAAATTTATGTCTCTTAGTTTAGTTATCAATAGAGGACACATTCATATGGTCATGAGACCATAAACTTAGGATTCCTTGTAAAGCAGCATAAAATTCTTTGGGCTGCTGTTGGAACCAGGCGGTGACTTCCCATTAGTACAGCTTCATCAAAGGGAAAATATTCTGCCAAAAGATGATGTTTAAGAGGGCCGAACAAATGGAAGTCGCTTGAAGCAAGACTCATCACCTGTGACAATTCGGGCTAGCATATTGTGTCCTTCATCGTGGTAGCGATTGAGATGCTGTAATGACAGACGCATTCTTTGCATATTGTGTTGTGGGGTCAGCATGTGCGGCACCCATCGTGCACAGACTTTGTGAAAGCCTAACCTGTCATGCATTATGAGGTAGGCCATGCCATGTGAACAACAAATAGCAGTAGCTATAGTGTCTATAGTTACCCTTCTGTAGGTAAGTCACCGCCTGTTTCCGACAGCAGCCCAAAGAATTTTATGCTGCTGGTTTTCAGGGGCTTGTGAAACGATGGGACAAGTGCCTCAATGTACAGGGAGATTATGTTGAGATTTAAGCGCATTTTTCAAGCCAATACTGTTATTTAAGTTCTATATCCATTTGTAACTTACTTATTGACACCTATGTATTTTGATTAGAGAATGGTGAGGAAAGAACGTGGAAAGGCCTGAAGCAGATGGAGAGCTAAAGGGATATTCATAACTCTGCTTCAAGATGTATGATGAAATCCCATTCTATTTGGAGCCCTTCATATGATTTAAAGCTTGTACATATTCTTCTATAACATGTTATAAAGTTGGAAGTATTGAAATGCTGTGTTTAAATGTACGTGGTGCAATCCAGAAGTTCCCGAAATATATTAATAAAAACTATTACATCTTACCTGGATCTTATTCTGCACCATATCCATCAAAGTAGTCCCCTTGGGAGTGCATACACCGATCCCAGCATTTCTGCCACTTTTGAAATGCATCCTGGAAGTCTTTCTTTGTTTGGGTGTTTAGTACCATCTGCGTTTGCACTTGAATTTCCTCAACTATCAAATCTTCGCCCCTTCAACTTGAGTTTCATCTTGGGGAAGAGAAATAAGTCGCATGGAGCTAAGTCTGGCGAGTACGGTGGGTGGGGAACAACTACCATCTTGTTTTTAGCCAAAAATTCCTGCACAGTGTAAGCCGTATGTGGTCGTGTGTTGTCATGGTGGAGTACCCAGTTGTTTGTGCACCACTTCTCTGGACGTTTTTTCCTCATGTCCTCCCTCAAACACCTTAGAACAACACGATATAACTCTTTATTGACTCTCTGACCAGGAGGGACGAACTCCTTATGGAACAATCCCATCAGTATCAGAAAGACAGATCAACATGGACTAAATGTCGCTCTTGATTTGTCGAACTTTTTTTGGCCGAGGTGAAGAAGGGATCTTCCATTGCGACAATTGCTCCTTACTTTCAGGGTCGTAGCCATAAACCCAACTTTCGTCACCAGTGACAACCTTCGAAAGAAATTTTTGATCCTCCTGAAGCTGTTGTTGAAGTTCTCTGCAGACTTCCAAGCGATGCTGCTTCTGTTCATTTTGCAGCAGTCGTGGCACAAACTTCGCCGCAATCCTCCTCATGTTCAGTGCCTCTGACAAAATTCGTTGACATGTACCATAACTTAGTCCCAAGGTGTTACAGAGGTCTTAGGTGGTCAGTCTACGATCTTGCAGAATCAAATCCCTAACTTTCCTGACATTTTGTGGTGTGGTGCCAGTTTACGGCTGTCCCAACCGATCGTCATCATCAGTCAATGTTTGGCCATTTTTTAAATGCTTATACCAGTCATAAGTTTGTGTCTGGCCTAAACTGTTGTCACCAAAAGCTTGCTTCAACATTTGGTGCGTTTCTGCAACGGTTTTCCCAAGTTTAAAGCAAAACTTTATACAGACACGCTGCTCTCTCAGGTCAGCCATCGCGGAACCGCAAACTCAGGGAAACACAACAATGGAAATACATTCACCAACAATAAACCCAACCACTAAACTCGACGCTGCTTTCCATGCTGATTCAAGAAGGGTGTGTGGGGGAGACATAGCGGTATTTCGATGTACTCATAACCATTCACGTGCAAAATTCAAATTTTGGAAACTTTTGGATTGCACCACGTTTTATATGTTGACAGAGATACACCATGTTAGGTGACAATTTTGGCAGTGATGTGACTCTAACAATGTTTCTTCTCTTTACAGCTTCCATATTCAAATTCCTGCATGGTGGTGTCATTCTTACCATCCGGTAAGATAGCATTTCATTGCTAATCAGCTGAGAATTGTAATGACTAGCAAATTTGATTTCTTCAGATTGAATGGAAGCATGATGTGTTTAGAGCGTTTTTTATTAATATTCTTCATGTGATGTAGTTCATATATATCAGAAAATTATTTTCGTTTTGGTTGGACAGTTGCGTGGTGCACGCAGTAGCGTAGTTTGGTTGAGGGGCTATGCTACAAGCTGGAAGGTCCCGGTTTCAAGCCCCAATGAGGGGCTTGAATGAGAGCACACGTAGTACAGACAAGCAGCGGCACTCACACAAGAAGACTACATTAAATAACACCTGTACAGTGTGAAAACAAGAACTAGCCGCTCCAGCACTTAGACATAGGGCGAGTAACCCTAAGAATTTTAAATTTTAAATTTAAAATTTAGAGAAAAATTTTAAAAGGTTTTAAAAACATCATAACTAAAGATTTTTAGAGTGCTACTACAAGAATATCGGGTTTGACGTGTGCAACATAATCTACATACCAGACACATATCAACGATGTAGATGTTGATAATACGAAGAATGTGACATTGTGTTTTTAAATGTTAAGTTTTAGACTGGGTTCAGTGTGGCAGCAACGTTAAGAGTATACACCTGATGATGGCCGATAGAGGCCGAAACATGTAGTGTAGAAAGAACAAGATCAAAGACATATAAATATATATTGTTTGCACTTAGGATGGAGTTTGTATCATTTACCCAATGAGGTCATTGGATTTTTATAATTGACCTAATCCTTCCAGCCACACTATGGCCATGGGGTCGACTCAGCCTCTAACAGAAATGAGTACTAGGAATTAATTAAATAATTTTCCTGGGGAGTAAAGCGCGCCCGATGCATAAGGCTGCAACCTTACTGCCATCTTTGAACCAATTGTCTAGATAATGTGGGACCCTCAACGTCTCACAACCCTATGGGTCTTCACAGCCTCTTACAGGGATAGCTTTACTTTTTACTTACTTACTTTGGACAGTTGTGTTATCAGTCTTTTGTTTTATGTTGTTTATTGTATGTACTCCCTGTGCCAGGAAGAATCATCCCCCCTTCCGTTTCAGCTGAAGTAACATGCGAATGCTTCGCAGCTGCAACTGATGTAGTTCATACATAGTGTTGATAGTGAAAAGACATTTACAGGTATGCTAATGCCCAGACAGTAAATATTATCTGTACTAAGCAAGAGTTCCCACTGCAGGATTTAACTTAAATATTCATGTGTAGAGTTTTTTGTGTAAGGATCATATCCTTTCTTACTTAACATATGTTTCTATGAGAGAAGGAATTAAAAGATATGTTATGTCTCTTTTTCTTTTTTTCTTTTCCCCAGATTGTGCAAAATGGACGTTTAATGTTGGTGGTTTCTCACCTAGCCTTGGGTCATTGGTGCTAAAGAACTGGCCATCTGTAGTGTCAAGTTACCAGTACTCTGTCTTCAATGTAACATTCACAGATATCAAGTGGACATGTAAGAACGCTAAACTGATACCATCTAAATTTGATCATATACTTCCTTCATGGGTCTCATTCTTCTGTATTTGAGAGGCTTGTTATAACTTGTGCTCTTTGCAAATTATAATTAGAATGATCAAGTCAAGTAGGATGAGATTGGCAGGGCATGTGGCATGAATGAGGGAGAAAATTGTGTATAGGTTATTGGTTTGAAAGCCAGAAGGAAAGAGACCACTAGGAAGACCAAGACATTTGTGGGTGGGTAATATTAAAATGGATGTTATAGATATGGGATGGGGTGGTATGGACTGGATTAATCTGGCTCAGGGTATGGCTTAATGGAGGGCTCTTGTGAACACAGAAGTATGCCTTCATCTTCCATAAAATGCTGGGAAGTTCTTGAGTAGTTGCACAACTGGCGGATTCTCTAGAAGGGCTCAGCTCCATGAAGTTAGTATATAGTTTTGTTTATACATGTTAAATGTGAGGTCTTGTGAACACCTGCACTGTTGATTCTGTAACAGGAATTGCCACTAACCTGTACCGAATGTAATCACCTTCCGAGAGCTTATGTTCTGGTCTTTGCGATACTTGGAGTTGTTGTTCAAAATCATTTTTTGAACATACTTTGAAGTACCGTCATTACATTTCTTTGGATGATTGATTGATTGAGGTGAGCTCTTTCTAAGGGACCCAACAGAGTAGGTGTCTTCCCCTTGCCTGAGGACAGAAACAGGTCCATTTTCTAAAATGTTGTGTTTTCTAGTTTCAAGAATGGTGGATGATGGACGAAGGCCAAAACCCAAGTAATTCTGAGTGTTATACACCACTGGCAGAACCCTTTAGAATTTATGTGGAAAAGTATTTATTATACATACATATATGGCTCTGTATTGCAGGCAGTTTGAGCAAATTGATTTTGTTCTTTGGACTTCCTGTATGAATAGTGTTTTATCACTGATTGCTGTATGTGCCCAGGTTTGCATATTTTAATATTGTATTCTCTTACAGCTCTACGTTTTAGGTTTGAGCAGCATGGATATTACAGTAAACACTTCTGCAGAGAATTTCATGTGTCTTCAGAATATAATATTCCAGAACTGTTCTATGATTGTCGATGGACAAAATCAGAATATGAGGGGACACCTTTCACTTTTGAATATGAAGCTCAAAATGCACAACATACTGAAGCAAGAAGATATGTAATGAAGCTCCCATTTTATGCAAATATAGGTATGAGTGTCCACACTTTAATTAACTAGTGCTCAGTGATACATCATCAGATGAAATACTCGTACTACATATGTGTTGATTATACTTTACTTATGTTTGAAAAATATACATTTTTTTGAGGGTGAAGAGGCCTGCTGTATGGGACATAATGTTTTATAGTCTTGTGAAAGTCAGCAAATGTTTTGGAGGAACATAACTCCTCCACCTTCATAGTCAGAAAATAAGGCAAGCACAAAATCAATTTGAAATGGACGGCAAGTCTTTGTTTGAAAAGTGGTCAGTCTAATTTGCACCTGAGTCACGAGCAATGCTGACTGTTGTTTTTTGTGATTTTCTCAGTCCTTCAAGGTAAATGATAGGATAGGACCTTGTTTAAGCCTCAATGACTTTCTATCAGATCATTTTGAATTCATCATGTATTCATCCTGATCTATATAGACTTGACCCTGAAAGCATAAATTACAACTCACAAATGAATTCAGTGCCCTGAAAAGTTTCACACCATTACTGTGAGGGATATGGTGGTACCACTTTTTACTCTGATTTAGTTTGAAGTTTTCAGAACCCCTGAGCATGTTTTTGAATGATGTGTAAAACTGGATTGGTTTCATTGCGGCTGTATGCATATTTGCTAAGAATGTAGATTGTTTATGTGTCTTGTGTGATTTGTAGTAGAAAATCAGTGTTTTATTATGTGGTTTATGACAAAATTAAAATGTTTTTTGTTCTTCTGAAAACATTTTGACACCAGAAAATACTACAGTTAGTTAAGTCCAGGTTGGTTCAGGTGTCCTGGAGTAGCATCAGCTTCTCTAGGTAATCAGGGAATCTACTCATAGAATGTCTGCTGCTGTTACAGCAACTTAAATGAAAATATTAATGTCTAATATAATGTGATTATATTCTTCCTTTTGTTCATATCATACTAGATTAGTAATACAATTTCATTATACTCACTATTTTACTGAACAGGAAATGTACTGAGCACTTAGAACTCCTGTATTTGAAAAGTCATTTTTGAGACTAGAGTTTCTGCATGTATTTCCAACTGTTTAGTCAAGGCCGCGCCATAGCTCAAGTGGTTAGTCGCTGGCTCCCCACCACGGCAGCCCGGCTTCAATCCCAGGTCTGGTCATGTGGGATTTGTGGTGGACAAAGCGGCGCTGGGGCAGGTTTTCTCCGAGTACTTCGGTTTCCCCTACCAATCTTCATTCCACCAATTGCTCCACAGTCACCCTCACCTATCATCTTGGGCTGGTACAATAGACCAGATGTGGCCGCAGTACAAGGGACTTAGTCCCACCCCACTAGCAATAAAAAAGACTATTCAGTCAGCTGTACACTGACAGACCTCAGCAAATTACATAGAATTGTTATAGACTCAGAATGTATTTTTCACTTTACTTTGTATTGTATTTGCTGTCTCTGAAGACCTGATGCAATTTCTTCCTTCCTCCTTCCTTTCTTTCATTTTATCTATATATGTTTATTTTTCATTTTTCAGGACAAGGAACTGAATTGAAAAATTGGATTTCATTTTTATATGTTGATGTGTCAGAGTTGCCACTTCTCACAGCAAAATGGCAGCAAGCGCCCTCACATTTTGGTGTACAGAAGTACAGACTTCAGGTGTTCAGGAGGGGAGAAGACTCAGAAATTAACTTGGAGGCTTCAGAAGTGGTGCAGGGAAATAATGAGGGCCATGAATTGAGTTTTAGTTTTGACACTTTTCCTGCTTCTGGCGACTATCATTTTGAGGTGTGCATACTCAGTGATAATTGTACTAATGGTGTGTGCCAAGTATCCAGGTCCCCAGATGTGCCTGTACGTAAGTATGATGGATGAGTTTCAGAAATTTATTTGTTCCACAGATTACATCAGTAAAATTTGGGAGTCATTAACTGGAGTTACTGAATATTTATAATTAGTTAATTGTTCACAATGAAGCATTTAATTTGTCAGTAGATTATTCATGCAGTTAATGCATGAATTTAATGCAAAAAATTTAGCAGTTAGCAAGTGTAAAGTTGAAAACTAGTCTGCTAAAAATTTTCAAAACCTGCACAAGAATAAGAGGGTAACTACAAATGAGTTCTACTTTGTTGCGTTTCCAGGTGGCTTTATAACAAGGACATTAATAGCTGCTGTTATAGGATGTGTGATTCTTATACCACTCTTCCTTTTTGTGCTATGGATGTGGAAGAGGCAGTTTAAGCCTCTGACTGGTGAGTTATGAACTTAATGTGTCCCGTGGTACACAGTATTATGTCGCTGTTTTTGTTTTCATTAATTGATAGATACGTTCATTCATTTTATTTGGCATTCATAATTGCTACAATGGTAACACTTGAACAAATCACATCATTAAATACATAATTCTTGAAATTTTTCGCCCAAATGCCTAGAGGATTAGCATTTGTCAACAATAAATAATCACTCTTGACATGGTTAACCTGTAATTAAAATATAACACACACTATCAAGCAAGATAAATAATCAAATTAGATACTATATCTATATCTTTAATTCTTTAAAAATCGGCCTGCATGATCTGTAATTTACACCTTTCATTAAGCAATGTATCCTTTTTTTGTATTTTCAATAAATGAAAATATATGCGTTAATGTTTCAGTATTTTATTATGAACTTTTAATGTGCTGAAGGCTACATTTATCACAGGCAGGCTATACAGCAGAATAGTTTTTTCATAAAGAATCACATTTTAAAGTAGTGAGAGAGGTTTCATTCTTTTTTCCTTTGTCACTCTTTGAGTTTCTTAATGCCTTTGTACAAAATTGTTTTTCCCTCTGGCAATTCAGCAAATATGTTTCTCTGCTAAATTGAACTTCAGTTGGTTGAAATCAGAAGTAGGTAGCAGAAACTGTCAAGAGATTCCAGAAGTTTCTTATTTCAGCATTATAACCAAATGTGAAAGATAAGCAGCAGTGCAGGGCGGGTAGTTTTAAGCAAAGCGATAGGTTTGATATCCGTGTGGTTTTCAGTGCTGGGTATTCTGTGCAATTGTTGGATTGCTGTTTACTTCATTTTATTTACTGTAATGAAGTTTACTGTTATAAAATCAGCATCATTTGTATGCAGTTAACATACTCGTAATTACTTCTGCTGTTGAACAGGAGCTCCAAAACTTGCATTTTTATGTGTGTTGACCTGTTGCATGTTTAACCGTTCTCCCTTTAGGCTTCTAGCCCACAAGTTGGTTGCCACCTTTTTTTACTGTCCGTCTTGTTCGCCTTACGTTCGGCGCCACTTTGACTGCCCTACCTGGTGTTGCCGCTGCTGAAGTTGTTAGGTCGTGGCTGGTTCCGGCTTGACCAGGCTCCACCGCTTCCTCCTCCCGTTGAGATTACAGGGGTTGGAATTTCAGGATGGGACCTGATGTAATGGGCGCCAGCAAACAGCTAAGTGCGGTTTGCGATTCATTATAAAGGGGGGGAAGGCATGAGTGGGTGGAAGCTGGTGATGGGTTTGACTAGCTCATGGCGATGAGTCTCTCCTCAGGTCGGCTACGGGTCAGGCTCGTACAAGTGAGGGTGAAGCACTTCTAACCAACACAATGCACTGTACCACTAGAACATTTATTGTTTTCTTACAGTCGCTTGGCGGTATAAATCAACACAATCAGACTTAGTTTCGGCTTTCAAGCAGCCGGTGTTGCACTTGCTCAAATTACCCGATCATGCCGACTTACCATCGTCCGCTTATGGATTAAGCTAGATCTCTTTTAAGTTATGGCCAAATTTTGCACTTCTAAGAATTATTTAACTTAACGAGCCAGTATAATCGTGGGGTTTGCCTCCGCCAAGTTCGAAAGTTTGTAGCAGACTCAGATCTTAAACTGGACTCTCTGCCGAGCCAGAGGTCCTAACTGCGTTGTATCTGCCTATTCTCCTCTCCTGCTAATTTCCCTGATAGGCTGTTTCAAATAAGGGGAGTTGGCTTAATTTTTGGTTCTGGCCAATGACCGATTGTTTTAGAGGGAGTTTCAGCCTAAAATACCAAACGGCGAACTTGACAGCGATGCAACTTATGAGGGGTTGCTAATGATCTCCTGGCACTCCCACTTTTGACTTACGGCTGGTAGGGACTGTCACTTCTCGAATACTCAAAGTGGCTTGCCGCTGTAAGTCACCTTCTCAATTTCTAAAGAAACTCAGTGGGGTTCCTTGAAGTATAATTTCTGCCCCTTTCGAAAACAGCACCAGATGCTTGGACACAAGGACTAGCAGATGTCCTTGTCCGCGCAAGTTCGGTCTATCTGCTCATCGCCTACTGCTTGTTCTGTGTGTCTTAAACCTATGTTTCTTCGTAATTCTTGTTGTCTACTTGATAAGCTACTGAAATAAAAAGAGGGGGGGGGGAAGGATTTCAGTGGTGTGGTTACACATGACCTCATCAAATACACCTTTTATAGTGCCATCATACTGAAATTGTAATAGTATAAGCACACAGCAACACTGAAAATGAATTTTTGCATCTGTTTGTTTTTGGTCATTACAAAGATTTGTTAATTCCTTGAATAATTTTGTTTTTTTTTTCTTTTTCTTCCCAGGAGATGTTAAATTACCAGTAGTGTTAATTATTTATAGTCCATCTCAAGCATCTCACATTAAGTCTGTTGTGGCATTAACAGAATATTTAAGAAACCACTGCTTTGTTGAAGCATTGTTGGATCAACTGGATATTCCAGATTCTGAAACAAAGGTATGAAGTGAAAAATGCATGGCCTTAAATATGCTCATAGAGTGATTTAGCACATAACATGATGTTTCATGTACTTTTATGAATGTTGTTGAGGAATGCAGCTGGTCACAGTAGGTGTAAGGCAGGAACTGTCTTCGCTTGCTTGGATGCTGAGATTGTGGGTTCGAATCCCACCTAAGGTAGGAATGTTTGGTGTGTGTATGCATTTATTCTGTGTTTGTGATGTTCTGTGTTTAGGTAGAGGCCTTATGACAAGGTGTCACTTGTCCAAGGAGTCCTACCATTTGTGAAAAATGATTACAGAACTGAATAAGGCCAGGGCCTTGAATGGGCTGGAAGAGACATTGAAAAAAAAAAGGTTGAGAAATACAATGCATGTAGCTGACATATATGTGTGTGTGTGTGTGGACGCATGTGCTCACATGTATACACATGCAGACTGGTATTCAGAATTTTGAACTTCATAAAATATCCTGATATATTGGGTTTTCGGACTTTATCCATCGTCCTGGTTTTTAAGACAACTAATAAAAACACAACGTTTCGGAAACTGGATCTGTTTCCGTCCTCAGGTGATTGGATCAGGTCCAGTGATTGAGGCTAGCTCTTTCTAGCGGACCCAACAGAATAGGTGTTTTCCTTCACCTGAGGACGGAAACAGATCCAGTTTCCGAAACGTTGTGTTTTTATTAGTTGTCTTAAAAACCAGGACGATGGATAAAGTCCGAAAACCCAATATATCAGTGTGTTATACACCATCGTCAGAATCCTATAGTAACTACTTATTCATAAAATATTGTTTGTTCCTCTAGCTTCCTACATGAACATGTGGTTACAGATCTTGTTTCAAAAGTCAATTTTTTGAAATATATATGAATACATACAAGAGAAAGAGACCATAAAATGTTGATAGAAGGGTAACATAAAGTAAAGACCTTAAACTTAACATAAAGTATTTAAACAAATCTGAAGAGATGAATGCTTTTGGTTATATTCTTCTTATAGAATTGCAAGTCATGTAATATTAACAGCACAATGGACATTTTTCAGTTATTATGGAGACTGTGAAAGTTATGTGCTTTTCTGTTTAGGATCCATTCATGTGGTGTAATGAAGCGTTTTCCAGAGCTGATTTTGTAATGGTTGTTTCTTCTCCACCGAAATGTTGCAGCCAGGAAGGGATATTCAGGAATGTAGATGTCGTTGCTCTGCGTTTCTTTAAGGAGCAGTTCTCTAAACGTAACTACAGACCAGAGTTCTTTTCTGTCTTGATGCCATATTGTACTGAAAAAGATATTCCTGAGGAGGCAAAGAATCTTCGAATGTTCAAACTAACCAAAGACTTGGATAGAATGCTGTGGTATATTCATAATGGAGGTAGGTTTCCTACTGTTTTGGATTCTGCAAGGACTTTGCTTGGACCTAAACTTAGAGGGGGTAAGTCTGATTTGAACAATAGCGGTAATATTTTCCTGGCAGCTATGAAGGAAGCGGAGTATGATTTAGTCAGAGGTTGTAATTGCAAGAACCAAAATGTTAGGGAGAATGATGAACATGATACTGAGATTACAAGTTGTTTGACAAAACTTAGAACACCAGGTGAAGAAGGGAACAAGTATGAAAGAAACTTACATAAGAATGCCTCCACAGAAGATTTAGTGGTGAGTCCTGAACCGCTTAATGTGGAATTTCCATTTTTGTTAGATGATTTAGACTTGACAGGTAATGTAGAGATGAATGTGGAGCCCATGAAGAAGAACAGTGAAGCTGTTCATTTGGGATTTGATCTGAATATTATGAAGTTGTAGAACAGTAATCAGTCCTGCATTTTGGTGGACATTTACAAATCTTCTTATAATCTCTCGACATTCGTGATGGATGTTCTTAGTAAGTAAATGTTTCCTGCAGATTAAACCTAGAACTGAATTGCCTTGAGCACTATTTAATACAGTAATTACCAGAATCCATTGTATTTGATGGAAGCACTGCTATCATGTTACTGTTGAGGCTTCTGAATCCAAAATATGCCCTTTTATTTCAAGCATGTATCCGAATATCATGCAGCATAGTTTGGTAAACAAAAACAAACACAGTGGCTTTAGTCCACAAGTGAACATACTGACTGAACGAATGCTGCTTGTCGGTGAAGTTAGTGCCGACTTTAGCAGATAAAGGTTGTCCCATGGTCAGCACAACGAATCCCCGTAGCTGTTAATTTCGGTTTTCTAGACTGGTGCCTCTACTTTTCCATTCAAGTAGCTCCTCAATTATCCTCACGAGACTGAGTGGACCCTGTTCCAGACCCACTACTTCTGAGAAAATCTGGTAGCGCCAGGAATCAAATCTGGGACCTCTGGGTCTGTAGCCAAGAGCTCTGACCACTAGACCACAGAGGCGGTCCATAGTTTGGTACTTAATAGAAAAATCCATAAAATCTCTTGGAAGATTACAGAAACCTTGGTAATTGGTGGTGTTTTGATATTTTTTTATCAACATTACTAAATGGCAAGATGGGCTGTTATATTCATTCAGAAATTTTCAGTAGAAGTTGTGTTTCATCTTCATGAAAGTACAGAAAGTATAATACATGAAATTAGAATCGTAATATTGTGTGGAATGTATACAACATGTTCACATTCAACTAAAATTTTTAACAAATCTCATCTTTCAGCATGTCTTCTTTTGAATATATGTGGGTATTATAAAATGGATTAATAAATTTTAATTGAAGGCATTCTGGTCTGTCACACTATTTGACATTAAATAACATCATTGAGTGCAACCAGTTTGATTTAATTACACAGAAAATTTAATGTGTTTCGGTCTTAAAGAGACCATTGTTAGAAGGTGCTCAACAGGTGAGGAAGTGCTTTATGGTTATAAAGGCCAGTTGTTCACCAATTACACCCTGTGGAGTTAATTATATACAAATTCAGCAAAAATGAAAGTTATTCAGCTTACAGTTGTTAATGTGATAAAATGTTTTGAAGTTTAGAAGCTGTGTATGGAGTCGCCTGTTAATCCTCCGATTAGTTATTAGAATATCCTTTGTCTTTATATAGTGTATGTAGTGACCTGTTGTGGCTTGTATGGTGTGTTGTGTCCAATTTAACTTGTCATTGTTGTACTGTAGATTTTGTCATGTTAACTTGATTTGTTGAATGTGCACACAACAGCAGCAGTGAGTCAGGGATCTTCAATCAGTTCAGGTAAGATTTTCTTGTATTCTGAATACAGAAATACAAAAGAATGATTGTAGCAATAATGAATTAAACTAAAGGAACAAAAAGTGCAGTATGTAGAAAAACGCATACATTAAGAAGAATGATAAAATTTTTCAAATTGATATGAGTAACAGGTGTTTCAAATATCAAATTCATGGATACTGAAGAGTCCACTGTATTCACGTCCTGTAATGCAGCAAAGGTTAAGGTGGCATTCTACCTTGGCACATATAAGGATTTCTGGTGTTACGATTTCAGTAGCTGATGTAATCTCATGTGTTAATGTTTCAACATGTCCACTGACTCCAGTAACTGAACTTTTTATATTTACCCTCAGAAAAAATTAAAGGAGCGTTATGTCTGGCGACCTAGGAGGCCATGAAGTAGGGCCTTTCCACATCCATTAAGCGGGAAACTTACTGAAAGGTTGTTAAAAGGGAGCAGTTTACGATCTTGTTGAAAGATTTCAGCTTCTTCTTCTTCCAGTCATGGAAAAATGGAAATTTTCGCCATGTACAAGTAACTGGCTCCTGTTATGGTAGCCTCAGAAAAAATGAAAGATGAAGAATGCCATCACCACTGTGAAAACCTCAAATCTTACAAAATGAAAAATGTTTGTGCTCTGACAGGATGGTGTCTTGTTATCTGCTCTGTTATTGTATCATAAGAGATGAACATATGAAAGTTTACTAATGGAAATTCTAAGTGTTTGTTGTCGTCATTTTTGTTTCTGTTCCATATAGCTGTGTAATGTGGTTGCAGGCATGCATGTTTACAGTGTATTCACAATAATACATTTAACGCTGAACTTAATGCCATACGCATGTTATTACTGCAGACTGTATATTTTATAATCTTATATTTTAATTTGAGTTATCATATATATTTTATAAACCTCTACTGTAGATTGGAGTTATTGTTTATATTTTATAAACCTGTACTGTAGATTGGAGTTATCATTTATATTTTATACACTTATACTGTAGATTTAAATAAAAATCCTCTTCTGTCCCCAAAGTCATCCAGCATCTTCTTACGTCTTCTTCCGCATCTTCTGGTCACTTGTATCCGCCCATCTCGCATACATGGTATTTCTGTTTTTGGAAAGAGACTATCCAGGAAAAGTGATAAGGTGGTAGTTTTTCCATTTGCTTTCCACATCGCAGTACGACAGCCGTTCAAACCACTTTGGTCACGCCTGTTGCTATACGAACTTGAATCATCTCGAGCATCATTTGCTCTGTGCTTCAAGTCGCTGCTGATGACGCAGCTTCCGGCATCAGTTTTTGGTTTTTGGTGTCTCTCTTTGTCTGATGCCTACCCTTTGACCTGTCCAGCAAGGGAGGCCCTGCCAGTAGCTATGCTACCGCTGGTATAGCTCTCAAGGTCCATGGCCCTGTGGACCTGTTGTCTGACAGATTACTGATGAATGAATACTGTAGATTGAAGTTCTCAGCAGTGTGTGTAAAACGTGAGCTTTCAGTGTTACACAGGTTGAGGTGGCAGTTGTTAGGTTTATTGTATGTGTGGGGTTGCATGTGTTACAGTGGTGTGAAGATGAATAATTCAGATTAGCTTTCAGTCAGTCAAATGAAAATTTACATCTAATTTCTTTATGCATTTTTTATTAATCTGCATATTAACAACTTCTTCATAAAGAATTGTTATGCTTTGAATTCAGTCATATTAATTTTGTACTGTGTATGTTGAATATGTGCAGCTCATGTGGTTTCCTTATGTGAATGGCACCTTCTTTCTGTATGTTTACGAACATCCTTAACCACACGAATCTTTTGTTCCTATCCTCCTCTCTACTTCCATCTTGGCTTGGCTGGCTTCATAAATAAATACCGTGTTCAAAAATACTAATGCAGGCTGAAGTATCAGTTGTTAAATATACATATAATTTTTATTAACATAGTAGTGTAAGTAGGCAATAATATTTTTATGTGTAAATTTAATTTATAATATTTCAGTGAAGGTAAGAAGTAAGTTCTCCCTGTGCTTAATTAATTAAGCACTATGCCACAATTACATATGGGGGAGTAGATATATAGACCCATCTTTTCCTGACCTCAGCATTAGTTATGCCACAAAGACACGTGGGGTAGTGGATGTATAAACCCATGTTTTCTAGACCTCTGCATTGGTTGGAGGCAAGTGTCAGCTTCACACCCCAACTACTTTACCCCCCCCCCAGGGGATAGAGCCCCTGGTACCAATTGGATAGGAGGTGAGTTGGGTCCCAGAGCTGGTCTGTGACATGGATTAGTGAAAGTTCTTGACCCTACTGGGACTCAAGCTCCAATCCTATGGTTGTGCAGCATGTAGCCAGTCACTATACCGGCTGTGGTATCCTGGCTCTTATAATATTTCAATATGTCATTTATTTTATGAACATGTATTTACTGGTGTAAGTACACGTTGCTGTGCAGTGATGTTTTGTGAAATATATTAATACACTGAACCCTCAATACTAACTGCCTATAAATGTACAGGAGTCCTGGTATGTTTCAAAACAAATTATGTACCTTGTAAAAACTGTACTTACTTACTTACTTGTGGAGCTGAGCCCTTCTGGAGGAGCTGCCAATTCTGCAGCTACTCAAGAATTTCCCAGCCTTTTATGGAACCCGAAGGTTCATTACCGTGTTCACAAGAGCCCTCCACTGGTTGTAAAAACTATGGCTGTAAAAATATATTTTGTCTCGTTTAGTGCTGTAAACAAAATTAAGTAAGTAAGTAAGTAAAGTAAAGATATCCCTGTAACATGCCGTGGAGGCCCATATGGTTGTGAGATGTTGAGGTTCCCACATTTTCTAGACAGTCGGCTTATTGATGGCGGCAAGGTTGTCAGCCTTACACACCGGCCGCCCTTAACCCCCAAGAATATTCCTGGTACTCATTTCTGTTAGAGGCTGAGTTGACCCCAGGACCATAGTGCAGCTGGAAGGATTAGGTCAATTGAAAAACAATCCAACGACCTAATTGGGACATGAACCAGCACCCTTCTGGTTTGTAGCATAGTGCCTCAACCAGCTATGCTACCATGTGTCCCCTTTTAATGCTGTAAATACGTTAAGTAACTGAAGGGACATGGTGTCGCAAATATTTTGAGAGCTTTGGTAAAGTTACTGCTATAGCAATATGCTTAATGGTGTAATTGCATTGATGTAGTACGGAGTATTTTATTAGAGTTCTGGGAAGTAACAAGGAAACCATGTAAACTATAACACCATAGTTCTTATGATCTGTGTTGGTATTTTACCTCTAGGTGTATTAATATTTGTGAGACTTTAGATCAGAGTACCAGTCACTAGTTTTGTATATCATGTGATATATGACTTAAAAGTTTTAATGGTATGTTGATGTTCATTTAGTTTAATGAAATGTAATTTAAAAGCCTAACTAGTTCCAGCTTAGCTGGTCAAAAAATTCCTTGGCCTAAATGACATCCTGAGTCATTTGGGTCCGGTCCTCCTTTCATAACCTTGTACCTAATTTTGGATATTCTTCTACATTTGTGTCATCAAAGTGGACACTTTGTTAAAATTTTATAACTAATAATTTGTAACATTTATTTCAGTGCCCTCATGCATCTCACCCATCTTGCCTTTTTCAGCCTAAAGTGTTTGATAAAGAGTATAAATTGTGATGCTTATTATATAATGTTCTCACTCCTTCCTGTCCCCTAGACCTGAACATTTTCCCTGGTATTTTGTTTTCAGTCACCCAGTTCTGTTTAGAGAATAAGTTTCGCACTTAGTGAAGGCAACGTGCAATATTATGGTTTTTGATAGTGTAAGATACAAGATTCTGATAAAAATAGTAGCAAGAATTTAACAGATCTAAGCTACTCTTAACTCTGTCATGATGTACACAGCGGTGTAGAAATTCGTAGTTATTACAAACACCAAATTCTCCACCATCATAATCGCCCAGGGCAGGTACAGTAGGCCAATAAGTGGCCGATGTGCCGAGTGGACCCAGCTGGACTCCACCCCCCAGTATGCGAATTAAAAAAAAAATAATCGTCCTATGCTTTATTTGACTGTACTTTTTTATCAATTCGAACATAGTTACTTATAAGCAGCCATTAAATAGTATTTTGTTAAAAACAGTTTATTGGCAGGGAGCTGAAATTAGGTGTGAAAATGGATTACGATAAATATTGCAGTTTAAAATTAAGGAATGCTACTTTGTATTTTAATGACTTTGTTTGCTGTCATTTGACATTGTGTTGTTCACAGAAATAAAATCCACGTTACTAATTAATGCATTTATAGTCTGAAAGTGAAGGATAATGCATAAGTCTTCACTTGTTTGATAATTAACTATTAGATCTGCTTCATTGGCTGTAATGGTTTTCATTTGTGAAGAATTTTAATGGAAACTCAGTGTATTCCAGTGTGAGTTTATTTCTTCCTGCTTGTCCTAATTCTGGATCCTGGAACAGCTCAATCTCACTTATTATTATTTATATAATTCAGTGTGATGTATTATGTTCAAATGGAGTTATTTTTGGTGTCATTATTACTTATAGTGAGCTAATAAAATGTTCAGCTAATGTATGTCATTTGCTTTCTTGTGTGCCTAGTCCTTTTTCCATTTTCCTCCTAGATATTATATCACCCTTCTTGTTACCCGTTGCACTTGAATAACGTTTTCTTGACCCTACTGAGTGAGGAATGCTACAGGAGATCTACAATACTTCCCATAACCGTTGACACCACATCATGAAGATATGAAGCTTTAGCTGCATGTTTTCAGTACCTGAACATAGTAGATAGGTTGGTTGAAAGTTGACTTATCTGCACTTTCTATTCTTAACTCAGCACATTACAGTATCCATTCAAACTTAAACTGAAACTAAACTACCATAATCGTAAAATTGAAAGACCAGGCACTATATGTCTCTATACTGACAGTGTCATTAAATAATCAGTTTAAAAGAAAACAAAACTTAAAGAAGCCCCTGAAGTTGAACTAATGATAAGTGAAACATGTTGGGCAAATGGGTGGATGGTAATATATTATTAATTACATTCAGTAAATTATAGTAATGGTTATTAATAAGGTGTTTTACAGTTTTTAAATATATGTACATTTTAGTCCAAGAAATTTTTTCATGTAAGATATACATCATGATACTGCCAAGAAGTGATGTTTGGAAAGTTGAAAATATTTTCCATGAATTACAAAAATTATTATACCGCCATAACCCTGTGGCCAGATTTTTGTGTTTGAACATGTAGAGAAATAGAGGATAGTAATGTCAGGATTAGATATAATTACTTAATTTTCAAATCTTTGCTCAGAGGCTGATCAAGAATCTTAATATGACTAAAATTGTGAGATAGTATATACAGTATTTAGATGATCGTGTAGAATGTATGTTACAAAGTTCATTTGAATCAGTTGTGTTGGAATATATGTATATTTATTTCTCTGAATACTGAATTTCTGTTAATCAGTGAGATTTTTCATGTAAAAGTTGTAGTTCTTTTAATGTAACTACAGTTGGATATGTTTTGATTTCATAAAAATAACAAAGTACTGCTGGTATTAGTATTAAATCTTCTGTGATGTAATACCATGTAGTTTTGTAGATACATACCAGTGTTTTTGAGGATCCTACTGCTTCTACTTCGAAGATGGAAGTAGCAGGTTCCTTCAAAATGTTTATACCTATTTACCAACCTACATGATGTCACATCCAAGAATTCTGTTATCTTAATATGTACCTATATGATTAAGATTAGCCATCCCCACAACAAGTGATTTATAATCAATCAGTATTTTACAGATTGAAATTTATTTCCTGTTACATGTTTTGGTCCTCATGAGACCACCATTGGGCAGTAATATATGAGTATGTTTATGGTCATTGAGGTCCTAATATGGATCCATATTTGGTGCAATGTGTTGTACTTATAGTATAGATTCTGCCTTGAGTTACATTGTAAGTACTAAAATTAAATAAAATAAAAGTGTACCTAGGAATATATTAAAATATATATATTGGCTTTATATTAAAGTAATTAAGATGAAAAAATTATATATGTTATATAGATCCAAGAAATACGACTTAACGACATAACTTTACCTTGTATTCGGCATTTTAACCTTGAACTTGGCATATATAAATTTTAATACATTTTAATTACTTTAATATAAAGCCAGTATACAATCTATATTTTAATATATTCCCAGGTGTACTTTTATTTTTTTTTAATTTTTATACTTATATTATAACTCAAGGCACTGTATTATCAGCATGGCACGTTGCTCCAAATATGGATCAGTATGTCCATAGTAATGTTCATATTGTGACATGTTGCGCAATGGAGGACAACCCCCCCCCCAGAAGTGACGTGGCAACTCAGGCCACAGTGATGTGGCGGGTGAGTCAGCGCTCCATCCCCCCTCCCCTCCATGGTGACGTAACACGCAACACAGCTAACAGCCAACAGTGGTACCGGTTGCGTAACAGGCGGGCGCTGTGACTATATAAGGGAAATACACAGCCACTGCAGTTGAGTTAACGTGTAGCCGTCGCCAAGTTCAGTAGTTGTTGTCAGTTAAAAGTGTATCAGCGGCTGAAAACAGTTCTCCAGTCAGCAGTGAGCGAGATAGTGTGTGATCAACAGTTCTCAAGGCAGCAGCCTACGAATTGAGTTGGAATCTAGCCAGCGGTGAGTTACGAGGTAGTGTGTGATAATCAGCGACAGTTTGTGATAACTGAGAATTAATTGGGAGTGTGTAATACAGAGAGACTTGTAGAGCTCCTCCCGCATAATTAGTACGTGTAACCTACTGGAGACAGAGTGAATTGATTTGCGAATAGGGTTATAAACTGTGAAACCCCGCAACAGTGTGAACAGATTATTGCAAATAGAGTTATAAAGTGTGTAAACCCGTATCTGTGTTATAATCAATTGTAGCCGAGACTTGTAGGTTGTTAAATAAACCAAGTAACAATCCGAACGGCGTCTTCAATAACGAAACACGTTACAATATATTACTGCCTGATGATGATCCCATGAGGACCGAAACATATAGCAGGAAATAAATTTCAGTTTGTAAAATACTGATTGATTATAAATTATTTGTTATGACGACGGCCAACCTGAGTCATATATGTTTGTGTCACACAACAGGATGCACACTACAAAGAAAGTTAATATGTACTGCTTTGGAACCACAGATCTCAAACACATGTCTAAAAATGTTCGCCAACCATGGTCGATGAGCTTATTTTGTAGATGGACAGTAATGAGATGACATCAGCATGTTTTGTGTCAAGATCTTCCTTTATTTGGAAAGCAAATCTTCATAATGTACCCTAAAAATACAACTTATTAATTCGTTACTGTCATTTGAAGTCCTCAGAATTCAAATACATAACAGTTACATGTGGAGACAGATTAGCTTATTAGGCAGTTTTAATTTATATTTATTACCTGTAAAGATCTGATGTTTTTGTAATTGTTTCTCATATAGAAAAATGGAGCCATCATTCTGTTATAATTATGGTAAAGCATCGGCGAAAGAAAGTTTTGCACTGAATGTACAACTGATACAGGTTTATAACTAATTGTATTTGATATATATATATATATACAGTGTAATGTTGATTATCCATATTGTTTTGGAAATGATATATGAATTAAAATCTCAGCATCCAAAATTGAAGTCAAGTTTAAATATTTGTACAGAAAATAAGAAACATTAGTATTATCAACAGGTACAAAATATATCGAGAAACCTTTGTAACTATACAGTGTAGTTAAAAGATACCTTAACACTTGGGAGCTATGAGGTATGGTATGTATGTATGTACATCATAAAAATATCGCAGAATCTGAATGATCTCCAAGAAGGAATCATATGTTGTTAAAGCCAATGCACAAATATTTGCTGTCCAAACACTGTCTGCACAAAAAAAAAAGTGTTCACAAATCAATCCCTATATGAGGATTAACATTTTTTTTAATTTGCCTGCACTATGTGTGGTCTATGGGAGCACTCAATGGAGATTGTACAGTAACATTTTGAACATTATGTCGTAGGGTAGGCAGTCAAACTTAAAAGTTACTTTCTTCATATTGAATCTGATTATGATGCTGTGACCTTTTTTTTTTTTTTATTTCTAGGCCTGTTTCACAAAATGTGAGTGTGCTCCTTGACCTTGTTCTGTCCACCTGCCTATATTTAAGGACTCTCCTGGATATGGGTTGGTTATGATGAATTTTGCCATATACAGTCCTTACTTTACTGACCACATTGATATAGAAAAGTAGGATGAGATGGGTCTGCCACTCTGGGGGAAGATATTTATAGGTACAGTGTCTAGTTTTTTAAGTGGCCATGAAATACCGAAATGGCCTTATGGTGTATGTAAACAAGAAAATGTGCTCCATCTGTTTATGATGTGAAATCTTTGGATTAAATTTATTTCATTAGGTCTGGATATGCTCTCTTGTAAACTGTAGAGTGAAAAGAAGCATATTCATTCTACTTGTACATGTATGTGAATTGCCTTAGGAAAAGCATGCACTTCAGCTATTACTTCATTAGTGATGTAGCAAAATGTTTTGATCATTTTTATTATGCATAAAATACATCACTTGTGACTAAATGCAAATGAACAAATGTTTTCCACGTCCTTGTTTTAAAAAAGATGCATAAAGCTTCTGTAACAGATGGAAGACTTACTTGTAATACCAAACATAAAGAAAATGCACGTCTTTAGAATTGTATTTTTGAATGTTAGTGGTTTCAATTTAGTGAATGCATTACACATGAGAACTCAGAAATTACTTCCATTTAGCATTTACACAAATTTTGACATCTTTATGTGTATATGCATTGAATAATGTACTAAAGCAGAGTAATTTCCATTCTTAGATTGCTTTATTTTTAAGTGCCTTTTACAGGAGTTTCATTTGTACATTACTGCTGCACCAGTGTTGTTCAAATGTGTGTTGTATATTCGTTGTCAGGGTCTAAGTCAGTAAATATTAACTTCAAAGAAAAATATAAGTATGTGAACTATCACACTGCAAATTACTACACTACAGTCTCACATTTAACATTAAAAATAAAGGGTATATGTACAAAAATCTGTATCATTATGATCAGAAGTGAATGATGAAATTAAGATACTGTTCTGAAATTCAATTATTATATTTGCACCAACAGTACAGTATATTATTGTTTGTATCATTAAGCAACATTAATATATACATTCATACAGTCTTTTCAAAAAACATGATATTGACCTATGAGCAGACTAATATCTGTCAACTGGCAATTGCTGTTAATGACATTTGGATTATGTAATGTATGGAACTTCGGTCAACAACATAGTGGTATTTCAGAAAGGAGGCTCCCAAGGAAAATCATCAGAAACAGTGACACTATAATGACACAACTTTTTATAATTAATGAACCAAAATTGCTACTAAGATAGATCACAGAAGCATGGTATACTGATCTGATAATCTTGGTTAATGATTGAGAGGAGAGTTGAATGTTAGAAGTCTGTGATTTTGGGAAAAATTAAATATGCTGTTCATATATGATCAGGTACTATATTCGTTATTTAACTTCTTATAACATCAGGCTCTTGAATTCTGAGTGCAAATGCAGTACAACAAAAACTATTGCAATCATGAAAAGAATTGACAAGTATTTTCAAGTTACCCTGGCTCTGAAAAATTTGGTTTTCATAATGCCAAAACATGGACCCTCATATAGAGAATTCAAAGCAGAATCCGAGTAGTGGATTGAAAATTTTGGGAACTACTGAGGGGGAAGCAAGAAGGCTTATAATAGAAATCAAATTCTTCGAGAATAGATTACCGTCCCTAATTTGTTAATAGAGTTTGAAGACAGATGACTACAATGGTTTTGCCGTGTAAGGAAAATGGATAGAACAAGGACACCAAAAAGGGTATTAGAAATATATTTTAAAGAAAGAAGCCTTTTTTATGACCCAGAGCAAGATTATTCAGCCAGGTACTAGAAGACACAGACATAGAAGAAGAGGTATCTGGTAAGAAATCGAAAAATGAAACATTGTGGTAAGACAGAAGAGACTGGATACTTTTCAACCACTAGTTCCTATAGAATAGAGTAATGCTAAAAGAAGAAAAAGTTTTCATTCTGCTGTGAGATATTTTGTCTGCCTTTACACTCCTATAGCACCTAAGCATATGGAATAACTATATTTTATAATGTCTGATTGTAAATTGAAGACCTGTAAACATGAATATAAAGGCAATTTATATTTACATGAATTGGTTATAAAATTTTACAGTTATCATGATTCTTTATATCTGTGTGAATATGGAAAATTGCGCTCTTAGTAAAGATCAATTGAGAATGATACAAATTGCAGAAATGTAGTTGTTAGCCTACTTTTCTGAACAGAAAATGGATTAGGCTTATGAGATCATCATGCTCTTTGAGTATATCCACCATTTCAACATTTGAACCAGCCGACCAATTTTCACAAATTGTCATATAAATGTTATGCCATCCAGGCCTCCCTGAACCCTGTATTTTTTAATATTTTGCAGTAAGTAATAACAACGGAGTGGAAAATTGAACTTGTGAGTGGTGAGTGATCACTTTAGGGTCCTGAAATTAAGTATAGTAATAGTTTCTGAAAAGACAGGAAATACTTTATGTTCCCTTGCTCCAAACATAATGTCTGTCATTACACTCTCCTTTCCCCTCTCTCCTTTGTGTATGTATCAAAGGATGAACAAGTATGGCTGAGAACAGGATCAAAAGAGTTTCTCGAGAGTGATTAAAAGGGACAGTTGGTCACCTTAGAAGAAAAGTTCTGAATGAGGCAGAATGGGTTGACTTAGCCCAACCCTTAAAGCTTAAGTTAAAGAGGTTTTCATAAAATTGTGATTTCTGGAATGCAGTATGCGGTAGCATAGTTGGTTGAGGCACTATGCTACAAGCCAGAAGGTTGCGGGTTCAAGTCCCGAAGAGGTCATTGGATTTTTTTCAGTTGACCTTCCGTCTGCACTATGGCCCTGGGGTTGACCCAGCCTCTAACAGAAATGAGTACCAGGAATTAATTAAATAATTCTCCTGGGGAGTAAAGCATGGCCGGAGTCTAAGGCTGACAACCTTACCTCCATCTTTGAGCCGATAGTCTAGATAATGTGAGACCCTCAATGTCTCACAACCATATGGGCCTTCACAGCCTGTTACAGGAATAGCTTTACTTTTTTCTTTACTTTACTTAATAATCAATGAATGAGAAATTGAAGCTCCACATGAAGTTGGCTTTAGTTCTCTGATCACCTGACATGCTGAAAAAGAATTAAACCCTCTCCATCTGGATCCTAATAAAGTACTTCAGTGGTGAAGCTATCATGTTATAATAAGTTATTAGCTGTATAATATAGTGTTATATTAACAAATGCATATAATCAACTTTGGTTTCATAATAATTATTATTTCCTCCATTTCATAGCAGTGACTACACTGCCAGTGTTCACCATAAGAAGGTAAAATTCAAATTCTGTGTCATAAATGCTCTCTGAAGGGGAGGGGGGAATTGTAAATGTAAGAAATATCTCAAATATCTGACTGCCCCTCCTGTTTCTCCCTCGCCCTCCTTTCACTGTCCCTGAAGAGAGCCTCATTTTCTGTAATACTCAACTTGTTGAGTACCAAATTGTATAACATATACGGAACAGGAATGTGTACATTTGTTTCACATGACACTTGCCCTATCCCCAAATCATTCAGCAAATATATTTATATACAAACCCATGCTCACACACGCATACATTCGTGCGCACAAACTTGCAATATTCACAACCTCGGGCAGTTATTTTTTCTTATGACTAGGTTTATGACAGGAGAAAACAAAGCTGTCTGTTTGGTAACCTTGGTAACCTATCGTGCAAAACTAGAAGCCAGTCTTGAGTAATTTTATTGTTTTTGGCTTTGGAGGGATATTGACTAGTTCTGGACACGTTGCTCTTCAGTCTCTTGAAAATTTAAGCACACCAAATGATTTATGCTTTATCTTTAGGCCACCATAAACTCCAATAGCATGTAATGGAGGAAAACACTGTTCCTTCCAGTGAAGAATTTGTTGATATGGCACCAAATTCTTCTTTAATATACCAGGCTTTTGGATATCCCATTCTAATGAAGAAAATCTTAACTTATTTTCTGAAGCTATAAGAATAAGACAGTCTCTGTTGTTCCAATCACTACTAGATGTGGGCATGCTTGCATCCAAATTCAAATTCCAAGATAGAAATAACAAATGCTGTAGTTTTAGTTTTGGTTTAACTCTGTAAAGACTGAATTTCTTCCAAATATATAAAGATTCAGTCTGTACCTCACAGGAAACACCTTGTCGCCACTACAATGACCACCAACCAAAGAATGCTGTTAAAAAATCGCTGTTTATTGTGTGTACCATACGAATCACACAAATACACTCTGTGGGCAGAATGCAGAATTTTGTTTTGTTAGAGCAGATGATATCTGTACTAACAACTAGGCTTTAAAGGTTTAAACCTAGACGTTTTAACACAAAAGTTGGTATCAGTGTGGATTGTTCTGTTTACTAAATTGTATGTATACTTTTAACTCTTTTACTGCTTACATGACATGTTACCTCATCACTGCATAGCTCACAACTGTAGGAAATGGAGCTCTTAATTTAGAAATGAGAAAGGTGTGTAAACACTTTCACTGCTAGTGAAGAAATATGGTGGCTGTGTAGCAGCCTGTGATATGAGAACTAGGACAACCATGCAGTATTTCACCCCTGTACATACAAGTATATTATCTTTTGACATTTGAAATTCAGTTTATGTCTCAAGACATTAATTTCTTACACCTTTCCCCATGTTGTAAATATCAAAGCAAAAAATTAATGTTTAAGCAATCTGAACATTGGCAGAACATTTCTGTCCATATGCTCAGTATTCTCCCATTTGGCAGGATGTTTCAATCCATAACACTGAAAGAGTTAATTTTTGTTTGCCAGGATGAGTTCCTTGGTAGCCTTGTTGTGGCCATTATTCTAGTCTGGAATGGGAGTTTGAATGATAACTCAGTAGTTAGTGGGTCATAGAAGTAAAGGATAT
Organism: Cryptotermes secundus; assembly: GCF_002891405.2. Classification (NCBI taxonomy): domain Eukaryota; kingdom Metazoa; phylum Arthropoda; class Insecta; order Blattodea; family Kalotermitidae; genus Cryptotermes; species Cryptotermes secundus. The sequence continues at coordinate 725,254 of NW_019738963.1, forward strand.
TGGACTCCTGTACAGTTAGGCTGTAGTCCTGAGTTTGATAGTTGCATGGTATGATATGAAATGAAGAGGAAGGAATAAGTTATAGGGCTTGTTTGTGGACAATAACAATGACATTCAGTAAATGGTAAATCATGCTTGAAGCAGCCCTTAGTTTCAAAAATATTTTTACAAAATGATAACAGTAATATTTTCATATTTTGAGGTATTTACTTAATTGTTTTTATTAGCTTCTAAACTGGTATATTTAGTGTGTTAAGTTGCTTTAGAAGTATAAACATTATATATTAGTAATGTATTTAATGTCTTTATACTTGTATTAACATTTTCAGATGCTTTCCTAAATACTGCTCATAAAATTAATTCTGTAATCACAGTTACTTCTCAGATATATTCATCTCAGTAGCAGAAGTTTCTAGTATTAGAAGCATAGCAGTATTTTGTAAATAGTGCTCTTGGGATAATTGCCATTCTGTAAATCATTTCACAAATATGGTAACTGCTGAAATGCATAGTTTATTAAGTTAGATTAAAATTGTACCCTATGTGTATATACAGGATGATTCTTAATATAATAGAATTTTTTAAGGAATCACTGGGGTACTAGTCTTCAAAATATCTGATCAGCATGACTTGTAAAGGTAGCTAATTTGGGCTGTGATTTAAAATGTCTTGTTTGCTAAAGACAAGTTTAGTGAGATGCATGGAAAATGTGGTAAGAAGACCAAAAATCTGCAACTCACTACATGATAATAAAGCTAAAGATAAAAAGTGAACTTCATCTTGTGCTATAGTAAGCACCATACCATTAAAATGTTTGGAGGAATGAAGATATAGCTCTATACATTCTTAACCTTGGCACTACATGGATGTGAATGGTCAGTTTTATGCCCCAACCGCTCTATCCCTAGAGAACCCCCCCCCCCTTGCACCCTTGCTCAAGAGCTGGTCTGGATGGTGTGGAGGAGGAAAGCATCTCTTACCCCTAATGGGAATTAAACCATGATTCTTCAGCTGGCCAGCCCATAGCCTGTCACTATGCTGACTGAGATATTCTAGCCCATATGGCAATAAAGAATGTAGAACATGGTAGTAATACCAGTGGTAAATGCTCTGGTCTGGCTAGAAATATGCCACAAAACATTAACACTGGAGGAAGGAAAAAGTTTTCTTCATTCAATGAAGGCCATAATATTTTGCTTGGAATCAACTGTCTGTGTTTAGCTTATACACCACTGTGTTTCACAGTTTTGTATTCACTAGGCTAGGGAAGTAGGTAGATTCGCTGCTTGACTAGGTGTCCCAAAAATATGCTTTGTGCACATGTGTCATTAGTACTGTCAGTCATGCAGTTGCATTTCTGCACGACCAACTTCTAGATCAGGATTCGCCGCTGAGTAATACTGTGTATATTACTGGTGCACAACCTGATCTTTACCATGTACCAAAAATATGATATGCCACTGGGCAAGGTATATTAATGAATATACATGAAGGAAGCTGTATTCTTGGATGTGGCGCCATGTAGATATTGTGTTAACCGATGCTTCGAAGGAACTTATTGCCTCCATCATCAGGATTGAAGAAAAAAAAGAAAATCCACAAGCAAAGAATCATTGTGAGCAGGTGATGAAATTAGTCCCTGCTCATGCTGGTTCTTTGCTTGGATTTTCTTTTTCTTTCTTCTACCCTGAAGATGGAGGCGATACGTTCCAACGAAACGTCGGTTAACACAATATCTACACGGTGCCACATCACAGAAGACTGCTTTCTTCACAGTCACCGCCGTGAAAACCTGGAATCTTACAATAAATATACATGTTTACAACTTCACATGAAGTAATTTGTAAGTTCACAAATTTATGTTACAAAAAAAAAGGTTTTGTTTTGTCTTGAAAAGTATTTATGTGCCATTTTTAGGGTCATGATGTGTCATACATGACACATATGTCACATATTTTGTACCATTGATGTATATTTTCAGTGCTCATACTGAATGAATGGAAAAGAAATGACCATGTTGCAATAAATCTTGGGTCACAATTGCTGCACTTGCCATGCATCCATTGACCCTCACTCTAAGTCAGACTGGGTGCATTTGTTATCATTATAGCTTTGATATGGCACATGATTTGGACAGCTTGTTTGCTGAAGTTCCCTCCAAAATTAATATGCTTCATTATGCTGGATAATTCCTGTATGTAGTGACTTATTGTTCCATTTCTTTAACAGTAAGTTCTTATGATTATTAAAAAGACTTTATACTGTTCACAGGAAAATCATAAATCTGTTCATTGTTCAGGAGGATTCTGTAAAGTTTGAATTCCATTTTGGCAGTCTTATAATTTAACAGTCTGTCACTTTGGAAGTCTTAAGAGTAGAATTTGATGTTTTATCTGCCACAAAACACAACAGATCCTGTTGTTGCTGGGTATCAGATTTTCCTGAGTCTGCGAGGTTCACATTTCCATCCATATTTAGGTAAGATTGTGGACGCACTGGGGATGCAACTGGTAACATTTTGGTGGTATATTTCATATGCTCATTTGAAAGATTTTGTTGCCGGATGGGTGTCAGGTATGCATTGCTTGGTCGTGGTGATTCATTATTCTTAGACATTTCATTCTGGTATAAGTGTTTCTGATTTTCCAATGATTTTGATGTTCCCACATTGACTAATAATGTTACTTCCTTTCCGTAGCTTTCCAGCAGATGCTGTTCATCCTCTGGGGTTGCACTTTGGAGCTGCAAGTTATCACTGGGCAACCCAAATTGATTGAATATTTCACATCCATGGAGGCCCTTGTGACTGTCTTTATGGGACACTTGATGTTGAGGTTGTGTCAGGTAATTTACAGAATCAGTCTGCAGGATATTCAGGTTACCATAACCAATATCTTCATCATTATTATCTGTAAAATTAGAGAAATGTTTCACTTATGAAATCTTTTCTAGTGGTATTTCAGTTCAATTCAGTTCAGTTCAATTCAATTTGATTCTTTATTATTTATGTGCTGAACCAACAGCCGCAAGGTCAATTACAGACAGCACAGTGTAGATAAAACTAGTTACATACTGGACAAACACAACATAAAAGTCAAAGCCTAATTAAAGGTAAGCACTGGAAGAAAAACACATTAATGCANTCAGTTTAATTCTAGTTTATATTCGTGCAAATAATAATAGTAACAATTATACCATATTATAAAAATTGATTGAGGAGAACGTTCCTGGCTCCGAATACATCACTGTCCCTGCAAACAACATTAGCAGCTACTGACATCTAGCAGAGGGACAATTTTTGCATGAGGAGCATACATTTAACATGCAAAGTCTCTGATATACCGAACAGCAGTGATTTTATGAAAACAAGGTATTCTGAGAAGAAGTTAGCCTACATTTTAGATATCCAGAATTACTGGGTTTTTGGACTTTTTCCATCAACCAGAATTCTAGGTAACAGAGGACACAATATTTCGGGCACTTCTAAGGGGCCGAACTGAGAAGGTGTCTTCCTTTCTAATCTGAAGACGGAAACAGATCCAGTTTCCAAAACGTAGGATCCTCTATTACCTAAAATTCCGGACGATGGAGAAAGTCCAAAAACCCAGTAATTCTGTGTGTCATCCACCATTGTCAGAACCCTTCAGAACCTTTTTTAGATATCATTTACAAAGTAAAATAGAACGTCTTAGAAATAGAATGACATCAGTTTTATTATCACTTAGGGACAAAAAAGTGGAGAATATTGTGTCATCAGCAAAAGGTACAGTTAAATTGTAGGTGACTGTGTGTTCCCAGAAGCTTTATGGTTTATTCCTTGAGCAGATCGATATAAATGTGAAGTTAATCACAACATGCATATTTGATCATTAGGAATATGTACACGTAAATGACAGAGTCCACATGTTTGTTTGGAAATATGTGGACTGAACATAAAACGTTTTTTTTTGTGGGTGGAGCAAATGCCTTCAATTTGTTGTCAAATTTTCTGCCTGTGTGATGCAGTGTCACAACCCATTTCCTCTAGGAACACTCATGTAATGAATTTTGTTGCCTCTAATGTTTGGATGATAATGCATACTAAAATGCAATCTTAACTTTCTCATATAAAAACTCCATGGTTTTAGTCCGCAAGCAAACTATACTGACCAAGCAACCACCACTTGTTGTTGAAGTTAATGTTAACTTTATCATATGACACTTAAATCTCACTCACCAGAAAAAATTATCATGCATGAGAGCAGAGTTTAAGAACATAATAATTACCCAGTATGTCCCTTGGACTGGTAAAGTATGTTCTGTTGTGAACAATACGTGGGTTCAAGTCTAAGTACTCCACACCATCTTCCAGCATCCTTTCAAATGTTGCTGTAAGCTCCTTGAAAGAAGGTCTCTCACTTGCATCTTCATTCCAGCAACTTCTCATTACTCTGTACCTTTTGTTCGAAAGATTGAATGCATTTCAGTGTGAATGTATATTTTTTATTCCCATATTCACTGCTGTTTCACATGCAACTTGTACTCAGATTTTGAAAATTCAAAATTTAAAGCTGTCAGTTTTTTAAGTTGTGTTTCCTGACATAACACATTTATTGTACAACATGTTGCAGCCTATTTGACCATCATCAGGTGCATTAAAATTGTTTGAGAAATTCCTGCACTTTTTTACACTGTCATAACTCATTTGGATAAGTTTTTTTAAATTTTATAATTTAAATTTAAAATTTAAACTGCAAAGTATAACTTCATTTATGCTCATCATGTGTTGTAGGCTGGTATATTTTTGTGAAGATATGTATGTTTCCTTCCATTATGCCATGTGTAGATGTTATACATATTATCAAGTAGACACAGTGCCACAGGACTGTACAATACCACATTGTGAATGCACACATATACATATACAGGGTGTTTCACGACTTTACGGCATAACTGCAGGAGGTGATTTCCTAGGTCTTTGTGATCAAAAAAGTTCATATAGCCATATGTTCGATTTTGGACGGTTACGGAGTTACGACCGTTTTAAACTCAGAATAGAAGGTAACGATTACTGACAATAAACGGAACGAAATAATAAACCAGCATAATACATGATACATTTAAAGTATGAATGTAAATTTAACTTAGTGAAATTACCTTTAATTTGAATTTATTGGTGCTTAAAGCTGATTTTCGAAAATGCCACCGCCGGTCGCAACACAGGCTGCTGCTTGGTTGCTGCCGGACATGCCAACCCACCCCGCCTTACGTAGCTCTCAAGTGTCGAGATAACGAGAACGCTCTGTCTGTAGCTGGCTAAATATAGCGACCTGCCAGCTGACAGACGCGGTTCACACGAGGGCGTGTACAGGAATGAAAAAACGGTCATAATGCCGTAACCGTCCAAAATTGGACACATGTTTATGTGAACTTTTTTGATCACAAAGACCTAGGAAATCACCTCCTGCAGTTATGCCCTAAAGTCGTGAAACACCCTGTATATAAATGAAGAATGGGGCCTACATACATTCATGCAAAGGAACACAGTCATCTTTGGTACTAACAAAGTTTCAAGTACAAGGTCTTCCTGAGCTGTTGATAATTATTCAGTTGATCCTTGAGTTCCATGTTGTATAGAACAGGTAGGTTCATCACAAAAGTCTAGACCTATTCTCAACAAATTCAATCCTTTTTATAAACTGTGAACAAGTATCTTTAAAATACATTTTAATATTACTCTCCCATCCATGCCTAGATGTTTTATGTTCATATTTCTTTTAAAAGTATGCTATCATGCTGCCAGTGATGTGTTATTGTGTTTATGGTGTTTCTAAGGAATACAAGTTCCTAATCACCTGAACTTTAAATTTGTATTTTGGATTATCATTTTTGAGCTATGGAACAGGGTCATCTGAATTAGGTGCATGGATGCATTCCTTGGGCAGTATGAAAATCATGATCTCAGGAGTGCAGATGGAATTCCTCTGCTCCCTAACCAAAATGAGTTGCATTCAATATGCACAGATAATTATATATATTTATTACAGTTATGGGTGCTTGATAACATGAAACATTAGATCAACATATGAGTCATAAAAAAATTGAAGGATCAATTTTCAGTATTAACAGTAATCAGTATGTGGAATAACTTGTTCCAGATATGAATATAAAAGTTGTCATTGGGTTGCCTGTTTTATTGACATTTCTCCAGAATAATAAACTAGCTGAGACATCTTCCTGACTGTTGTAACATTATTGAAATTTGGAAAGTAAGATTTTGTGCTGCTGGAAATTAGTTCAAGTCTGAAATTTAAAAGGAGATTCCTTTTAACCCTGACTGCTGGTTTTATTTTGTTACATTCTTCATTAATTTATGCCAGGTATGTTAAATAAGATCTTTTCCTAAAATGTTGAAAAGTAGAGTTAGTTAAAAGATCATGTCAGTTAACAGAAACACAAGATCATAATTTAATCCTTTCTCGTTCACACAGGAGTTATACAATAGCTTACTCTCTTTATCAACAAACCCTTATCTTGCCTGTCGCCACCTGTGTCTAAGAGAGATGGAATTTTGACTTGCAAATTTTCCAGTCTGACTATAAAATACCGATAAGAATAAAAAAAAATATTGTAATTGAAATGGCAGAAATGAAAGCAGAAGAGGCTGGGACGCATAACAGAAAGTAATATTACAATACTGATAATGATTGACAAGTCTTACAACTGGATGGAGCAGTTTTCAGGTCTCTCCATTCGGTAGCCAGCCTTCAGGAGATGGAAGAGATTATGAACTGCAACACCAGGGTATGGTGATGCTCCCAGTGTTACCAACTCCCACATGAGTATGCCGAAACTCCACACATCTGACTTGCTAGTGTACATGTGATCTGCCAATGATTCCAGTGCCATCCACTTGACTGGGACTGAAACATACAAATTTAAGATTGCTAATGTGTGTGCTAGATCATAAAGTAGTTCTACATTACACTGGAACTGAAAATATTAGCTAATGCTTTCTTAAACTGATATATTTTCCTCTTGGCAAAGAACAGATATTACAATAAACCATGATCTCAGCTGCTTTTGTTTTCTCATTCAAAAAACAATAAAAGTCTTTCTACAAATAGATGAAAATCACAGTCATATATTTTTACATGCTCTCCAGCAGGACCAGATTTAGTTACTGTGGAGCAATCAAAATGCGGAGTCCTTGATCAATAATAGAAAAGGTAGAAGGTAGCTATCTCTGTAACAGGCCATGGAGGCCCATAGGGTTGTGAGACATCGAGGCCCCCACATTTTCTAGACAGTCGGCTCATAGATGGTGATGAGATTGTCAGCCTTATGCATAGGCCACCCTTAACCCCTAGGAAAATTCCTGGTACTCATTTCTGTTAGAGACTGAGGTGACCCCAGGACCATAGTGAGGCTGAAAGGATTAGGTCAATTGAAGAATTCAATGACCTCATCAGGAATTGAACCCACGACCTTGCAGCTTGTACATAGTGCCTCAACCAAATATGCTACCATGTGCCCCCCTTGATCAGTAACAACAATTTTATATTATGACTTTTTTCAGTGTCAACTAACTTTTGGCAATTTTTGAGAAGCAAATGTCTCAATAAAATCTGTAGATTCTGTTCCTGTTTTGTGGAGGGTGGGGCTACTACCCCAGTCCCATGCTATCCAGGTATATATTTTGATTACAGAAATTTAATTACCGTGAAGCATGAATGTATGTAATATATATTTTCAAAATTTTACACCTTGCCTTGGTGAAGGACTTAGCAGTCCTAATTGTTCAGTTTACAATTCTGGGAAAATGTATGCATGCTGACTTTTCATAAGAGAAGGGTGCAGATAAGAGTAAGATTAAGATTATACCACAATGGACAAAGAAGCTTCAATAGATATACTGATGGCAGCTTATCCAGGAGTTGAACACCCCAAAATCAAAGTCCTCATTCCCTTCAGGTTGGGGATTTTATGGCAGGCTAGTAATCTATTTATGTAAAACGATCAAGCCAAGAAGATCAGAAAGAATAGCCAGACGGATGAAGCCAAGACAAGCTGAATGACGTGATTAGACCTGATATATGAGTAAGAGTGGGAACATACCGGTAGGTGTGAAACCATGTAGTTAATGATGATCATTATGTTGATAACTTAACACTATTCTATCAACATACCACGTCCTTTGCTTCTCTTGAGGTACGCATCATCTTCGTACACATCCCTTGTCAGGCCGAAGTCTGAGATCTTGCAGATCTTGCCTGCAGCCACCAACACGTTCCTTGCTGCAAGGTCCCGATGAACAAGCTGTGGAATGAGAGGTACTGCATTATGAAGTTGAGGTGGTCGCATGAAACGCTATATACCAAATTAAGTGACCTGTGCCTTCTAATTGTAATTGCAGGTAAAATGAATTTGTTCTTCATTTAAAATTAAGATTATTGTATTTAGATTATTAATGACAAATACTGCATATTTATGTTAAATTTACTGAAAGAGAAATGTGTCAAAAATTGCTCCTCTTAGAAATTTGATTAGTCATCACTCATCATGTATGTGGAACTTCCACTAGAAGAGCCATTGTGATCCTGTATGCTTACAGGCTTTAAATCTGCTTCACTCTTGTTGGTCCTTAGATGTTACATTATATTAGTATGTCATTCTAGATATAATTCTTTTATTAATGTTCATTTATGTTTTTATCTTTCCTGAATTGTAAGACCATATGGTGTGCGGTAAGCAATTAATTTTACCAGAAATATTGATAATGTCACGGGTCTGTTGTGCAAACCTTAATATCACTGAGGTAAGCCATTCCTTTGCTAATCTGCCAGGCAAATGAAAGGATATCCCTTGGAGTGGCAGGAGCAGTTGTACATTCTGTTTCTACTAGAGTATCGGGCCGCATTGTAGGCGTAGAGCCAAAGGAACAGGGAATCTGCCCATCTGATTCCAAGTGTCTGCTTTTCCTCAAGTAATTCCTGCAATAGAGAAGAATGAGGAATGTCTGGCACAGCCCCCAAAAAAGAAGAAATTGAATAAGGTAACCCACTAAATTACATTTACTGAATGGCATAATAAACAGTCATGAACAAGGTTTAAAGATGGTCACAAATGGGTGCATCCCTGAAAGAACTGAGAGGTGAATGTCTCCCAGAATCCCCAAATCTAGTTTCCTCAATAGCCTGAAGCAGAAGAGAGATCAGGGAGTAGTCATTTCTGGATGCCAGGACAAGGTCAGAGACATACCCATCTTCTTCTTATGTTTGTGAAACCAAGGGATAAACTGTGACAACAGAACTCATGGATATTTGTATATTCCAATAAAGCCACAAGATTGTAGTCTGCTTCACATTGATAACATCCAGTGATGGTTTCTTTCATAAATGTTATCACATTTCCAGGCTGTGTTTGGTGTCTCTCTTTCTCATCTGCCCCTGGAGCAGCTGCATTGCTGTCCCCACCTTCCTGCTCTGCCCTTCATTGTAACTGTACATTTTTGGACAGGATCTAGGTAAATTGTTTAGCAACTGATGGAACAGTTGCTAGGAGGTGGGATAGTTCAGTCTATATAGTGACTAGGGTGCATTCTGTAAGACCAAAGAATTGGTGTTTGATTCCTGGAAAGGGGAAGAAGCTATTCTCTTCTGCATAACATCAAGACCAGCTCTGGGGCCAATCCAGTCTACTGTCCAGTAGATACTGGATGCCTTTTCCTCAGAGATAAAGCAACTTTTTTTTGTGAATTTGACCATTCATCTCAGTATGGTGCTGCATTGAGATATTTCTTCACTCTATCATGCACCTACTTTGTGTGGTGCTTAATTAAGCACAAGGGCAGGTTTACCTTCTAGACGAATTACTGTAATTGCTGTCTGTTGATTTAGGAATCCATGTATGAGTATCATAAAGTCTGGCTTGTTTGACAACCTGTAATGTAGGTTAACTATGTGAAATTTAGTTAGAAACCAGCAAGTGGTTTGGGAACTGAAATGTACATAGAGAAATCTTATTCTTCATCTGCTGACAGCACTGATGTGCTTCTGAAAATGAAATTTTATTGTATATATCTTGTGGGATTGTTGATGTTCTAAAAGACAACCACGTAAATCTGTAACAATTGTATGTATTAAATTGTATAAATTGAATGTACAGAATAGCTGTGAGGCTATTGGCTTGCCCTGAGAAGGGCAGTTTGTTCCACTGTGAGTGCGCTGGTAGAATTTGCTCCTTTATAGTAGACCAAGTTTTTACGGCTGTTCAGCTGGTTTGCCCGGCTGGTAATGTGGTGCTGTGTGCTTCTGTAGGAACAGCTGCCTATGGCGCAGTTACTGGAGAGTTGCGGCAAATACATTAGCTGCCTGGTCGCAGAGCGAGGTTGCTGGAGAATTGTGGCAACTACGTTAGCTGCCTGGTTGCAGAGCAAGGTTGCTGGAGAGTTGCGGTAACTACATTAGCTGCCTGGTCGCAGAGTGTGGTTGCTGGAGAGTTGTGGCAGCTATGTTAGCTGTCTAGTAGCAGAGCAAGGTTGCTGGAGAGTTGCGGTAACTACATTAGCTGCCTGGTCGCAGAGTGTGGTTGCTGGAGAGTTGCAGCAGCTATGTTAGCTGTCTAGTAGCAGAGCAAGGTTGCTGGAGAGTTGCGGTAACTACATTAGCTGCCTGGTCGCAGAGTGTGGTTGCTGGAGAGTTGCAGCAGCTATGTTAGCTGTCTAGTAGCAGAGCAAGGTTGCTGGAGAGTTGCGGTAACTACATTAGCTGCCTGGTCGCAGAGTGTGGTTGCTGGAGAGTTGCAGCAGCTATGTTAGCTGTCTAGTAGCAGAGCAAGGTTGCTGGAGAGTTGCGGTAACTACATTAGCTGCCTGGTCGCAGAGTGTGGTTGCTGGAGAGTTGCAGCAGCTATGTTAGCTGTCTAGTAGCAGAGCAAGGTTGCTGGAGAGTTGCGGTAACTACATTAGCTGCCTGGTCGCAGAGTGTGGTTGCTGGAGAGTTGCAGCAGCTATGTTAGCTGTCTAGTAGCAGAGCGTGGTTGCTGGAGAGCTGCGGCAGCTATGTTAGCTGTCTGGTAGCAGAGCGCATTTGCTGGAGAGTTGCAGTCAGTACAAAACAGACAAAAGGCAGCAAAAGTTCATTTTTTTTGGCAAAATTTTTGGAAAGATGAATGTTTATTCTCTGCCTATTAGATTTTAAAATACATTGTCAAAGTACTCCTTAAAAAGTCCATGCTATTTAAAGCCATTCTGAGGATTATTTCTTAAATTTCTGTCTTCAGTTATTCCAACATGGCCATATGAGTATCAGTACTTCCACAGTCTCACGTACAGCAATAATCTTCTATAAAACTTATTAAAAGCTATTCACTTTAAAGTTCTACAGTACATGTTTTGACCAATGTGGTCATCATCAAGTTTTAAAAATTACAGATGAGGAAACTTCTGTTTTCTGTATGGTTGCTTATGTTTTAAATATATAGTCCTCTCAGTGTGCACGTGTGTCTGTAACATGTATAAATTCTGTTAGAATTCATGTATGCAAAGTTTGTTATGTGTTGTATAATTACTTGTTTGTGTACTCAGTAATACTAATATTCAGCGCAAGATTCCAGGAAGTGTGTTTAAGCTGCAAACAAATCTCTTAGAGTACTCAAATTTTGTTAACACCTTTTGTTTTTCTGTTAAATTTAAATTACTGTAACAGTCGCATGGAATTTAGGTTGCCTGACAGTAGCTGATGAAGTGTTGTAATTAAGCATGTGTGACTTAATATGGTGAGAGATTATAGATAAATCTACAAATTATATACTTTTATGGTATTTACATGTGCATATGTATATGTGTGTGTGTGTGTGTGCATTGGATTCTTTGTTCTTGTCGGGGGGCAGAAAATCTTCATATTTATCAAAATTACCAAGATGAACAGGTGTAGCGTTAACTACGTAGACTTTTAGTTCTAAGTTACTCTTCTTGAGCTTCGATCGGTGACTACCTTCAGCCAGGCTGTGACTGCATCTTTCCAGAACCTTTCTTAACTCTTCATTCATTTTATTCTATCCATCTATGGCTCAACAGTTCTCTTTTTGGACCTTGGCCGCTTTTTCAGTCTCTTAATCGAATCACAGTCGGCATGATTCCTCTGACAGGGGGTCAGCACGTCACAAGGCCTCTACCTATACACAGAACACCACAAACACAGAATAAACGTGCAATGACATCCATATCTCGAGTAGGATTCGAACCCATGATCCCAATGCTTCAGCGAGCGAATACGGTTCATGCCTTAGATATTGTTGCCATTGTTGTGGGTATTAATTGTATTCGGCCCTATTTAATTGCTTCTGTAGCTGAAAATAACGTCGTTAATTAACTTAAAAATTAATTCTTAAAAGTTACGAATACCACGCTTCGTTAGTCATGTACGTGGAAGCGGAAAATAAAGAACGATGAAGGATTCTTTGACTTTGTGTTCTGTATGAATTTATCTCGGTTTTCTGCAGAATGTTCTGAAGTTTTGAAGGAATTAAGATCAATCGTTTCACTTTCCGACCAGCATTTCGTACACGTAAACTCTTCTGCCGTATCAAGAATATTGCTAAACGAAATTTTTATGTAGCTATTAACGACTTCCTTCTTCATTTTGTTTTACAAAACAAGTTTGTCATAAACATGGATGTATTTCAGTCATATTACATTCCACAGACATTTAATAAACTATTCTGCGTCTTTCATGGTCCTGAAACATGGCCTGTTATTAAAGCCTGTGAGAATACCGTCATTTTATAAGTATTTTTCGCTCTAAAGCGTCGTCCCTTTCGTTTCCAAGCTCTTGGATTCCACTCGTACTGCAGACGGTAGCTGCCGGAGCAAATTACATTACATTGGTACGTCAAGTGGAAGAAGATAATTGCACGTTCTCGCGTCCTTGGTCAAGGCTTCCTACATTTCTAGACATTAATTGCTCCTTGGAAACTAATAGCGATCTCCTACAATAAGTATTAGAGTGATGGGTTTTGTCTCTGGGTGATTAGCAGCTTAATTGCTTTCTAAATAGACGAAAGAAAATGAGCAGGAAATGGACTTGATTGTTTTATGAGCGACCTTCAAGTCGAACTGTTTTAGAGGACAGGTCAATAATAGATTTTACATATTATTAGAAAATTGTAACAAACACTTAAAGTAAATGTAATTCCATTCAGTATTCTCAGTTTTGACAGCGAAAAAGTGGAAAATTCGCAATTCTAAAGTAAAGTAGAGAACAACCAGTTAAAATTCAGCAGTAAACTATAAAAAAAATGTTAGTTGCAATATGCTGTCTGATTCCAGAGAAAGCCATTTATTAATAAAATAAATACACGTACAAGTACATATCGGAGTGGAATTGTTTGGAAGGAATAATACAGTTTAGAGATTTGAGTCAGAAAAAGGCGATGTGATCTGTAACGTTTAGGCTATAACATCACTGCTATTAAAGAAAACTTTCCGGCAATGCATCACGAATTAAGGAATTTCCAAGAAAGGGTACATCTGTAATTGACTATACAATATGGTATTAATGAAGCAATTTTATGCTCGGGCAATATCTAAAATACCGGCAAAAATCTCGAAAGAATATAAGGTAAATTTGTCCCTATGCTTAACTAATTAAACACTACGCCATGAAGGCGTAAGGGGGAGCGGATGTAGAGAACCACATTTTCTTGGCCTCGACACTAGTTCGAGGCGAGTGGGCAGTTTCACGCCCCGGTCGCTTTACCTTCGGGGAAAATGCCCCTGGTACCCATTGGATAGGAGATGAGGTGGAACCCAGAGCTGGTCTGGACGACGCAAAGAGGAGACAATTCTTGACCCTACCGGGACCCGAACTCCGACCCCTCGGTCGTCCAGCCCGTAGCCAGTCGCTATACCGACTGCACTATCCCGGCTCCCTCGTGAAGAGTTTCGGCGGACAAATTGACAAATTAAAAATATGTGTAGACCCAACTCTGTACAGCCCTTCCGCGAAGATACGTTCCCCAGCAGAGTTCTAAGTCATATCTAATACGAGTACATTCCTGTGTTCTATTTCTTAGTTGTGTCTGCTATCATGGCGACGAATGGCGTCAGGCATACATGCACCATAAACGACAGTATTATTATGCTGCTTGGTGCACTTTAAAGTAGCAGAAAGCACATACCAACAAAGCAGTCTATTTTCTAGGATACAACGCCATGCAGTCAGTTAAAAGTCAACCGATATTTTGGAGGAACACATCGCCAGAGCAGAGCCGCGAAAACAGGCCTGCTTTCACGCTCTCTTGCTCGGCTTATTCTTCGACCCTGAAGATGGAAGCGATATGTCCATCCAAAACGTCGGTTGACTTTCAGCGCACTACACCCCGTTATATCCCAGAAGCTAGTAATCGTATAAAATGAATGATCATTGTCCATGGTTTCTTGAAGGCGAGAGTAGTCGTATTTTACCTGAGGGACCCGTATTCAGCGAACTCTATGATGAGGTAAATAGGGGCTCCAGGCGTCGTGCACGCACCCAGCAGCCGAATGACGTTCGGATGCGTCACTTCTTTGAGGAGCTGATACTCGGACAGTAAGTCTGTGAGTTCCGATGCACTGGCATTTTCTTTCAGTGTCTTCACGGCCACAGTTGTGCATCCTGGAATATGAGGAAGGGAAATAGGAACTCTTGAAAGCAAAACGGCTTCAAATTTCGGTAGGCCACTTCACGTGCTTCTCTGAATTCTCCAACATTTTCTGGGAACCAATGTAATGAAAGCCATTTTGCTTTCTCATTCGCAGAAAAATACCTCAGTTTTGCATGTCGATTTATGTCTATTTGATCGCCCTTGGGACAAATTTCGTTTCCTGCTGAAGCTGATCTGGTCTTCAGAACTGAGGGTAAAAGTTTACAATCTAAAAATCTGCCATTAACCTCACAAAAACACGAGTCCCTAAAATATAGGTAAGGTAAAGCTATCCCTGTAACAGGCTATGGAGGCCCATAGGGTTTTGAGATGTCGAGGCTTCCAAATTTTCAAGACAGTCGGCTCACAGATGACGGCGAGGTCAGCGCCAACCGCTTTTTACCATCAGGAAGATTCCTGGTACTCATTTCTGTTAGAGGCTGAGTCGACCCCGGCACCATAGCGCAGCTGAAAGGATTAGGTCAAATGAGAAATCCAATGACCCCCATCGGGAATCGAACTCACGACTTCCCAGCTTCTAGCATAGTGCCTTAACCAACTTCGCTACCGCGTGCCCCCCCCCCGGAAAATATCGGCTTATTCATAATTGTATTTTACGTCAATTAGAAAACGATTGGTTATTTTTAATAATTACGCAAATTCAGGGCCAGCCGAAACATAAATTCCATCCCAGATGATGAAATATTCCACAATACCGCCCTCATTTAAAAACAGCTCGACTTACTCAAAACTTTGCCACAATTCACAACGTGAAATTTTCAGACACTGCAACAGAAGCCGTCATTAGTATCCGAATTCTTAAAATAATTTTAGTGACATATTTAAGAGTACTGCCAATTAGTTGTAACGATGTGACCAAAAGAGCAGCAGAAATATATCTTTGTTATAAAAATGGGAAGAATAAGGGTTTGTAAAATGTGGTGCCCTTATTGGCATGTAGCCCCAAGCAGAGGCATCGTTCGCCCTTGATGTCGGCAAGCCCGTCGCAAATTCCTTTTTACAAGCACTGGCTTATCGTGGAATATGTTCTTCACTTCTAGCACCTGCCTTTTTCATGTTCATGTCCACTGCACAGACGTCGAGAGTGAAGTGTAATTAACACAACAGACTATTTACTAATTAAATATCTCGTTAACAAATTAGTTGACTGGCTGATTGAGTAGCTTTCTGGTATAGGCATAAACTCCAGCTTTCAACACTAACAGAAAAGTGCGCTGCTGGTTTCGATCGAGCGTGCTCCAGTTCACAGCAGACTTGTATTCAGTTATGAGCCCAGAGTCATGGCCTTTGGTTGGTTAACGCTTTGAGGACCGTTGCTACTCACCCGATATTCCGCCGATATCCAGAGCGCGTGCGCGCAACACTCGCCCGAACTCTCCTTCACCCAGTGTCTGCTCGATGATAAGTCGACTTCTGGGAAACTCCCATTTTGGATCCGGCTGTCAACAAGCAGAAAACCACCACTCTATTAATCCATGTATATTGTGTCAGCACAAAAATACTGGAAAAAGATGACCTGTCTGCCACGAGATATTGAAAACACTGTCCCGTTGTTGGTGTGTTTTAGGGTTCCGAAGGATTTGGATTCCCATAGGGTTGTGAGACGTCGAGGTTCCTACATTTTCTAGACAGTCGGCTCAAAGGTGGCGGTGAGGTTGTCAGCCTTACGCTCTGGCCGCCCTTTACCCCCCAAGAAGATTCTTGGTACTCTTTTCTGTTAGAGGCTGAGTTGACCCCAGGGCCTTAGTGCGGCTGGGAGGATTAGATCAACGAAAAAAAAAATCCACCTCGTCGGGACCCGAACCCGCGACCTTCATGCTTGTAGCATAGTGCCTCAATCAAATACGCTACCGCCTGTCCCCATATACATTTAAATATATTTTTAGGAGTGGAATGATTGTTTAACCTCTGTGAAGATGGGCTTATTGGTTTGGATTAACCTGGCTCAGTCTAGGGTCCAGGTGCAGGCTGTTGTGGATATGGTAATGATTCTTCCAGTTTCATAAAAGGTTGATTTTCTGAGTGACTATCAGCTTCTAAACAACGATTTAGCCTCCTGATATTAATACGACGTTATTAAGTACTAATCATACCTGGAAAACAGTAATTTCTGTAGATCATAAGAAGAATTTCATTTGAAGTGAGATATAATGTGAAACAGGAATTCTGTGTGGATTTCAAGTTTGACGATGTCACGTGACATCTCTGAGAGGGTACAAGCCTTTGCCTCCTAATGACTATGCAGTTTATCAGCTTCTTCAGTCTGGTCCTGACACCGTTGATTCTCTTTGTCTATGTGCAACGAAGCATGAACCCACATGTACAGCGATCAGTTTCCTCTGTCACTTGGCCCCATCTTTTGTAAGACACTTTGTTTCGTCCCAAGACGCCTTGTTAAGCAGAGTTAATTGTAGACGATGAAGGAAAGTGTTTGTTCTCGTAACGTGTTAAACATTTGTTGTTGTCAGGGTAACTACAGGTAAGCAGAGATGACATTGATTAATGGATACACGTGTCTTGAAGATTTAGGCTGCATCTTCAGAAACACCAGGATATTTTGTCTCCAGTTTCTGGAACAAAGGTGCTTGAAGGAACCGCCCGTTATAAAGCGCTTAATTGTAGACCACTTGTTATTTTTGTTACTATCAATTTCAACAGTATTATATAAGACATTAGGATGTTAACTTGTATGCGATTCGAATATCGATTAGTTTATCGGTCATATCTTTATTGGGTTTTCATGCTTTTACTCAGGCTTCCTAGTCGAATGCCAGGAGAGTATCTGGAATGAGCTTATTTTCATGCCCCATTTAGTTGACTGTCAAGTTTATTTAATAGGAGGCTATAAACCCACCGAAATGCATCTGCGTAACAGGACAACACAACACAAAATCAGAATTCGAACCCGTGACCTTTGTGTTCTCTCTGTCCAAGAATGTATGCTCTTTAGACCGGTAAATATACTATAGTTAACATTCGTTTGGCTTTCGGTCTGAGCGGACTTTGAACTCTTTAAATTGGCCCTTGTGGAAATAAATATTGGTCACCCGTGGTTTCAGGGAGCCCTTTCCCCGGGGTAAAGCGGTCCGAGGTCAAGAATGCTGAAACTATACTTCCACAGGTCTTCATGGCGTGGTACTTCATTAATTAAGCACAGGTACAACTTTACCTTTACCGTACCAATTGTTTCAAGTTCAATATATATTTAATGATGACATGTTACGATTTCTTGCAGTGATATAAACCCTTATTTTAGTGTAGTTTATTTTTTTTATTTTATAAGTTATTTATTATGAAATCGACCAGTCAAGTGCGTCTAGTAAATTTTGAGTTACGATTGCATGTACTCGGTCCACTGTCGTTTGCCATTGGAATACAATGTGATCTGTTGCCGTTCAGAACCTATTTGGGATATCTCGCTTTTGATGGTTCATCTCATGACAATGCGATCTGTTGCCGTTGAGAACCTATTTGGGATATCTCGCTTTTGATGGTTCATCTCATGTCAATGCGATCTCTTACCGTTGAGAACCTATTTGGGATATCTCGCTTTTGATGGTTCGTCTCATGACAATGCGATCTGTTACCGTTCAGAACCTATTTGGGATATCTCGCTTTTGATGGTTCATCTCATGTGTGAGTACGGACTTCTTTTGCCGAAGAGGTTGTAATGAAATGGCGTGTTACCTTATGGCTGAGTTCACTGAAGTGACAGGGATAGGAATTATTTAAGGATTACAAACTACATATCAATACCTGCGCTCATAATTAAGTGATTGATGAATGAATAATTTCATTGGTCAGATTGTCAATGGCAAGTTGTGAGTTACTCGGTCAGGAGGACTGAAATTCAGTCATTCAATCACAAAAATAATTTTGAATCACGAAATCTGTTATCAAGTTAATCATTCAATTAATTAGTTAACCAGCCAGTCACTGTGTTCGCTTCTTAATCATTCATTACGTGAGCATGTAATATATTGATTGAATGATTGTCCCGCATGCATGTCTTGTTGTAATGTTGGTGTTTCTAGCAAACTTTGTTGCATAGAATGGATGCATTGCCAGGATTAGTGTAAGCTCTGACCAATCCCTTGCCTCTGTGCGATATACCGCTTTGATTGAAAGAGAGCTAGACCAGCGTGACTGGAATTGTTATGGAAGCTCTTGTGTGGATGGACTGCAAAAGTTTCCCACAGTTTTGTTGCCAGTCACAGGAAGGGAAGTTCCTGCCTTTCTTCCTGTTCCGCACGTATAACAAGTATATGTGATTTGAGCTGATTTAACAGGGCGTATCTGAGGGTTTACACATCATAATCCGTTTTCACATGAAGACGGAGGTAAAATAGAGGTCTTGAATGGGAGTTGCTTAATACACGAGCCTGGAAATATACGAAAATTTGGATTACGTATTTAAAAGAAAAATCTATGCAAAGACATTACAAAAACTTGGTCATTAATCTTGATTATATGACCTTGAGAACAAAATCGGCTGTTGTGCAATAGACTGTGTTGGATACTGAATGCCGAGCAACAATGAAATCCGCCCGACTATTAGAGACGGTTTGGATAAAATTGGCATTACGCTTTTGAGCCTTTAGTGCTCACATCGTTATCTTCCTGAAGATGACACTTATACATATTCATTTAGGAATATTGTCCAAATAAATTACTGGAATTAATAACAAATTTTCTAGCTATATTCGAGAACATTGCCATCCTGGATACGAACAGGGAATGTTAACCATTTCCACCTGGCAGTAAAGCTGGTTTTGTTTAGATTGGTGTTGCACGTCCAAACACTTATCCACATTACACACATTTTTTCTCAGAAACAAAAATACACTGCTCTTCTTTCAAAGGATATTAATTCAACACATGAAAGCTTCAACAAAGAACTTTTTCTCAGTTGATATTTTTTCCTTCTTTATTCCTTTGTGAATTTCAAACATCTTCATCTCCTTATGACATGATAACAAGAATCAGCTTGTCCAAAACATACTCGCTTCCAGAAAAAGAACCCCGCTAAAAACATTTGCCCTAAGGAATGCCGCTGAAGAAAAGAGATGATTGATATGATAAACACAGAGCTTAGAAACGTAAGATGCTACTGACTTTGATGATGTAAAGTATCAGAATGAAAGGCGAACGAACTCATCTCCGAAGGTGATGATAAATGGGTGCTCTGTTCTGAAGAGGGTTTGTTGGCTGGCTAGAATGGCACATTTTCTTATATACAACTGTCGGCTATAGACACAACGCTGCTAATTTTAAACTAATTTAGGAGAGAGAGAAGTTGAGACTCTAAGTCGATCTCGTTTGAAGTGTTTATTATGTAGAATATTCCAAGATGTAATTCAGTCGTGTTGTAGGATGTATATTTGTAAATATGAAAATTAAAATTAATTTCTCAATAAAGACAGGTTCATAAAGTGAATGAAATTTGCGTAATATGAAATTTGTAGAATCATATTTAAGATTTTCCCCCCCAGTAATTATTCTTCATTCATCAACCACGAAGAAGATATAAACGCATCGCCAAAGCAAATGCACTTGAGGCCAGATGCATACAGCAGGTTGCAACAAACTAAGCCTCCAAGAAATAACATTAGGATTTTAACCATTAACGCCAGTATTTTAATTAGTTAATTTAAAGTTTTTTCTCAATATGAGACCGCCTCTGTGGTCTAGTGGTCAGAGTTCCTGCCTACAGATCCAGAGGTCCGGGTTCGATTCCCGGCGCTACCAGATTTTCTGAGAAGTAGTTGGTCTGGGACTGGGTCCACTCAGCCTCGTGAGGATAATTGAGGAGCTATTTCAAGGAAATAGAGGCTGCGGTCTAGAAAACCGAAATTAACGGCCGTGGGGATTCGTTGCGCTGACCACGCTACACCATCTATCCGCTAAAGTTGGCACTACCTTCGCCGAAAAGAGGCGGTGGCTCGGTCGGTATAGTTCGCTTGCGGACTAAAATCACGGAGTTTGTTTGAGAAAAAGACAGTGAAACAATTAGCATCATGTAAGTAATGTACCCAACGATAAAAGTCTGTGGCCGAAACATGTTATGAAAAATAAGTGAATGAAACACGACAAAGAAGAACAGTGACATAACCGTCGAACATTAGCGGAAGTTGAAAAGGACGGAATTTTAGGCATTAAAAAAAGTGACATGTAGTTTAGTTCTAGAATCTTTTCTCTTTACATTATCTACAAAATAAGAAAGCAAGTAAACAACGAAATACATAATAACGTAAATGAGTGAATAATAAATAATAAGTAGATAAGTGAAAATAAATTCGTAAATATTTAAACAATTGACTTAAAACAGGCTTACATAATTAAATGAATGACACGAAAGTTAACTGTTGCTTCTTATTCGAGAGGTCATGGGTTTGTAGTCTCGGCTCAGGTAGGCTGTTCTAACCGAAAGATTTCTTGGTTTTCCTCAGTTCCTCGACCCAAATGCTCAGGAAGTACCTCAAAGTAAGACAAGACTGACTCCTTTCATATCCGTTCCGATTTATTATCACTACTGACAACATGGTTGCATAAGTCTTACACAATTAAATAATTAAAAACATACGTAATTTAATGAATGGATAATAAAATTAATTAGTAAAGAGATTAATAAATACACTATGAAGTTATAATTCAATAAAAATTTATAGCCGACTCTGTACTTAAGCATTATGTCGCTATGGGGAGTGCAGATATAGATCGACACATTCAGAACTTCCACGTTAAATGGAGCTGAATTATCAGACACTTTGTCGAAAGAACGTTTTCGATAGGAAGTTGTATGAGCCCCTCATACATCTTCTGAGATTCAAACCCAGGTAGTCCACCCCGTGGCCAGTAAATTCACTGGTTAGTTCATAAACGAATTAATAAATAAACAAAGAAGCAACACTTTCTTACTTACGTGTACATTTACTCTTATATCACTGCACCCTGCTTTATATTATGAGGCTGGAGGCTCAAACAAATTCCATGGTTTTAGTCCGCAAGCGAAATATACCGACCGAGCGACCGCCGTTTGTCGGCGAAGTTAGTGTTAACTTTAGCGGATAGAGAGAGTCGCGTGGTCAGCGCAACGAATCCCCACGGCCGTTAATTTCGGTTTCCTAGACCGGAGTCGCTATTTCCTTGAAATAGCTCCTCAATTATTCTCACGAGGCTGAGTGTACCCCTTTCCAGACCCAATACTTCTCAGAAAATCTGGCAGCGCCGGGAATCGAACCCGGACCTCTGGATCTATAGCCAGGAACTCTGATCAGGAGACCACAGAGGCGGTCAGGCTGGAGGCTCATTTTTTTTATTATTATTATTATTATTATTATTATTATTATTATTATTATTATTATTATTATTACAGTCTGACGTTAACTCTATACAAGGTTGGTGCATTGCAAACTGTATGAAACTCAACATCAGTAAAACTAAAGTTATATCCTTCACCAGGAAAACCAACTTACTTATCTACGATTATAAACTTTTTCAAACGTCAATAGCCC
>NW_019738963.1:747867-810186 GCF_002891405.2 Cryptotermes secundus
TTCTTCTGCACTGTGCTGTGTCTGTAATTGGCCTTGCGGCTGTTGACTCGGCACATTAATAATAAAGAATTGAATTGAATTGAATTATTATTATTATTATTATTATAACAAGCTATTGAAGTTAAAAGTAAGGAAATATAATTCAATACATATTAAGAAAATCCCAAAAACCATCACTGCTAGTATCATTGTCAACATTTCTGTGGATATGTCTGCAGGCATTTCACGGCCATATGAGAGATTATTTCTGAAGGATTTGTGCAAAGCTCATTGCATATACCCGGGTTTATTGTCTTTGATTCGATGGAATACCATTACTGACAAACAAACTTCCGCGGTCACATCTAAGCGAGTCACGAACAGAGTTGAAATCCAAGGCATTATGGAATTATTGGCAATATCTACTGCAATCAACATTAACTAACAACGAATTAAAAATGTACAAGTTGCTTACATCTAATGAATGAAATAAGACTGAAAAGAAATGGTTACAATGAATTTCAACGCTTAAACGAACTGTTACGCTTCCCACGTTAGAGATTGCACACTTGCCATTTTGATATCGTTGATTATAAGGAAATTAAAGGTACATAGGTTAGGCGGCCTATAATTCACAGATATTCTCACAAATTTTCATGAAAATTTGCAAAACACGATTGGTAGAATCTTATTAATTTTTAAGTACATAAAATATTTAATGTTATTATAAGCTTTGATAGACCAAAAACAACTGGAGAATGTGAAATGTTTTAAATATTTGGGTAGCTTGTTAACAGATGATGGAAGGTGTACTTGTGAAATTAAATCCAGGATTTCCATGGCAAAAGCTGCATTTAGCAAGAAGAAGAATCTTTTTACCAGCAAATTGGACTTAAATTTGAGGAAGAAACTAGTGAAATGCTACATTTGGAGCATAGCTCTGTATGGGGCTGAAACATGGACATTTAGGGCAGTAGATCAGAAACATCTGGAAAGTTTCGAAATGTGGTGTTGGAGAAGAATGGAGAAGATCAGTTGGACCGATTATGTGAGAAATGAAGAAGTGTTAATTAGAGTCAGTGAGCAGAGGAATATCCTACATGAAATAAGAAAACGGAAGGCTAATTGGATTGGTCATGTTTTACGCAGAAACTGCCTTCTAAAAGAAGCTATCGAAGGAAAGATAGATGGGCGGATAGAAGTGACAAGAAGACGAGGAAGAAGACGTAAGAAGATGCTGGATGACCTTGGGGACAGAAGAGGATACTGTCATTTGAAGGAGAAAGCTCTAGATCGCATTAAGTGGAGGAATTGTTTTGGAAGAGACTGTGGACCTGTCGTCTTGACAGATTACTGATGATGATGATGATGATGATAAGCTTTGCTTCTGTTGTTAATAAGAAGTGTAGGCTAAAAAGAAGTTACATGAAATGTCTATGATTTTAATCTAATTTTTTTTGTACTTAAAAATTGGTAAATGGGCACTCTTACGTAGTCATGATAATGCTAATCATGAGTTATACACGTTTCCTTTAAATTCTTCAGTATGTCTGTAAAAGGACAGCAAAAGTTAGAAGGTAATAAATACAGGGCTATTATATTTGTAAATATTTTTACGTGAGTTAAGTTTATGGTTCTGAAAATCTTGACACGTTACATGACAGTTTCGCTTTGCTCCATGTTTACAATTTTCAAGAGAAAATATTTCATACGAATGCTGAAATACTTACTTTCACATACCTGGGTCCGTATATCAGTAAGCTATCGCCATCAAATGAAACGTAAATATCGGCTTTTCTGGGGATTGTCACGTTGTCTTTTTTTTTTTTTTNTTCATAGGTTATTTAACAACAGCTTCAGTGTCGAGACTATAAAGTGTCGGGCGGTTTGGTGAATTATGAACTGGAAAGCATTTGGAGGATAGCGATCGTGGCCTAATAGAGATACTATCTAAGCATCCGTCTGGAGTGACTGAGGAAACCATGAAAAACGTCACCAGCCGGGATAGCTCGTGTCCCGACCTAGCACCTACAAAATAAAAGGGTAGAGCTTGAACTCTATAAACATGTTCTGTACTATGGAGTTATCTTATGCGCCAAAATATTGAGTACTGAAATGAAAAACCGTCCTGTTGATACCACTGTCTATTCATGTGAAGGCCCCTTGCACGACAGAACCTTCTCAAATCCCGAAAAAAATGGTCCGATCACCATGTTCCTGTAGCGTTCTTGGGTGGCGGTAAGAGCATTGCCTTCCTCATCCTCAATGAAATAGGGGCCTAATATACCGTGTGCTGAGACGGCACACCATAGCGTCACACGTGTACTGTGTAGCGGTTTCTGGACGATAACATCTGGCCGCTCAAAACCAAGGAAGCGAGTTGTCTGGCGACCACTTCCGTATGAATGGAAATAATACTCAACTGTGAATACATTTTACTCCGTCGAGAGACCCATTTCCAAAAACTGCACAACACAACTTCCTTTTCACTACTGGAAACACGTGCTGCTGGAGTTATGCCCCGTCGACAGACGCAAATGCGCGAGTTTCAGTACTCCACCTTTTGCCTCATACTGTATTTTACGTAAATTTACTTATCTAGTTTCTCGAAGAACTGTGAACATATGCATTGTCAGGCTTGCAAATTAAGTGACACAAGTACAGAACTCAGATCAGAAGATCGCAAGGCCGCCATGTGGGTGTTAATTATGGCAGATTAAGAATATATATATTCTCTGTATATACATATGTGCACAAGGACCGTGCCATAGCTCAGGCGGTTAGTTGCCGGCTTTCCACCACGGTGGACCGGGTTCGAACCCTGGTCAGGTCATGTGAGATTTGTGGTGAACAAAGTGGCATTGGGGTAGGTTTTCTTCGAGTACTTCAGTTTCCCCTACATTCTTGTTCCACCGACTGCTCCACACTTATCTTCTATCGTCCTAGGCTGGCACAATAGATCAGTCAGTGACCGACGTACCAAATGGCCTCTCTCACCCCACCCCAAGAAAGTAAAATAAAATATATAAATATTGTCGCGTATTGGGCGTATGACGCGACAAATAAATTCACGCCGTATTTTATATAGCGAATTTTATTTCACATTCGCACTTACAATCACCCAAATTACAGATTTACGATTACTGCTATCTGCAGTATCACAAATAGTACACTCCAAATGCCAGAATACAACTGATTGGTTGCTGGCTAATTCGGAACTAACTCGGAGGTAACTCGAGGACTGACTCGTAGGTAGCTCCAGGACTAACTGTGAATAGACTTCGCTGCGCCTCATGTAGCCTCGATCGGACAATACAGAAAACGGCCACGTAATAAGCACCCTTGTTGCCCGGCGCTGTGTTGCNTACAAACTTAAGTTGTTTGTAAGGCCATGATGTTCGTTCAGATTTTTGTGAGATTCCATAAGTTAGTTCCAAAGTTATCCGGAGGGAGGAGAGAGGGGGCCTTATAATCCTAAAAGCATATGGTTTCATATTGTGACAGATTGGGACGTTTATAGGAAAGGAATAGGTAAACACGTTCCAACCAACGAACATTCAACAATAGGACATCCATTGTTAGGTAGAAGACCGGCAAACATATCCCGCAGCAATGAATACTCAAAAAATACATCCATTGCTAGGAAATGCATGGGTGGACACGCCTGATAACAATACAGCATATCCGTTGCTGAGAAATTGATGTATTTTCTATGGGTGGTCCGTGCCGAGCCTATATAGGAAGCCGTGGAGACTGGCCCTTTCCAGCCAATGGTTCAGAGAAACTTGTTTTGTAGGCGCTGCAATTTCATTAGATGGATATTTGCCGCGAATTTCCAGATATAGCACCCATCTATTGAAATTGCAGCGCCTACAAAATAAGGTATACAAAACGCTCACAAACGAAATAAAACACGAAAATATAAAAATGGATTGATTATATAATATTATAAACAGTAATCCTTATATTCAATACTTATTTTAGTTAATAAATAATACATTAAACCAGAAACCTTAGGAGGTTTGGCAAACGATAGCGAGCGGAGAAAGACAGCTTCCTAGTAAACAAGGGGGAAAGGAATAATTGAACATAAGGCGCATGAAAAGCGTAACTTACCACTGTTCGCGGGTCAGGGGAGGCAATAGGAACTGCTGGGTCATAGCTGAGGAGTTGAGCGTCGCCTGGTTGCAGTGCTCGGTCCACGTAGTCCGACTGGACGCCGGAAAGAGATGCCACACTCCCCACATACTTCCGCTCGCGTCTTCCTTTTCCAGACATTCTGATTTAATAGAAAATAAAAACAGTATACAATTTAGTTACGTAGTAATGGCCAAGGGAAAGGGAGGGTGTTCAGGGTCAGTGATCACCGATTCTGTGACAAGGGCCATCCATTACGACTGGAACAGTAACCTCAGGGACATGACCCACTAGTCAATGGAGCGATGTAAAGGCTTCTGGCCAAAGCAAATAACTGATTGCTGTGGAGGCTAAAAGCAACACTCGTACCCTTCATTATAACCAAAACAGCTACGTGATTCGGATGATGTTGATGGCAATGGTGAGGATAATGTTGACAACAGCAATACCGAGAACTGCAGTAATTGATATAGCCTGCTTTATGTGTCAGAACATTCCCAAGATCAGATTTAAAAGAATGTAAAATGTTTATGAATTTGTGCAATCGCATGGAGCATTGGAGCTTCGAATTTAATATTATCCTCCAATCAACACCTTGGTATTACAGGTGCTCTCTTGTCTACAGGGATTTTCGAAGGAAATTTTGTAATTATTTTTATCTACAATTAAGAATTCAGAATTTTCTATGTAAACCTCGCTCCAATTTTGACATTCGGTGCATAAAGAACATTTTATGTTTAATTTCCCAGTGCTTATTCGCCAAAATTAATTATTCTCAAATATGTCAAAATTATCTCATGATCGGCCTTAACATACACGTAAATTGTAGCGTAATTTACGAGTAATTCAGTCACTAAATGTAGTTCAAATGGTTTCGTTCACAAATAGTCTTAACATTTCCAAGTTCCATACCCTCAGTCTTAAGGAATTAACCTTGAAAAAGTTATGTAATTCTGAGCATGTATTTAACTGACAACTATCCGATGAGCCACAGTGTTTAAAATTCACAAGACTGACAACGTTTCAAACGTTTGGTTGAGGCATTTTGCTACAAGACGTAAGGTTGTTGGTTCGATTCCCTACGACATTGGACTTTTCGATTTACCTAATCCTTGAAGCCGCACTGTCTCTCTGGGGTCGACAGAGACTCTAGCAGAAATGAGCACCAGGAATCTTTCTGGGGGGGGGGGTAAAGGGTTGCCGAAGCCTAAGGCTGACAACCTCACCGCCATATGTGAGCCAGTTGTCTAGAAAATGTGGGAGCCTCCACGGCTTTACAAAAGAAGGAAACTGCTCTCGGCAACGACTGGGCAGTAGTCTCGGTGGAACCTGGAGCCGGTATGCAGTAGGTACGTAGAAGAAAATTCTCTTCCACCTAGAATCAACCCCAGTCTTTCAGCCTGGAACTAGAATTTGTATTGATTGCGTATACATACACACGTATATTTATGAATGTATTTATCTATTATGTATATGTATTGAGACACTATGCTACAAGCCGGAAGGTCATGGGATCGAATCCCGATGAGGTGGATTTTTTCAATTGACCTAATACTTCCAGCCGCACTATAGCCCTGGGGTCGACTCGGCCTCTAACAGAAATGAGTACCAAGAATATTCTTGGAATATTCTTGGGGGTAAAGGGCGGCCGGCGCGTAAGGCTGACAACCTTGCCTCCATCTATGAGCCGATTATCTAGAAAATGGGGGAACCTCAACATCTCACAACCCTATGGGCCTCCGTGGCCTGTTACATTGATACCTTTACTTACTTACTTTTTCTTAATTGCTAGTTGGGTGGGACTAAGTCCCTTGTTCTGCGGCCACTTCTGCCCTATTGTACCAGCCTCAGATGATAGGTGAGGGTGATTGTGGAGCAATTGGTGGAATGAAGATTGGCAGGGGAAACCGAAATACTCGGAGTAAACCTGCCCCAGCGCCACTTTGTCCACCACAAATCCCACTTGACCAGACTTACTTACTTATGTATGTACGTGTATATATGTATGTATGTATGCATGTGTGTGTGTACGTATGAATGTGTGTGCGTACGTATATAAGTATGCATGTGTATGTGTATGAATGAAGACATGCATGCATGCAGCTATGTCTGTGTGTGTACGTATATACGTATTGGATTATGTATGCAATGTGCTAATATTCTGTTGAATTCTTCTTGAGACATGAACAGTCTAAAAATAAGTACATCTGACTATACTACAATGCAGACCTGTATTTCCAGCAGATGTAGACGCCTGTGATGGAGCACAGCAGGAAGAAGCTCCCTATGACGACTCCCACGAGACACGATGCCCCGCAAGTCCCCTCGTTGATAGCTTCAGTGAAAGAAATACCAACATTTTAGTGTCGAAGTGCGGCTCCAGTTTAGCTCATAAGGACTAGAGCACAGTCAATATTGGAGACTATCCAAGAGCCCATGTACTTGCAGGTATACAGCCCATATACCGTATTTACGCATGTATAGGCCGCACATTTTTTGCCAAAAATTCAAGAGGAAAACTGGGGTGCGGCTTATATTCGAAATATTCGAAATCACACTTCATTTAAAAAAAAATTATATTCATAATTAGTAATACAGGGTGTTCTACTCCTGAAATAATATTCCAAGAAAATTATTTTTTTTTATAATTTCTGTCTGAAAATTGTGCTGCGGCCTATACACGCACGCGGCCTATACATGCGTAAATACGGTATGTGATTTTGGAAAATGCACTCAGACTTGCCTACTCATTAGCATTTAGGAGGAAATAATAATACAACTGAGAAAGATATCCCAAGTCAACACAGCTTACAAGGTGACAAGTACGGATAAAGTAGCACTAAGGATTGACTTCTTGTAGGCTTAGAAACGGCAGATAGTGATCTATAGTAGTCAGGCAAAGGAGGGGCTTTATATTGTATTCTGTTATGGCTATACATACCTTTGTTGGACATTGTTCGCTTTTTCAGTTTCTTAATTTATACACAGTCGAGAGAACACCTTGGATGAGAGATCAGCCCATCGCAAGGCCTCTACCTACACCCAGAACAACACAAATACAGAATAAACGCACACAGGCATCCATGCCTCGAGTGGAATTCGAACCCACGACCACAGTGTTTCAGGGGGCGAAGACTGTATGCCTCAGACGGCGGGGCCACTGTGACCAGCAGAAGAAGGATATAGGAGAAATAAATTGTGAAATACAGGGCCTTCAATTTATGCCGCTGCGGAAATACTTGGAAAGTGAGCTGCCGAAATCTAACTCGGTGAAACTTCCGACTGCCTTGCGACGACACACATATAATGAAATCCCTGTAGAGTAGATGAAGTTTCCGACTGTATTTTTCTTTCTCAAGATATTCTTGCAGCATTCTCTTGAGATATTGCAGGTCATGCTCACAGTAACAGCGAACCGCGATTAATTTGTTACTGAGGTTGTAGCATGTCACGTCATAGATGTGTAGGCCTATGTATGTATATGTGTACACTAAATCTAAGAGGGTGATATTCAATAAATTAAGAAATCAGAAAATACGCCGATTTTTTTTTCTTGGCACTACAGCCCCAGTGGGCCCAGGCCTACCTCCACGAAATTCTCCGTTCACTTCGGTTTTTCTAGATTTTACACATTCGGTAGGACTCCTTGGGCGGGTGATCAGCTCGTCTCAAGGCCCCTACCTGTATACAAACCCAGAAAAATGCACACAAACATCCATGCCCTGCGTGGGATTCGAACCCACGATCCCGGTTTCCAAGCGAGCGAAAACAGGTATGCCTTAGACCGCTCGGCTACCGTGACCGGCCGAATTTTAATAATCTGAATAATGTAGCTGACATAGAAGAGGACTTAATTTGATGGGCAGGTTTCGTCTTGACTTACGACTAGTAGCGGGTAAAATAATTGATTGTTTTCGCCTTTTAGGTTTCTGTTGCATGTCTCTTTAGTAACAATTTCTTTTGTTGGTCCCGTTCGTCTGCAGTGTACGTCCATGAAAACAATTAAGAAGCTGTTTCAACTGTGTAGGTTGTTATGGTCTGGAAAGAGACCAGAGAATGGTAATTAGTGGTGATTAATGATTCAAAAGCAGATGATCGTAGTGTATGTCTGCCTGAAGAAATTATTTCGGTATTCTCCTGCAGCGCCTGAGGAAGACCAGCGAAAATGATTTTAAAATAGCCAGTAGCGACGGGCTACGGGTCCGACAGTGGGGGTATCATTTCCGGTAGGGCCAAGAGATTCCTCTCTTCTCCACAACATTCAGACCTGCTGTTAAGACCCACCCAAGGACCGCGCCATGGCTCAAGCGGTTAGTCGCTGGCTTCCCACCGCGGCAGCCCGGGTTCGATCCCAGGTCTGGTCAAGTGGGATTTGTGGTGGACAAAGTGGCGCTAGGGCAGGTTTTCTCCGAGTACTTCGGTTTCCCCTGCCAATCTTCATTCCACCAATTGCTCCACAATCACC
Organism: Cryptotermes secundus; assembly: GCF_002891405.2. Classification (NCBI taxonomy): domain Eukaryota; kingdom Metazoa; phylum Arthropoda; class Insecta; order Blattodea; family Kalotermitidae; genus Cryptotermes; species Cryptotermes secundus. The sequence goes on from NW_019738963.1 coordinate 756,449, forward strand.
CTCGCCTAACATCTGGGGCTGGTACAATAGGCCAGAAGTGGCCACTAGCAATAAAAAAGAAAGGCCCACCCAGCCTTTTATCCAATGGGTACCTGGGGCTCTTTCCTGGGACGTAAAGCGGCCGCAGCGTGAATTTTATTATTAATCTCTATCTAGTGCTGAGGTCAAAATATGGTGGAGCTATTTCTCCATTCCCCATACGTCTTCATGTCGTAGTACTTAAGTAAGCATAAGGGCGATTTTACCATTACTTTCGCCATATTGTAAATACATTCGCGGGGAGATACCTTTATAAGAGCTTGCTCTGCCACAAATACGTTTTCATGACCACAGGCAAAAAATGAGTAGTGTTTTTTTAATTTTCTGTACGTTGAAAAAAAAAACTTGATTTTGAAAGATGAGTAGGGCAGTCTACTATTGAGGCTGGAGTTGCAGATACAGAGAAACGGAGAGGAGTTCGTAAACATCCACATGACTAAAGGGATGCTGCACCCAGAGATGAGATGCGTGGTTAATCGAGTGTTCAGTTCATGAACTGAGGCTACTCGAGTAACTAACTACGTGTATAGCCAAAGTTTTAGGTGGTTCGCCGAATTTTACACTTAAGACTCTCATCCCGGCTGTCTTAGTGGAGTGAAGTGGCCTAGTTGACTGGTTCAGTGGTTTGGTAACTATGGGATGGCGCTTGTCTGAATGTTAGGGGGGGGCTACTGCTTACTTGAAGCTGGTGGCCGGGGCATATCCTCGCGGTTCATTTCAAAAGCCACAGTATCTTGAGTCTGTGTGCTTGCATCAATTGCGGGATATGCTGTTCTATTTCCGATAGTTGGGGAGGGCATCTGGAAAAAAAAACAAATTTCTTATAAAATTCCGACTGGATTTTAGAAAAGATGAATATTAAATGGACTTTTATTCAAATATTATACTAGCACGCAGGATACATTCTCGTTGGCATTTTAAATTATTCATACGCATGTAATTTTTATTCAATTACGTTATTTCAGATTAGATAAGGAGGGCATAAGTTATGTATTTCTGGAACAGCTGACGTCACCGTCCTCCGGGCTGCGGTGATATTATCATCCATTACGATGCGATCGTACACATAAGACACTCTATTTCTGAGGTTTGAGTGACGATATACAATCTTCATTTCTTAGTTCTGTCTAATAGGATACAATGTTATGAAAATGTAGTTCATGTTTTAGTTGGAAGCATGTGTTAGCAGTAAACTGTAACATTCCAGTGTAGTCTTCATCTGCCGTGAATTTGTTTTTAAAATGCACTTTGTCCTCAAAGAATTTTTATTTTTGTGGAATGGAATTCCTAAAAATTACTGATATGATTCATATTGGTACTTCAGCTGTCATTCGGTCGTCGTGTACTTCTTGACGCTCTGTGAAGGAACTCACTAGGCACCATCAACCGATACTGCTCGACAGTCCAAGTTACGGGCATGCTGGATCTGCTATGGGTACCAGAGTGCGCCACAGTCATGCAGTGACTTTGACCGATATATCGCTGTTAGAAAGTTATTAGATTCTGTTCTCAGCACACTTCTGTTCATATTTCGGTGCAAAAAGCAAAGGTACTTATACAGGAATTTCCGTTTTTAAAGATGACTTCATAATGTATGACGTGACGTGGTCCGTACAGTGGCTTGACTTCATATGAAAGTACTCTCTCTCTTCCATGCCGAGAGAATATAATTAGTTTGATTACAACAATATTCAAAAGAGAAAAAACCGTGTTTATTTCAAGAGAGTAGGAAAATATAAGAACACTGTAGTAATTAAACATTAAAAAGCTATCTCTGTTGAACGCTTAACGGTAATAAGGAATATGTGTTTTTCTAAGACACAGTCAAAGACGTCAAAAAGGAGTAACAGAGAACATAGTCATTCTCTTGGTTCATGACTTCTCCTTCACTGACTAACGGAGCTAACGGAGTGCCGTTGTCTCCGTCACGTCCGTCACTCTGTGATGCCCTGTGTCTAAGGAGAGAGCGATGTGGACTGCGAGACATTCGTGGAACATATTTAATGCCGTCTATTGGCAAGTGTAAACAAACGGTATTACTGTGCATGATTTTTATGATGAAAATAAGTTAGTGTAAAATGGTAACAGCGAACAAAACACCGGAAATAAGATACTGAATGCGGCTACGTAAGAATCAGTTTTAAATAAATTCATACATAAAATTTATTAGCCGAAGATTACGTGAGGTTATTATTACCATGTAAAGAATTTTATGATAAGTTTCATTACGTGTAAAACAAGTCGCAATGTATAATTTTACATCGTATTTACAGAATTACAAGTCCTTTTATCTCAATGACTGTGTAATTTATTGATTTTAGTAGTAAATTTCAGAATGTTTTGTTCCCGATTTATAATTATTTATTATTAATCGGATTCACATTGTTGAGTGAATTGCATTAGACATCAACATGGGAACAATAAAGTGAGACGACCATCTGCGTACACAGAAGAAGACAACCATACGCTCGATCTAGTGGGCAATGGTAAGTGCAATAGTGTTTAAAGCTTATCATAATTGTGTTTTAGTGTTTTGTTTATTACAGTGAAACTTACTGAACCTGTAAATCGTATTTTAAATGTGTACAATTTGAAAGAGTATAGACAATCCTGGTGGTTAGTATGCATACCAAGAAGTGTTTGTTCACTGTCCCATCTAACCGCGTCAGACCGCGCTGGGGTGAGTGGACAACATCTGATTTAATAAGAAATTTGATAACCAAAATAAATGGTTCTGGGACTGTAAGTTAATCCAACAACATATATTTTATTTATTTCCACATCAGTTACTCAGCTTCATAGATCGGGGTATGATATATTGTGTAACATACCTTGTAACAATGGTTTCAAAAGTGTGGGGCATCCAATCAATTAGGGGAGCGACTAGTCGTTTGAGGTGGGGCGCGGGTTCTTTTGGGAAAGTAATTTAGTGAACTGCCGGTCACGGTGGCCGAGCGGTCTAACGCATGTACTGTCTTCTCTCGCTTGAAAACCGGGATCGTGGGTTCGAATCCCATTCAGGGCATGGATGTTTAGTTTGTATGTGTGCGTTTTTCTGTGTGTACAGGTAGAGGCCTTGCGACGAGCTGATCACCCGCCCAAGGAGTCCTACCGAATATGTAAGATCTAGAAAAACCGAAGTGAACGGAGAAGTTCATGGAGGTAGGCCTAGGCCCACTGGGGCTATAGTGCCAAGAAAACAGAATTGAGTGAACTTGAATGGATTATAATCGGCTGAAGGGCAGAACATTTTAAAAATATCTACAAATATCAATTGATATAAACACAAGAGATCCAAAAGAAGGGGTTTCGCTGTGTTAGTCAGACTTTCTGGGCAACTCTTGGTCATTTAAATCGGTCAAAGCCACAGTGTTGTGCCTTTCTCATAATTCCTAGTTAGCTCCCCCGACGTTCTTTTAACCAATGTAAGGATGCGTGTTTAAATACACCGATGCAAAACAAAGCATTCATTTATCCATGTATTGCGTCTCACCGTTGATAATTATTCACAAGCATTTCGATTAGAAGTTATATAACCAGCGCAGCTGACAAGGTTTCATTATTTATTTTAATTATATCTCTAATGTGTCTCTAAAAGGGTTACTAATGGAAATTGCTTTTAAAATGTTTCCTTGTGAAGAAGAAACTAAATTAACTTCACGAAGTAGAGTCATTCCTGAAACGCTGGTCTTTGCTCATCTTTTCGAAAAACTCTTCACTCTTCATGAAATTGGATTGTTCAGTACGGTGTACATAATATGTGAGTGTTAGTTCATATCCTGAGGCAAACAGAGCTACACCGTCGTATCTTATTTGTTCAAGACACTTCTTCTTAGCATTGCCCGCGTAGTCTAGGTCTCCAAAATATTTTCTTACTTTTAAGTTTCCCAACTAAATTTTGTATCAATTCTTCAGCTCTGCCGTGCGTGTTTAATGATTCGCCCATCTTTTTTTTCCCCCTCGGTTTGATTATACGGGTGATGTTTGATGCAGAGTGTTAATTATGAAGGTCCTCCTGCAGCTTTCTCCAGCGTCCAGCTACATCCTCCCTCTGAGGTCCACATATTACCCTCAGCACCCTATTCTCAAGCATCCCAAATCGATGATTTTCCTTTACGGCGAGAAACCAAGCTTCAAATCCATACAAATAGTTACTAAATCTTAAAATTTCTTATACTTTATTCTTTAAATTTTTTATACCAGACGGGAGAGGAAAGATCCTGAAACTAAAGGTTCCCCAAATTTAATCTGTTCTTAATTTCTCTGTGAATGAATATCTTTTTTGCAGTCTTATATAAATGTGTGAAGTTCATACATATTTGAAGGTTTTGGTATCTATATTATGACAGTGATTAAAAGAATAACCTAGAATGTGTTCTCACAGGTAACACAGCTGAATTATATTTGTTACACTAATTTTACCAGGTTGGGTACGCGATTGAGGCACTATGCTACAAGCCTGAATGTCGTGAGTTCGGTTCCCGTTGAGGTTATTGGATGTTTTAATTTACCTAATCCTTCTAGCTGCAATATGACCCTGGCGTCCACTCAGCCTCTAACAGAAATGAGTACCAGGATTCTTCTCGGAGGGAGGGAGTAGAGGGCGGCTGGCACGTAAGGCTGACGACTTCACCGCCATCTGTGAGCCGATTGCCTAGAACAGCCGTGTCAAACATGCGGCCCCCATAGCCACAAAGTGCGGCCCCTCAACTTTTAGAGCTAATTGATATTAAAATCAATATTAAAATTTTAGTAGAAATATTTTTTGTAAAGACAATTTTCCAGCAGACCAGAAGACAAGAAGTCTCACGCAGACATAAATTAGCAGGCTGCAGGAAATTAAATGTTTGCTATTTCTAACATAATTTCTTGTTTAATCTCTCTTTTTACATATGGAAAAGCTGTTTAATACTTGTAAAAAATGTCACAGTCTCGCTTTTTAAAACTGTACGATATGTGNTTCTATTTTGAAGTAAGGCCCTGGACTATTATTTATAGGGCTGAGGTGGCCCTCTGTACAAGTTGAGTTTGACATGCCTGGTCTAGAAGATATGGCAGCCTCGACGCCTCATAATCCTATGGGCCTTCATGGCCTCTTACAAGGAAAGCTTTATCATTTTTTACCTTGTACACTAATTGTTACTTTCTTGTTGATTTGTGTTGTGATTGTACGGGAGCTCTGATGTATGGAGTAGGCCTACAGATAGCGACTGCTTAACGGCAATACTAGTAGTGATAATAGTCACAATAAAGCAACAGCGGCGGTAGCTCTCGTAGCGATGCTGATTGTTTTGGTGCTAATTGTGTTGGAATGTAACCTGAACAGGGGAGCATTTAAATATATAAATAATAATATCATCATAAAGAATAAGTGCACATAAAATGTGATAGCAATACGGGCGAAAAGATGAACAAGTCATTCCAGTTCGACCTAATTCCACGTGACAGGATATAGTGTTTAGAGAATGGAATATCGAGCTAAGGCTAAGTGGCGTCGGTTTTGTTATCCGTGACATTTCTTAACATTTTCACGTAGTCTTCTTTACGATGATGTACTGGTCCGGGGTTGATCCGCCATGCTGCGGGACACCCCATGTCAGCTGTCCGCGACTGTATATTTAAAAATAGACTGTTCTGTATTTTTGAGTTCCGTAAAGGGCTGGCTTCTTCTTCAGCATCTACTCTAGAAGAACTCTACTCCATGGAGGTAGTAACAGAATACTCGACCTACGAGTGTGAAAATAACAGAATGGAGGCAATTACCCATTTAAATACTAAAATTTGTCTAAATATGTCAAATTTCAGTTCGTACCTCAATGGGAATACTTCATATTTCCGCTACAAAGATCAATGTGTTAATGATATTTAAGGAAAATCTCTTTTTATTGTGAGAATTATAAGAAAAACACGCACCGTGGGAAGATGCAGAGTTTTTAGTCTGTTAAAGTGGTACATATACTCTATAATGAGGAGCTTTATAACTTGTACTCTTCTCCAAGTATAATTAGAATCATCAAGTCAAGGAGGATGAGATGGGTAGGGCATGTAGCACGAATATGGCAGAAGAAGATATCTGTGGGATAGCCAGAAGGAAAGAGACCACTCGGAAGACCAAGGCGTGTGTAATTGGACAATATTGAAGTGGATCTTAGAGAGGTAGGATGGGATGGTGTGGATTGGATTGACCTGGCTCAGGATAGGGACCAGTGGAGGGCTCTTGTGAACACGGTAATGAACCTTGGGTTCCATAAAATTGTGGGAAATTTTTGAGTAGCTGCAGAATTGGCGGCTCCTCAAGAAGGGCTCAGCTCCATGAGTGAGCGAGTAAGTAAAATGGTACATATAGAGCCACCGGACTTTAAAGGGTTAGTAACGAAAATCTTCTTAATTTGTTCCCTAGGCTAGATATAATTCAGGTAATCAGATCAAAGGACGGGGATGGGCGGGCATGTAGCGTGCTTGGTACAAACATTTAAACAATTATTTCGGTAAATCTTGAGTGCAAAGGCACTTGGATCTCAGAGCATTTAATTTGGAGTTCGTAGCAGTCAAAGTGACACACTTTCATATTGGGTAAAAGCAGGTCTCTTTTCTTCTGCTATCCCTTATACAAAGGATCTACCACGCGGATGTGCCAAGGCCTTCAGGTGTACAGCAGGCGATCAGTCTACCCGTCTCATTTGTCACGAAATTGTTTCATACTTGGCCTTGTAACAATTGACTCTGAACTTAGTTCGACTTGGGGTAAAGAACCATAGATCTTGAGCTAGCCACAACGGATCTCCACCATTACATTTTATAATTGGTTTGTGCATTGTACTTACCATACCATAACACTATAGCTTATTTTCGCATGTGCTCGCCATCAGTATTTTTCTCCTACCGGCGCGGCGTGAAACACGATAGGCTGGTGCATTGTAACGCACAGGAATTAGATTTTAGACGTGGCATTCCATATATCAACGGGCTACTGGCTTTCTTTGCTCCATCAGTATTTTTAGATTATACCGATATGTACTGTGGTTTAGTGGTCAGAGTTCCTGGCTACAGATCCAGAGGTCCCGGGTTCGATTCCCGGCGCTACCAGATTTTCTGAGAAGTAGTGAGTCTGGAACGGGGTCCACTCAGCCTCGTGAGGATAATTGAGGAGCTACTTGAATGTAAAAGTAACGGCTCCGATCTAGAAAACCGAAATTAACGGTCGTGGGGATTCATTGCTCTTACCACGCGACATCCTCTATCAGATAAAATTGGCACTAGCTTCGCCGACAAGCGGCGGTCGCTCGGTCGATATAGTTGCGGACTAATGCCACGAATTTTTTTTTCTTATACCATAAAATAGGAAACAACTTCCTCTGTCCATTGTCTTATTATTTGTGATATATCTACATCCCATGCGACGGCAGGTACACCATGAATAAGCGACAGCCAGAATGTGGTACCGACGACAGACAGGCAGCAGACAACTCACCTCTCTCTGCGCTCACATTTGGATCCCTCGGAGGTTGGGTGAACATGGAGGCCGTCGTGACGTTATATGATGACACCGTAGTCGGTGCATTGCTGGAAACTTTCTTTTGCCCCCTGCCAGGAGGAGCGCAGGCGCACTTGTAATGAGGGTCGCAGGTACAAACAACTTTATTGCTCGCACTTGCTATTCCAAGGTTGTTGTTAGTTCCCTCGTTCTGATATCCAGCTCCCGTCACCATATCTGAAAGAAATGTAATACTTTGATCCCCTGTACCGTCGAATAATATGCAGTTTAAGGACAGTTTGAATTAATATGTGTTAAATAGAGTCACTACTATATAACTTGTAATATAATCACCATGTCCAAAAGTAGGTAAGGCTAATACTATTACAATTGAGCCAGCATACTTCAGTCGGTATGTGAGCTGACCGACCGAATAGTCGAGGTTCGATCCTTGGTAGGACTATGAAAATTTTCTCTTCTCTACAACTTCCAGACCGGCTCTGGGATCCACTCAGCCCCTATAAAATGAGTAACGGGGTCTCTTTCCCCGGAGGTAAAGCGGCAAGGACGTGAAGCTGACCACTCACCTCCAATTAGTGCCTAGGTCAAGAAAACGTGGATCTATATATCCACTCCCCCATACGCCTTCGTGGAGTAGTGCTTACTTAGTTAAGTACAGGAGCCATTTTAAATTTATCTTACCCATTGGTTAGGAGGCAGGATGGGCCCCAGTGCCTGTCAGGATGTTATCAAGAAAAGTCTCTTCCAGAGACCGTGGGTCCAACCCTGATTCCTCTGTCGTACAGCCCGTAGCCTAGTCTCTATACCGACTGAGCTGTCCCGGCTACTGAAGTGACAAATTAGCATCGAGAATTGCTGACGTAGAACCCTGTACGTTTGAGCAGTAAGGATGCAGACGAGAAGCGTGTGCTGTAGGTGTCACCGCTACTGGGCCCTTAGGCCCTCTACTTTAAAAAGAGATTTTAGTTCTTGTAACTACAATGAATTTGTACTTTGATGGTTGTACACCATATTCGAAAAAAATCTTACGAAGATTTTTGTCATCTGGGATATAACACTGTGTAGTCCATTGAAAGACAGCCGAATTTTCTGAGGAAGAGATCACCTCCATCTTCACTGCCGAAGAATAAGCCAAGCAAGGAAATATCATGAAGAAAGTAACAAGAGTTCTACCTGCTCTTTCTGAAGACAGAACTATTCATAACCACCGATGTGAGAACCTCAAATCCTACAAGGTTTAGTGACGTCATCAAAACGTACGGTACAGAAAAATTGCACAGTATTTGAAAGAAATGTCCCTGTGTTCTCACTAGAGTTCAAACTGTAACGTTTGTTTCTAGACTGTTGTGTTCCTTCCTTGCAACTGGGCACTCTATTTCAGCCACTTTGAATAGATCGACAGGTTCGTAAGAGCAAGGTGCAGTATACTTTGTCGTGCCACATGTGGGCGGGGTGACGATTTGAATTCTTACTACAGTTGCTACGAAACGTCTTCTTTCCCAGATGGCTGACATGTTTTGTTTTCAATGATCTTCACAGAGAGTTTATTCAAATGACTGCTGATATTACAATTGCTACTCTCTCAGGTTTAAGCCATGAATTTCTGATTAATTCCAAATCTGATATGTTCTCAAACGAATAAAATTTTCACGTTTGTTCATGTACACGTAGATGTTTATGCGATTTCCATGGCCATCATTCGGTTAATAGTGACTGGAAGTTATTTGCATTGACTTTGTATTATCTACTTATATACTCGTGCGTATATATATATAAGATAGCCAAACTATTTTTGAATTTGAGTTTCTAATTGTCATTCCCATATATCTGAAAAAAAAATATATTTATAGACTAAGCCGAAGTGAAAATAACTTGTTTGTGGTGTTCTGTGTATTTTAGTCCTTATTCTTCTGCTTACTAGTGCCCATCACCGGTACAACTCTTCAGATTCCTGCTTACTAGTTCCCATCACAAGTACAACTCTTCAGATTCTACGTAATACAAGGAAACTTTTTATCGTCCATTCATGATTGCGAAGATTGTGCCTCGTAGCGTGAGCAGAACTTACCTGTGCAGTCCTGCGGACAGATATGGAAGTGAAGTTTCTCTAGAGGGTCACACAGGAAATCTGGGCACGTGTCGATATCTGCAGTGCAGGTAGCATAATCCTTTGTGAGGTTTTCATGTGGTAAAGGCGTTCTGCTGCCCCTCCACATACAGCCTCTGTTTCCTATCGGAGATTTTCTGGAAATGTGCGTTTGAAAACTTTATTTGACGAACTTTAGGATGCAAATATTAATATAATTGTATAGGCCTAGAGTTATAACTTCACACATATGTGAATGTCGGGTGTTAATGGAATAACAAATTAAAATAAATTGCAGGCATTACAAATTGCTTTTCTCAGAGCAGTCTTAGGATACGAAATAACTAATCACAAAATTATAAATGAAGATATTACAAAGAAACTGGAAATAACAGATATCAATACAACATTAAAACCTACCAGTACCAGAACACTGGCAAAGAGTGCCTGAAAATAGAATTTGAGAGCTGCTGTTTCGATATAAATCGAAAGGAAGAAGCTACTAAGAATGAGAGTCATAAGAAAATGAAGAGTTTTTATCCCTGCAAATGGAGCAGACCAAGACGATGGTCATTGATGTTGATGAGAACTTCTGCTTTTCCAAATTTCTAATATGAAACATGCAGTTTTAATTTGATTGCCTATCAAATGCACTATAAATTATAGAACTGACTAACGACTAATGAGACCGCGCCATAACTCAAGCGTTTAGTCGCTGGCTTCCCACCGCGGCGGCCACGGTTCGATCCCGGGTCTGGTCAAGTGGGATTTGTGGTGGACAAAGTGGCGCTGGGGTAGGTTTATTCCGAGTACTTCGATTTCCCCTGCCAATCTTCATTCCACCAATCGCTCCACAATCACCCTCACCTATCATCTGGGGCTGGTACAATAGACCAGAAGTGGCCACAGTACAAGGGACTTAGTCCCACCCCATTAGCAATATAAAAACAGACGACTAATGGCCGAACTAAGAAACTGACCACAGATATTGGCTGTTTTGTTGTTCTAAATTTAAATTTTGTAAGAGACATCTGTCATGCCAAGTGTGCGTGTCACTGTAACGAGTATTATACGGACTTGCTGATAAAATGGCAGAATTGAGGGTTTCGCAGACCAGACGTTTCAAGATTGTGTATAATCCGTGTTCTCAATCAAATTTATTTGTGACGTATCATTGCACACTGTCCAAAAGTCAACTTTCTGAAACTTACAGTTATTATACAAAACATCTGATTGGTTAGCGTTAATATTTTCCATCATTATAAAACATCCACTTTTTATTGGTGTTCGACTGCAGACAGTTAACTAATTTTCCACCGAATGAACCTTTAGTACCTGCACCTCTGAATTTCGCACTATTGGCCTGTCAGTAGTATTCGTAAGGGCGTAAATAACATCATATATTGTAGGGACACCAATTACATGGTATTCATGTCAAGTTAAAATATGTCAATAATAATTTCAATGATTTATCTGTAGTTGAAGAGGGTCAACTAGACGGACGGACAGACTAAGTTCCATCGTGTGTACTTACAAGTCCTCGTTGACAGGGACGGCCTTTCCCGTGCCGACGCCACACAGCTCCTCACAAGCTTTCGGCTTATCTTTCTCAGAACACAGGATCCAGTCTTTGTCCGTCTGATTTTGCCACCACGTGGTTTCATTACAAGCCCCCTTTCCTGCATCACTTGTTATATCCACTTGCATTAACACTTTGTCGAACTTGTTGTCGGGAAACAACACAACGATTGTGAGGCTGCAATGAAACACAAGGTGACCGTGAGTTACTGAGGGCAGGGGGCCCTGTGTTTGGTTCATTACAATGCAGCTAGGGGTATTTCATTGTAAACAGGTTCTACGCCACTGATACACCGAAGAAGGGACCTATATGTCAATGGGAAGTTTATCTACATGCTGCACATGAGGTAAAAGTGAAGTTGTCTCAGTGCTTAATTAGTTAAGCATCACGTCATGAAGACGCATGAGGGCCAGGAAATATAAGCCCAATCTTGACTTCGGCACGAGCTGGAAGGGAGTGGTTAGTTTCACGTCCCTACCTCTTTGTCGCTGGGTAAAGAGTTACCTGTACCCATTAGACAGGGGGCTGGATGGACCTTAGGATGGGTTTAGACGCTGTGGTGAAGAGAAAAGTCTCTTGTCCTTGCCAGGAATTGAAACCAGGCCGTCTATCCCGTAGCCAGTCGCTATACATACTGAGTTATCCTGAATCCTGCTATATACACGTAGGAGTGGTTTTAAAACTAGTCATGAATTAAATAGCATACTAGAGCCTTCTGACTGAAGTGACGAGGGCTAAGTAAGCCTAATTCCTTTTAGGAGGGAAGATTTTATGTCTAGTAGATGATGTCCAACTAGTACTGCACTCTTGCGGTGAAAGTGGGCGTTATGAACTTCAGTGTTGCTAGCAAGATTAATGATGCTGAAATACATTATTTACTTCTATATTTCGTCACAATGCCCAACGACTAGATATACGTAATATAGGATTTGAAGAACTGACGGGCTTTTAGTTTAAAGATAATATAACAGTCTCGCGCCATTCTACTTTTATTTCATATTCTCCGGTTTGCCTTTTATACTTCTGATCAGAGTTTACTAACCATCCCCAACCAGCGATCTTTCATCAGAAGCTAATGGTCTTTCACGTAGCCAGGGACATATGTTCCCTTCAGTGGAATTGAAGGTTCGTTTCTGTGGTCACCAAGTAAATCCATTCAAGAACATAAATTCATCCTTCACCATTTCCTTAAGATTTATTTTAATATTATTCTGCCATGTACACCCAGGTCTTCGAAGTGAACCACTCCCTTCAGCATTCTGAACACTTCGCATTTACCATCTCTTTTATATGTGTTAAATGCCCCAATCATCTAATTATCCTTTATTTAATGACCATTTGGAGAAGAACACAAATCATGAGGGTCCTCATTATGCAACTTTCTCTCACATTCTTCCCTCACTAAGTCAAACTCATTGCTCATAACCTGTTCTCAGACACATAAATCTATATGCCAGACTGAATTTGAAAAGCATGCGAAACAAAAGATGAAGTGGTCTTCAGGAACATCAAACATAAAATGGCTGAAAGGACATTTCCTGGTGAGCATAACAACATAGAGTGTATCATACTCGGCAACAGCTCTGTAGGATGAATGTGTAGTTCAAAATCTCAAGAAAACAGGTTCCGGCAATGCAAATCGGATGTGCCTGACAGAGATTAGATTGTTTGATAGCAAGGTGTTACTGAACACTCACTTGAGGGAGCTTGGTGCTTCATACAGAGCAGTGACGTCAGACACATAGATGATTCCTCCATGTTGTGTCACTTTGAATGCGTCTGTGGACGTCTCAAGGCTGTAGCTCGGAGCAGGACGCGCGTGCACGAGCTCGTGCAGGGCGTCGGGCTGTGCGAGACGCGCGTAAAGAGACGCTCCTCGGAAGATGGACACGTGCTTCGGGTACTGCTTGGCCGTCTCCCGACTCCAGGACGCCTTCTGGCTCAAGGATTCCATTTGGCTGAAATTGCTGGTGATGTTCAAGTGCATATCCACCTGCATATGAATTGATACGCTTTTAGTGTGTATTTTTTCGAATGAAGATTTAAGCTTATGCTTAATTATAAATGCATACACTTTATAGAGAAGATGTTTGTCGCAAATATGTTCCCACATAAAAATGGAAATTATTTTGCTTCAGAATTATATGTGGACTAAAATGTATTTTAATGAAATCAGAATTCCCGATACACAAAGAAGAAGAAATGCCCATAACAACATGTGTCCGGAAACATATAATTTCGGAGTTACAGCTGAACACCTATCATTACCGCTGGATACGTAGAGGAAGACCAACTGCATGGCCTCCACGCTCTCCAGAATCTGAATCCTCTGGATTTTTACCTGTGGGAACATCGAGAACTCCTTGTGCATGCAGCTCCTGTTGACAACCAAGAGGCACTTCATGGCAGTGTGGATGCCTGTCAGACTATCCGCAACTACCCTGGCATTTTTGAACGGATGCGGAAGGCCACGAAGAGACGTGTCGAGGCGTGTATTGAATTGCATGGGGGACAATTTGAGCACTTGTTTTAAATGTACCGCTTCAGCTGTAACTCACAAAATAAATGTTTCCCTATACATGTTATTGTGGACATTTTCTATTGTTTTTGTATGTGAAACTCTTGCCCAAATTTTGTACTAAACCTTCAGCTAACCCTACCAATATAGGTTTTCGTGAATTTTAAGTGATATTATATGTAAACCAAGAACCTGCAAAAACATTTAACTCCTTGGAGGGTTGTGACATTTCTTTAACGGGACTACTGAACGGCGAAACCTGAAATCTTTACCGGGAATACATCTACCGATGCTTTCTTAATGCTTATGCGAATATTAGGAAGTGGCTGTCGTAACATATTGCGTACGTCTTGTTCTGTTAATGACGGGGTCAACAGTCTTCGGTCTCTTATGGAAATGCAAAATTTAAAGGATAATTTCCATAAAATTTCTAAAATTATGTTTTTTAGTATTTGCACAGAGACAACTTAACTTGAAGTACTTTCAATTAACCATTTCCTTAAGAGTTTCCACAAAATCTGATTCGAGTAAAAACTTATATGAATATTTTAATTGCCCATCTTTTCATTATTAATTATTTTTAAGTGCACTTTTCCTTATTCTTTAAAATAACATATACGCTTTCATGCTGTTTTTGATCAATTGTTATGTTATCTAACAAAGTAGCTTCTGCTAAATATTTCATATATTAACGATTGATGCATTAATTAGGTAAGGATTTGCGAGACTGCAGTTGTTGCCCATTTGATGTCACTATCATTCCGTTAATCAGGTAGGACTGAGGAAAACAATAAAATAAAGAATTAGTCAAAGTGTATACTTCGGTTGTTATGCCAACCTTTTCGGTTTCTCTTTGTTTCGCAGGAATTTGCTATTTTCGTCACGTATGTTTTTGTTCTTTTTTGGCTTTACTAAACAGCATTGTGTGGGTTTGCTTTACTAAACGATGTTTCAGCTCAAGAAATATTCTAGAAAGGCATGTTAACAAATTAGATGTTTTCTGCATTTGGCAGTAATGAACAGTACAAGTTAAATGGAAAATAGACAAAGCTTCCTAGTTGCCCGACAAATATTCATCTCAACAACTTGTCATTCTTTTTATGTCACAATGCGCCCCCTGAAAAAGGTTTTATTTTTATTTGCAAATTTTCCTTGACAAGAAGTAAAACTAAACTGAATATGTTACTGCGTAGAGCTATTTTTTTCCTACACAAAAGATTCTCGGTTGCGGTCACGGAACTAAACTGAATATGTTACTGCGTAGAGCTATTTTTTTCCTACACAAAAGATTCTCGGTTGCGGTCACGGTCTGTTTTCGTAAATATGCAGACTTGTTCTTGTTTACGTACAGTTACTGAAACTCTGTGTACTTCCTAGATACAGTGTATGTGATTGGCATATTGAAGTCGGTTACTAAATATACCGGTCCATCATCGAAATAAATGCCGGACTGTTCACAAAAGTTACATATGTATATAATACATCTGTTATATACTATGTAAAATATTTATAAATGTATCCGGTCACATTTCACAGCTGCAAGGACGCCTGAAAGCAGTAGGAAGACCAGACGTGCCGCTTGGAGAACGTTCCTTTCTGACACCCGTCATTATCGCGGCACGGTTTCTATGCCTTTCCGAAGAGACGTGTACATATTGCTTGTTCCTTTGTGGGTATGGAACATTCAGTTCTTTCCAATACTGGCGTAGCGATAAGACTCTAAGTTAATATTTTGGAGGTAGGCGTTTTGAATGTCAGCCTGATAACCCACCGTCCGCGAGGCGTGGCATAGCTCAGGCTGTTAGCCTCCAGCTTCCCATCGCTGGGGCCTGGAGTCAATCCCACACTAGGTCATGTGGTATTTGTGGTGGACGGAGTGACAATGGGGCAGGCTTTACGCTAGTATTTCGATTTCCCCTGCCAATAATTCTCATTCCGTCAAATGCTCCATACTTATTTATCGTCTTGAGTTGATACAACAGTCCAATTGTGGCCGACGTACCAAGTGGACTGTGTCGCACTGCACAACACGAAACTTAGAAGAAAAGTTGAATGTTTGGATAGAGTCAGGCCAAAGTCAGGCCTGTGCATTAAGGAAGTTCGCAGTCCGATATTGTTAGACTCCTGTTTTATGAAGTTAGATCTTGTTACGCATTCTATGAATGCATTTGTAACGCACATCACTAACAGCCACTGGAAGAATATGGCAGCTCATAATGTGTGTATTGTAGTAGGTATTTTTTGCTGCGATAACGTGTTTACAGTGCCGTTGTCTAGCAATGAACGGAGGCATACATTTTACCCAGCTTTCGTCTAGTAACAACAGGAGGGATACACACACTGATGGGAGGGATTTGTGAACTGCCGCCCTTGAAATGGACTCAGGTTCCGTGATATACATACCAAGTTTCATAAAGATTTGACCAGACATTTAAAAGTTCGTAAGGAGAGATTCACAGATAACATGGAGGTCTTATAAGCCTACATTTATTTTTCGAAATAAAGGAAATAAGCCAAAAAAAAGTTCAATGTAGGAATCAGCGAAGTTTCTTTGCTTGGATCTGCATTTGCCCATTTATACATAAGGTATTGCTTGAAACTCACTGCTCTCATTTTGGGTACAGACCGTCGGAATTCGTTTTATAACGATGAACTTATATCTCATTTTTTATTTTCCTTGACACTAGAGCCCCAGCGGGCCTAGGCCTACCTCCATTAACTTCTCCGTTCACTTCGGTTTTTCTAGATCTTACACATTCGGTAGGACTCCTTGGGCGGGTGATCAGTTCGTCGCAAGGCCTCTACCTGTACAGTCACAACCCTACGGGTGCGCGCACACAAACTAAACATCCATGCCCTGAGTGGGATCCGATCCCACGATCCCGGTTTCCAAGCGAGCGAAGACAGTACATGCCATGAACTTACATACTAGCTTTTTATTGAAATTATCGTTGAACCTCGAAGTAATAAGCAATATATATAAATCATTCTCTACGGATAGTTGTAACGTTCCAATTTAAACAGCAGTTTTATAGATTTGATTGCAGCCTGTCAGGAGGCAGCTGGAACCAGCTCAACGGTCATAAGACTGTGGGAACATGAAGTGGGACGCATTGGCGGATTGGATGAAACGGGGTTTACAATCTCGTACATATATGGGTTTTTTATTTGCTTTCTGTCATTATTACTTTGTTTTGTAACAGATGACAGGAACTTTTAGTGTTATTGTTTTCGGAGGGGGCATGCGATAGCATAGTTGATTGGTGCACTATGCTACAAGCCGGAAGATCGCGTGTTCAAATCCCAATTCTGTCATTTTATTTTTCAATTGAACTAACACTTCCAGCCGCAACATGACCCTGGGGTCGACTTAGCCACTAACAGAAATGAGTACCAAGAATCTTCCTGGGGGGTAAATGGCGGCCAGAGCGCAAGGCTGACAACATCACTGCCGTCTGTGAGCTGATTGTCTAGAGAATGTGGGAGCCTCGACGTGTCACAACCCTACGGGTCTCCACGGTTTTTACAGAGATAATTTTACCTTCTATTATTTTCAGAGGAATTTTATTTTTACACCTTGATATTACTTAACTCGAAACGTATTAATCTGCTAATTAATTGTTATACTTTACCCGTTTAATTTTAAACTATACAACAAATAATGTCAGTTGTTAAGGTTAATATTTTCAATTTAGTGTTGTAACATGAACCAAAGTGATGCTGAATTCATGATTTGAATTCCATGTTTGATCACATCTAAATGTGTTCCAAGAATGAGAACTATAAATTTGTTTCATTAAATAGATTAACTCACACATTTCAGTGGTCTAGCTAAAGGTAAAATAATCATATTATGGAGCGGTTGTCTTTTTTTTTATATAAGCTTACAAATTTTATACAATTGGCATAAATAGCATTTTAATTCCTATAAAAGGAGGTACAAGAAAGGAGGTTGGGACGGAACAAATATGACAAAGGCTGGTTTCTCTTTGTTCTGTGTTATTTTAATCGACGAATAATGTTTCGTGCGGAATATTTATGCATGTATAGAGACTGCTTCATGCCAAATCTCATGGACTTCTACACGAGTATTCACGGTTTATCGTCATTACTACACAACGTTTATACGTGCCACCATGTTTCTAGTTTTCCATTTTAGTCTAGAGTTATTTGAAATGAGATGTTCTAGTGACACTCGACACAACTACTTTTTAATGAAACAAATATTAATAAAACGTTAATATTTAGTTTTATTAAGAAATATCCACACCATTTTTCAATCGTAATTGATCATAATCTGGTAGTAATTCATGAATATATAAGGTACGTTGTCGCTGAATTGTCAAGCTAAAACTAATCCACTTTTTTACCATTCCATTATGCAAATCATGAAGCAAAGGACAAAATTGTAACATATATAATTTCATAAGGAGAAGATTCATACTCTCATAATTTCTTCCTAATATTATTAGGGCGAGACCGCCTCTGTAGTCTAGTGGTCAGAGTTCCTGGCTACAGATCCAGAGGTCCCGTATTCGATTCCCGGCGCTCCCAGATTTTCTGAGAAGTAATGGGTCTTGAACAGGGTCCACTCAGCCTCGTGAGGATAACTGAAGAGCTGTTTCAAGGAAATAGCGGCTCCGGTCTAGAAAACCGAAATTAACGGCCGTGAGGATCCGTTGCGTTGTCCACGTGAAAACTTCTAGCCACAAAAGCTGGCAATAACTTCGCCTACAAGCGGCGGTAGCTCGGTCGGTATAGTTCGCTTGCGGGCTAAAGGCCACGGAGTTCTTTTATTATTAGGGCGATTCAATTAAGGCATACGCGATAGGTGCGACATGTGGTATGCATGGGGAATGGGAAAAAAGTACGAAAATTTGGTTGGAAAGGAAGAAAAGAAAAGGAAGGAAAGAAAAGAAAAGGAAGAAAAAGCGTGGACTACTTGGAGCAGACGAGAGAATAGTAAAAATGTATCTCAAGTTTGGGGTTCAGCAGTGGATCTTTGTGAACACGGTAATGAATTTGCGGTTTCTTTGAGAGTACAGAATTATTGCAGAGTTAAGACTAATATCGTTTGAGACGTAAGGCCATGTAGTCCGTTGAAAGTGAGCAGAAGTTCTGAGCCAAAAAGTCGCCTAAACATTCAGGAGGGGAGTAGACCAAGATAGAAATCAGCATGAAGCAGGTAGAAAGGTATGCTATCTTTCTCACATTCCTCTTTTTTTTATGGTTTCATAACCCCTTATTGTGGGACGAAATTTAGTGATTTTTCGTCAATATCTTTGACAAATCTGACTGTGCTGAGAGCAAAACTAGGTTGGCTGGTTCTACTCTAGAAGTGATACTTGCTATCTTGACTCATATCTTTCAGCCAATTAAGGCAAATTTCAGCGTATTACATTAAAATAGATCACGTCTTCTTCCACTCAAACACTTAAAGTTCACAATCAGCCCTCGTCCACTGGATTCAACGCCATATGACAATAATAATTGAAAGAATATAGTTCAGTAACATGCGAATTAATGCAGTTTATAAATTGTGCCCTAAAGTCTTGTTACGCAGCCCGAGTGAAATTGAGTTCAAACCACAACCATTCAGGAGCCAGGATAGCTTGGTCGGAATAGTGACTGGCTATGGACTGTAAGGCCTTGGTTCAATTCCGGCAAGAGCAAGGGCATTTCCTCTCTCCATATGGTCCAGAGAGGTTCAGCGGTCCTCCCTGCCTCCTAAAACGGTTATTAGGCCTTCCTGCATAAAACCATTCATCAGATCCATGTGGCCTGGGCGTCAGTTGAATTCTACTGTACATGAATTTGTGTGTGTTGACCCACTGAAAGAAGTACATGTTTACACTAAAGTGCGGGGGTGTAATAGCAATGTAATTATCGGGACTGTCGTTTTTGGAAGCGGGCGATGAGGCTGGAAGGGGTTGGTACTGCAATCGGTTGATTCCTAATAATATCTGCTCTTGACATCTGTGAACTTTAAATTAAAATTAATGGATGGAGGGATGACACGAGGCCGAAGCTGGAAACCGGGGTTATTTATAAAATTAAAAGTGGATAATTTACTTCTATGTAGTTAAAATTAATTGTTTTTGAGGATTGTATCACGAAATAACCAGTTTTCAGATCGTTAGGTTCGTTTACTGGCCTGGTTGTTTATGACATACTCGTACTCTTGTTTGGATTCAGTTGCAGGATACCTACTGTTTTAGGGCTGCTACTGGTACGGTGATAGGGGATATGCTACAAGCCGGAAGGTCTCGGATTCAAGTCCCGATGAGGTCACTGGATTTTTTCAATTGACCTAATCCTTCCGGCCGCGCTGTGGCCCTGAGGTTGACTCAGTCTCTAACAGAAATGAGTATTAGGAATTAATTAAATAATTTTCCTGGGGAGTAAAGCGCGTAAGGCTGACAACCTTACCGCCATCTTTGAGCCGATTGTCTAGATAATGTGGGACCCTCAATGTCTCACAACCCTATGGGCTTTCACGGCCTGGTACGGGGATAGCTTTACTTTTACTTTTACTGGTACGGTGATAACACAGACCTTTTGAAGCCACACTTGGTATTTGCTATGACGCAACTGTTAAAGTTCTGTGAAAATGCTGCACTGAGTAGTGTACGTTGCGACGTCAACAGGCTTGTCACTTTCACACCATCGATTAAAAGACTGTCGTCAGTACGACTCTGTGGAGGGGCAAGTGTTTGGGAAAGTGGAATTCTTCCTGGCTTTTGTAATACATGAATACATAATTACTATAGGATTCTGACGATGGTGTATAACACACAGAGATATTTGGTTTTCGGTCTTTATCCATCGTCCTGGTTTTTAAGATAACTAAGAAAAACACTTAACTGTTTCTTAGTTATCTTAAAACCAGGACGACGGATAAAGTCCGAAAACCCAATATCTCTATGAATACATAATATTGCAAACACAGAATAAGTGTAAAATTTAAGAGAAATACACGCTATTATTATTATTATTATTATTATTATCATCATCATCATCATCATCATTATCTCTTGTCACAGGTTTTTTTCCTTGTATTCCTTTTCTTGAACCAGTGATGCACCTCACCACTCAGGCTTCAAGCTTCGCACTGTAGCACTTTCCGTAGTATGTGTGATGTTCCCAGGATTTTTTTTTTTTTGCAGCGAATCTATGGAGTGCTTTCCAGGAATTAGTTCCAAATATTTTCTCAACCCTCTCGTGACTGTACCCCTGGCTCCAATAATTACTGGTATCACAAAACATTTCATGTTCCACATTCGCTGAATTTCTATGCTTAAATTTTTATATTTTAATTTCTTCTCTGCTTCTTTTTTACTACATTCCTGTCCGCTGGTACTGATACATCTATAAGTATGCAAGTTTTCTTTTGCTTGTCTTTAATTATTATGTCTGGCCTGTTTACCAGAACCTCTCTGTCTGCTTATTATTATTATTATTATTATTATTATTATTATTATTATTATTATTAGGGCGGCAGCAGCAGCAGCAACAGAAATATTTGTTTTTGTTGTTGTCCTTGTGTTCTTCGTTTTGTAAGCTAGAAATAATAGTTTTTCCACTGTACTCTATCTGTAAATGACCTTGTGGCTGTTGTTTCAGCAGAAACAATAATAAAATGAACTAAGTGATTATTATTATTATTTTATCGTCATAATCGTCATCATCGTCGTTATTTCGTTCCCACTCGAAATATAATTATAATTGTTTCCGTCATACACACGAGTTACATAGGTCAGAAGAGATATTCCTTCAGGACTGAATATTTTTTTCTTTTTGAATTCCTCCGAGATGGATCACTCTGCATTTATTGGTATAGCTGCTCAACATATACATTAAAATCTATAATGTATTTATTAAATTACAAAAATGTAAGGCTTTTTTAGTAAATATGAGAATGGAAACAGTTAAATGTAAGAACTACAGGAAAGGCACCCATATTTCACATGTGATGGTACAACGATAGAAAAGCTTGTCCACATAGCAATAAAAGCTAACACAAAATGTCTTCTGGGATATAAGGATTCCATAGCAACGAGTCTTGGTACCTGTCTGTCATGGTACACGACCACACGCTCCGCAACACCGTAACATTAAGGCTGAGGCCACACGAGCGCACGAAGTACGTCCGTTGCAACGGATGTACTTCATGACGGACGTTCCTGAGGACACCACACTGTTGCAGAATGCGGGAAATAGTTTTTTGTGTGCAATGGAGCCAGAAAAAAGCGCAACATTTGCCTCTTTTGTTTATTTCTACAACGGACGCATTTTGTGTGCTCGTGTGGCCCCAGCCTAAAGGTATCCTTTTTTATACCACTGATCAGAAATGTTTTTCTAAGGGGCTGAAATTCGTCTCAAGTACTGAGGCTATTTCAAGGGTAACAGTGAATGTGAAATGTGAAGACTGAAGCTCTTCTAATGTGTGGGGAAGGGGGTGCGCCTGTTAAGTGCTGTAATGAAACCGTCATAATTTTAATATTCAATGCATATACTAACTTCTGAATGCAATGAATGATATTATAAAAACGTAACGTCAAACCCTGATTAGTTCTTTACCTTGAATATACCGAGCATGGAAGAATTTTATAGTTTGCATAAATCAGTGCACATCTTGCGCCTATACACAACTGTGGAATTCTTGTTCCATTTTTATACAGCAAGTTAAAAGGCGGGATCTTGGAGCCGGATGGACACACACGCGCGCTCTCGCACACACACAGTCACTCACTCTCCTTAGCTCACTCCGACTCGCTCACCAATTCGCTCCCCTCCCGCTCTCTCACTCATTCACTCACTCACTCAGTCACTCACTCACTCACCCACCCACCCACTCACTCCTTCACTTTCGCTCACTTGCTTACCCATTCGCTCACTCCCGCTCATACTCACACGCACACACAGACACACAGACACACACACGCCGGTACAGACTATTTCAGTAATTTTAAGCCGTCTCGTTGCTATAGCAACGCCTGCAATATCTAAAGTGAGAACAGAAACGTAATGGGATAGGGAGTTATATAAATTATCACGGTTTGTGAGAGTGGCCATTCTTCTTCTTCGTTAAGGTAGCATTTCAGCTGAATCTCGGGAATAGCGAAACAACCATGCTGAAGGAGACAGATAAAAGCCTTTATCTCTACTGACAGCTGGAATTCCTGAGAACACGAACGGGAAGACAAACGGCAATCCACTTTCTAAAATTCATTCTGATTCACTTCCTTTCAACCAATTAATTTTTTCGAGATCCACCCATATTTCTGAGAGCTAATCTCGATATAAATTACGTTTAATATAAAATCAGATTTTGTAGACTGTGTGATTCTTCTTCCTTCTTCAAAGACTTGCACACCAGAACGCCATGCTGTGAATAATATCATATATTACGATTTCAAATACATAATTAATTTTTCCGCTGCAAGGAACTGTCATTACATAATTAGTAGTTAATTAATATTTATCTGTCGGGTTTTGAGGTTCAGCCACATTAAGCCACGGAAATGGTGATAATTCCACACGCGAAGTACATTAATGGATAATTTCCACGCTTCTAATGCGAATAATGTTAGCACACATTTTATGGGAAATAGCTTTAATTACAGCATGACAATTATGGAAGGAATGCAGCAGTCTTAATTTCTACTACTAAAAGCGTGGACTCATATTTCCTTGGATATACCAGCAGTTATTTGCAAAAGCAAGAAAACTCCTATCCGACATCCTTGTCTATATGCATGTTCGGGTCTATATTTCGTAGCAGTTTACAGCCCTGAATGAAGTTTGATACTTGAAGGCTGTATCCAAAGTTGTTGAGTGAATTTTGCTATAAAAAGGGACATATTTACCCCTGTGCTCCAGCACCAGGTCACGAAGTATAGGAAGTGGAAGGCAGATTTCACGTATCTTTATCTCAGCATTAATTGTACAAAGGTGAGGGGTCGGATTCAGCACTCAACATAAGAATGTAATTGAACAGGCTGTTTTAGTAGGCTGTAAACAGCCAAGGTATTTGGAACTTGTTCGGGATTTCAATAGGAAGAAATAAATATCAAGGTTTTGTTTTGGAATTGAAACCATGCAATGAGCTCTATATTCACGTGTTATTTTACGAATTTGGAGCCTTCAGTGTTACCGGCAACTTTCAGTATGAAGGGATTGTGTTTGTAATTTATACATCATTAATCAGTGTGGGATATAGCTTTACGGAAATTTACTAATATCAGATTTCAAAGGAACTAGTACGTTTTTGCTGGATATATCTGAAGTAATATTAAATATCTGACTGTTTATGTAAACGGATAATGAACGCAAGATGATTATCGAGATATGCATGTAAGAGATATGATAGATATTTTAAATAATATTTTATAGTTCTCCTAAAGTCTGATAATGAGGAAATAAATAGAAAGTTAAAAAAAGTAAAGGTATCCCTGTACCAGGCCATGAAAGCCCATAGGGCTGTGAGACGTTGAGGGTCCCACAGAAAGTAGTCACTTTATTGCAGAAATGCATAAGCAGGGCACTCGCAAAGATGGCAAATATATTAGTTATGATTTTTTATGATAATCTCAGTATTCGATTGTTTTTATATTATTATGAGAATTATTATATTCAGAGTTTTCTAATAATACATGAGTCGAAAGAACATTCCGACAATACTGATGATAAGGTAAAAAAATATAAAGTTATCACTCTAACAGGCCATGGGGTCCATAGGCTTGTGAGAGGTCGAGGTTCCCACATTCTCTAGACAGTCGGCTCATAGATGGCGGTAAGGCTGTCAGCCTTACGCGCCGGCCACCCTATGCTCCTTAGGAAAATTCCTGGTACTAATTTCTGTTAGAGGCTGAGTCCACCCTAGGGCCATAGCGCGATTGGAAGGATTAAGTCAATTGAAAAAATCCAATCATCTCATCGCGAATCGAACCCGCGACGTTCCGGCTTGTAGCATAGTGTCTCAACCAACTACGTCACCGCGTGCCCTGCTGATGATTAGAGAATTCTTAAATCAAATCTACAAGTAAAATCACCGCCATGATAATTCCTACCCACGTTTCTTATGTATCTACAAAATCCGCGATGCTCACACTGAGAAAACATTTACAAATATACACATCTGCAATTTGACATAATGGGAAAAATTATGAACTACTTAATCAATAAAGAGACTGGCTATGAATTGGATGACCGGTGTTTCATTTCGGTGGTAGCCAGAGATACATATCCACGCCACCAAATTCAAACACGTTCTGGGACCCATTCAGTTCCTATTCACTGCTTACTGACTGCTTTTCCTTCTAGGAGAATGTGGCTAGAGCACGAAACTGGCCATGCCGTGGCGCTTGAACATAAGTATACTGTATCCACTCCATGAACGAGAATGCGTCATTAACGGTTAGCGATGTAGACCTTAACCTACTTTAGAAATTTCCAGTTCTCTATTTTAAACACACTTCCGGTATTCACATGCCTGTAGGAAACTCAGACCCTCTTATACCGGACGTTTCTTTCGTAAGGTTGTCCAGACAAAGCATGACGTAGCCTAGTTCGTAGAGTGGACGTACTTAACCACTCACGTTCCCAAAACAAATTGAGATCTGATGATTCTTACGTGGCTGGTCCCATGTCCTGACTGTAGCGAAGTATCATTCACCCTCATTACAATTTGGTAAGATGACCAGGGCAGCGGGGTTGTTCTGTTGGCTCGCACCTCTGGAAAAGCAGAGAGAAACAATTAGATTTCACAGATAACTGCAGAAGATCAGAGAGAGACATTGTAACGGACATAACCTATTTAGGTTATAATGGACAGGATCTGACTGTCTACAGTTGTGAATGTTGGGAGACGTTGGGGCAGTAAGAAGGGCTTCTTAATAAGAAAACTATTTAAATTAAAGAAGAACTCCAACTTGAAAGCCTTTATATTGTTACATGTATAGAGCGGTAATACACGGAGTTTGGGCTGGTAATTGGATTTATATGACACTTACAGAGCAGCGACTACAAGTAATTATAACCGTTTCAGTAATTCACACACTTTACAGTTCACTAGAGCACACAATTAAGTTTTCTCAGTGTGCTGTGGCCTCACCAGTCGTTGTCTGGTAGCGACGTTCCCCTTAGTCCCGGCCTCAGCTACAGTAACTCTCGACTAACTAATTGAAAACTGACTGTCCTGCTTGTAACATTTTGGCATGGGCCGCACAAAAACGCAGTTCGTCTGTTGCTGTTTAGGGGCCGTTCCCTAGTAACAGCCTTTATATAATTGTTTGTTACGCAGTCGTTGCCTAGCAACGGAAATTCATGCCACAATACAATCATATTTTTGCTTCTATGTTTGTTGCATATATTGGTTATATATCCTACGGTACGCTTCCATGAACACCTATACATAAATCCATAATATTTTAATTTATGAAGTAATACATTTCAATTAATATTAGATTAATAAACTTGTATAAATTATGAGTCTAAAGGCGGGTCCATATTATTCGTGCTCGCGCTCGTGCTCGCCAGGCTTGTGCTCGTCGAGAGACTCGTCAGGCTTTTACTTGTGCTCGTAAATCTTCGTTCACACTACTTCAGTTGCTCGCCAGGCTTTGGCGCGTGAGGATCCGTATATTTACTCGTAGTTTGTATAGGCTGTAGTAGTATTTTAATTTATTGGCTATAGTTTTTAAATTAAAAATTTAAAATTTGCTTGTCTCGTGACTTGTCATATCGTCCACATTACTCACGAGCATAGCGAGTAACACGAGCACGAGTAATGTGGACGCGCCTTAATATTCGAAAAAAAAAACAAAAAACTTTGAATACAATTTCCCTCTACCAACTTTGTAAACATATTCCGCCTTCAGATGTTTGGGGCTTTGAGGACCTGTTTTGGTGTAAATGATGCGGCCACACTGCAGGATAGGCCTACATCCCGTAGCATGTCTCACGTGAGATTTTATTGAAATTACCACGGCCGTGACCATGAAGACTGTTCTCTTGTGGCATGTGACGCCATGTAGTCTGATAGATGAATTATACCGGACTAAACGGTGTCACATCCCAAAAATCAAAAGTCTTCTTAGTAATTTACTTTTGACTGTCAGCTTTTTACAAACATTTCATACTACGACATGTTATGTGTTCAATAGACAGGCGTGGAAAGGAGCAGTGGATTACGCACAGAAGCCAATCTGTTACTTCAGAATTTGCATTTCTCGCTCGCTTTTACACATATACTGCCATGCTTCCTCTCTGGGAATAATCCTGTGACATTATGTTCATCTGTAAAGACCTTAAAGTCTGAAATATGTTTTATGTAACACAGTAAAATCTGGTATTCTAACTCGAAGTGTTTGTTCCATTACGGTCACTAACTAAATGAGTTTCCACGAAATAAACCTTACTTTTGAGAATAAGATACTTTCTCAACATGCCAAGGAATTCCTTTTATGGAAACCGATTTTTATTGCCATTTTTACAAGAATCCGACACAGTACCTCTTCTGACCTCAAACTAACCTTCT
The DNA here is from genome assembly GCF_002891405.2 of Cryptotermes secundus. Lineage (NCBI taxonomy): Eukaryota > Metazoa > Arthropoda > Insecta > Blattodea > Kalotermitidae > Cryptotermes > Cryptotermes secundus. The sequence continues at coordinate 783,706 of NW_019738963.1, forward strand.
TGACTTGTTCACTTTAATTATTTTGGTTAAAGTGTACAAATGGTGAAGCCTTTCGTTGTCTTACTGTGTCTTTGGGAAAAATATTTTCTGCAGCACCCTGTCCTCTAACGCCCTTAATCTATGCTCTTCTCTTAGTACCAACAAACCAAGTTTCACACACTACACAACAACAAAAGCTATAGTTTTTGTATTGTAAATCCCATGTTTTTAAGATAAAATCCTCTTATTGTAATGCAGTTGTAAATAATTCAAAACAATTGGCTCAGAAAAGAACATAAATAGCGTAATTCCATCATTAAGCTGGATAAGACACTTAAGCGACGAGTTTTGTATTCTGCTGTGAGTATCAGAAAACTACAGAAATTTTATTGGATAAGTGGAAGCTTTCTCTCACACTGACGCAATAGAATGGGTCGGAATACTTCATTTTCTTTACGCTACTGAGAAACGAAAGTGGAAAGACTACGTTAATAATCCTGCTTCCTTGATAGTTAGATAACAGAAGATGAGACCATGTCATTAGAGGCTGAAACCTTGGCATTAGGAGAGGCAAGGCAGTCTTCTTAACCGGTTTATTCTACTTTCTTTGGAAATGACCGCCTTAACATGCTCTGCGCTTACTCTTGTATACAGTCAACCTTAAAATAATTGGCTTGCTTTCCTTAGCGTTTTCTTCTATCTTCGTTATCTACGTACCAGTTACTAGGGATATACAGGATGTCCGGATGAAAGGTACCAAAATTAAAAATTATATCTCTGAAAGTAATTGTCATACACGTATCCGGTTTATGTCATCGGAAAGGAAAACCCTGTAAGTTTTTTTTTTCCATGCCGGCTTTCGCGCATGCGCCTCCACATTTCTGCCATCATGTTAGGAATCACCTGGACAGAGAGATGTTTGGGAGATAGATCGGCAGAAGTGGACCAATCGCTTGGCCCCCCAGGTCGCCAGATTTAACCCCACTGGATTTTTCCTTGTTAGATTATGTGAAGAACATTGTCTACCAGGTTAAGATCGACTAGCTGCAACACCTGAAAGCCCGCATAAGGGACGCTGTGGTTATGGTAACACCAAACATGCTAGATCGTCTGGATATTTGTCGTGCCCCCAAGGGAGCCCACATTGACATTTATTGAAAAAGTTATATACTCAGAAAAAACTTTGATAGTTTCCCTTTGTAGTGGTGTAACCTATACATGTGTATTGTAAAAGCTATCTGAGATATAATTATTTTATTTTGGGTACCTTTCATCCGGACATCCTATATTATTTAGATATAAATATACTCTTTCTTGTACGAGTTTTTTTAGACCCGCAACTTAACACAGAGGCCTTCCTCATTTAATAAGAGCCTCATTTCACTTCTTGCTCTTCCGAATTCACTCATGGATAAAAGGAAAAAACAAGGTAAAGCTATCCCTGTAACAGGCCGTGAAGGCCCATAGGGTTGTGGGATATCGAGGCTACCACTTCATTTAGAAATCGGCTCACAGATGGTGGTGAGGTTGTCATCCTTAAGCACCGGGGGCCCTTTCCCCCCAGGAATATTCCTGGTACTCATTTCTGTTAAGAGTCTGAGTCGACCCAAGGGCCACAGTGCGACTGGAAGGACTGGGTAAATCGAAAAAAATTCACCTCATCGGGAATCGAACCCACGACCTTCCGGCTTGTAGCATAGTGCATCAATCACGCTACAGCGTGCCCCTTACTTCTTTAATACAAACTGAATTTGCAAACATTTTTCGAAATGAGTTTCTCCAGGTCAGGTGCAGAGCTCGCTAGGCTACGATATCGTTTACTAATTCCCTGGCAAGTTTAAATTTGAACATTTCGGTGAATACGAGAGAACTGGGTTAACTAACTTTAGAGCCACTCTGCACGGCGTCAAATGAGTTGAAATACCGATCATGAATGGAGAATAGGGAGTGAAAGCTTTCGTGATGTATAACCCAAAATTCGTCTCGGGGTTCTGAGAAAAACCACGGAAAACCCCACCATTGAAATAATCGTTAGCCGTGTTGAAATTCTCAAATATAGGCTAAATCTACGGCAAGAATCCAACCTGTTCGTCAGAGCTGCATTGAAGTGGGTCGTAAAAAACATGTTCACCGATAAATCAGGATACATGGACATTTTCAGATTTGACTCAACCTTGAAACTCAACAAGAGAGGACTATGACCAGCAGACCAGTCTGCTTTTACCGGTTCTCACGGTCTCTTCGCTTGCGGATTTCTTTTATTTTTCTTCTACCCTGAAGATGGAGGCGATACGTTTCTCCGAAACGTCGGTTAATACCACATATACACGGTGCCAAATCCCAGAAGACTGCTTTCTTCATAGTCACCGCCGTGAAAGCCTCAAATCTTATAAGAGAGGACTAATTTTTTATAGTTTATTTCTACCGATGGGGTTAGAATCCTAAACACCTCAAAATTGCATCAGACACGTTATTATTATTATTATTATTATTATTAAAGGATTTTTTCTGTGAATATGCACTTTTCCTCGAAGAAAAACTTTTTTTTCCATAGCTCTCGATCGAAACAGCCTTCATCCCTGAAATTTGTTCTTTACATGCTTCCCTTAATCCCATCGTTCCATGTGTTGATCAGTATGCTCCGGTCTAGAAAACCGAAATTAACGGCCGTTGCGCTGACCATGCGACACCCTCTATCCGCTAATTGGCATTAAAATACGCCGACAAGTGACGGTCGCTCGGTCGGTATAGTTCGCTTGTGGACTCAAGCCACAGAGGATGTTTACATTACAGAAAACACTTGTGATATATTCTCTAGCAGAAGGAAATGGAAACTGATGCCATCTTGTGGAGGAGGAACGCATCAAGGATAAAATTATGAGAAAGGCCCTACTCTCCAATAGTCTCCATTTTATCCTGTGCGAACAAAGTCTTATTCATGTTGCCTGTGTGTCCCATTATTTTGGAGAGATTTGGATGATTTTTACGTATTCTTTGGAAATGTGAACCTGAAGCCACATTTTGAAAAGATTCTCATTTTAATTAATTGCTGGCATACTTCGACGTCTCGTCAAGTTACTCAAATCAGTCGCTGTGAAACGTCATCGAGTTGAAGTCGAAATATTCCACATATTATCCAATAGATGTAGTAAATGTGTTCAGAAATTTGATAATTATTTTGAAGAATTCGTTTGAGAATAAACGGTTTAATTTTATTAGAGCGTGCACTCCGAGTAAGCCAAATAGCAAGCCGATGGGTAAGAGTTTTAGACATTTTGATATATAAATATTTATAGCACTCTGAAAGCTTGTGTAACAATAGATGACTGTAACATGCGGAGATTAATTTATTTACGTGTCTACGCAATTATTTTGGGAATTTACCATTCACATAGGATGCTTTTTTCTTCATGTGATAAGATATATTTTATGTATAATTTTCGATACCGTAACACAGGAACTGCAGATCATAGTTGCCGCGCGGCCTAAGGCATGAACTGTCTTCGCCCGTTCAAACACTGGGGTCATGGGTTCGAACTTTACTCGAGGCATGGATATCTATGTGCGTATATTCTGTGTTTATGTTGTCCTGTGTGTAGGTAGAGGGCTAGCGGCGGGCTGTTCCCCAGCCCAAGGAGTCCTGCCGACTGTCTCTATGATTAATAATCTGTAAAACAGAGGCCAAGGTTCATCATGGGCTGTAGCGCCCACAGATTATTATTATTATTATTATTGTGATCCGGGATAGCGTAATCGGTGTAGCGACTAGTTACGTACTGGACGACCAAGGGCTAGGAGGTAGAGAATTTCCTCTTCTTCATGTAGTCCAGACCGGTCCCGGGGTCCACCCAACATCTTACCCAATGAGTACCGGGGGCTTTTCTCCGGGGGTAAAGCTGCCGGTGCGTAAAGCTGGCCACTCACCTCCAACTAGTGCCGAGGTCGAGAAAATGAGGATCTGTACATCCACTCCCCATACGTCTTCATGGCGTAGTTCTTGATTAGTTACGCACAGGAACAGCTTTTTTTTCCTTTGTCGCTACAGCCCCAATTTGGGCCTTGGCCCACCTCCTTAAAACTCTCCGTTTCACTTCGGTTCATTGATCTTAGACATTCAGTAGGACTCCTTGGGCGGGTGATCAGCTCGTCGCAAGCACTCTACATGCACACATACACAGAAACACCAAACATACAGACATTGAGTGGGATTCGAACCAACGATCCCGGCTTCCGAGCGAGCGAAGACAGTGCGTGCCTTAGACAGCTCGGCTACCGTGACCGGCCAGGAACAACTTTACTATATTATTATTATTAACACAGAACTGACAGAACAAGGCGACACAGTAATTCGGGAGGTCTCCAGTTCGAATACTGGTCGAGGCACTCACTGTTTAAATTGAGATGTTTTGTATTTTATCTTAGTTCCTCCAGGCTAATGCCAGGATAGTACCTTTAATTATGCCACGACAGCTTCCTTTCTGCGTCATTGCTAATTATTCGTTCATTAATCATCCTAACATTTCGCAATGTACTAGCATAAACGCAAGTATTGACAGTGTCGTTAAATAAACCATAAATAAAATTATCAACTGTCAGGATGAAATCCAGGATCTTTGTGTACGAGTACACGTGGTCCAGTGACTAGTGTACAGGTGTAGCAATCAATCATGCCATGTCAAGAGGGGAATCACATCTCGAAGTCCGAGGAGGGAACACGTCTGCGCTTCATCAATCAGGCGCGCTGCCTTGTCACAAATATCGACCCGATTATTTTCGACGAAGACACAACAAACGCCGTAGGCATTCCACGAAATTATTTTCCACTAGTTACGCATGTTTTATGCAGACTAATGCAACGGCACAAATCACATAAAACTCCATTTAAACTCTAACGAATATGTTCGATGTGTCGATAATCGATAGAAGACAGTGGCTGTCACGTACCAAGGATTTGAAAGCCTCCGATGTTTACCACGAAGGACAATAGAAAAGGAAATAGCAGAGACGGGAAAGACCTGGAGAGAGGTTAAGGCATTGGAAAACCAGAGGAGAAGATGTAGAAGCTTCATGGGAACCCTATGTTCCACTCTGAACTAAAGGAATTAAGTCAAGTCAAGATGTTTATCACTGTGAAAACTCACAACAGGGTACATAGAGAAATATTCATAAATTTCAGTGATCTTAGGAACTGAAATGTGAATCGTAATTCAGGAAAATGAAAGAAAAATAACTTAAAAGCATCTCAGCTGAGTTTGTTACTGGAGGACTTCACTCTCATCATCTGCTCTACAACAGGAGGGCTTCTGTAAGATTACTGACAAATTGTTCGTCTCTGAAAGAAACTTCTCTCACCGTTTAGGACAGGAATACTTTAGTCCATTCTCTTCACTTTATAATCTAGGTTATTGAAAATGTCCACGTGTCTTTCCTTCCTAACAATTTAAAGAAATATTTTTTTATATTTTTTATGGATATCGTGTCACTTCCGGTCTAGAAAACTGAGATTAACGGCCGTAGGAATCTGTTTTGCTGACCACGGGACACCATTTATCCGCTGAAGTTGACACTAACTTCGCCGACAAGCGGCGGTTGCTCGGTCGATATAGATCGCTGGCGGGCTAAAAGCCACGGAGTTTTTTTTTATTGTGACACTAGAAATCACTCCATATTTGCACTTTCAAATTCTGTATCACCGATAGCAACAATATGGTGGCAGTAGAAAATCAGAGGTCAGAGTAACGCTGGTTGCCCTGAATTATTGTACTGTAACAGATCTCCCAAAGGTGTATTATTTCTATTGAGTATCACTAAAACTAACACTGTTATTATGATAATTTTTTCGTACATTATCCATTTTCAGAATTGTTATTTTAAGTGACGTTTCGGAGGATTAGTTCTGCCTCCATTTTCAGGTAAAAAGCCTACTGTCTTGGGTCCAATTAATAGAGCTAGTACTCATCTGTTTGGGTGTGAAACTTGGTCTCTGACATTAATGGAGGAACATAGACTGAGTGTGTTTGAGAACAGGGTGTTGAGAATATTTGGACCGAAGAGAGATGAAGTGATAGGAGGTTGGAGAAAACTGCATAATGAGGAGCTTCATAACTTGTACTCATCTCCAAGTATAATTAGAATGATAAAGTCAAAGAGGATAAGGTGGGCAGGGCATGTAGCACGAATGGGGGAGAAGAGGAATGCATATAGGATATTGGTGGGAAAGTCAGAAGGAAAGAAAGCACTGGGAAGACCAAGACATAGGTGGGTGGACAGTGTTAAAATGGATCTTGGAGAGACAGAATGGAATAATATGGTGTGGATTTGGATTGATCTGGCTCAGGATAGGGACCAGTGGAGGGCTCTTGCGAACACGGCAATGAACCATCAGGTTCCATAAAATGCTGGTGAGTTCTTGAGTAGCTGCACAGAAGGGCGGCTTCTCAAGAAGGTCTGAAGGTGGAGGCGACATATTCCTCCGAAAAGTTGGTTGACATTCAACGGACTACACGGCGTATTTTTACGTGTTATTTACTAATACAATTAGTTTTCTTTTCTTTCGCAGCAGCTCTTTAACCTTTTGAGGCAGACATGTAAAATTTTTAAATAAGGCAAATCACAAAACGACCCATACATATTTCATGACACATTTAATGTAGTTTAACAAATACAGTGGAACCTCGCTTAACGAGCATAATTCTTTTCAGAATCTTACTCGTAATGCGAAACACTCGTTAAGCGAAACAATTTTTCTCATATAAATTAATGTAAAATACGATAATACGTTCCATGCCGAAAAAAAACTAAAAAAAAAAATTTATGTATAACCTTTATTCAAAGAAAATTATATATACATTGTTAAGGAGCGTGAATCATCTTCATCTTTTCTTCTATGCGTAATGAACTATCTTGAGGATAGTGCAAATCGTTGATGTAGACCGACTGAATGTGCGAGCTAGATCAGCCACGCTCACACCTCGTTCTCGCTTTTCAATGATTTTACTTTTCATTTCTACTGTTATTTTTATTCTCTTATGGCTGTCTTATTGCGGCTTTTTCTTCGGGGACTTTTTTGCAAGGGTTATTAAACTTTGCACAAAAAAAAATCACAAGTAATATGTCTGAACACAAGTTTGGAAAAATGTGTGATCACAAGCGACACTAAGATGCTAGCGGAACGAATGCTAAACACAGACTGATGTAGCAAGCGCACAATCCGGGACTTCCCCTCTCGTCACTCGTTATGCGAGACGTCGCTCGTTAAGCGAGTCATTTTTTTACAATTTGTTTTGCTCATTGTGCGAATTACTCGTTATGAGAGGTGCTCGTTAAGCGAGGTTCAACTGTATCTAAGAATGACTGACTTACATTCAAGGTATATTTAATACCTTGTATTTAAGATATGTTAAAGTCTACCATTCATAGTTACCGTATTTACGCATGTATAGGCCGCACATTTTTTGCCAAAAATTCAAGAGGAAAACTTGGGTGCGGCTTATATTCGAAATATTCGAAATCACACTTCATTAAAAAAAATTATATTCATAATTAGTAATACAGGGTGTAATACTCCTGAAATAATATTCGAAGAAAATTATTTTTTCTATAATTTCTGTCTGAAAATTGTGCTGCGGCCTGTACACGCACGCGGCCTATACATGCGTAAATACGGTATATGGCGAGGTAGGTGTGTGTAATGTTTTAAACATGCCTTAGAATGGTACACACTTTATATTTCTGCAGGCATATTAGTTATCCTAATAGCTTTTCGTGGTTTTCCTTAGGTCATGATCTAATCCTCACAAATTTCTATCTAAAATCCATTCATAAATCTTCCCATCTCATTCGACGCTCTATAACCTCTTCATTTGTAGCAACATCGTTTAACTAACTGAAGATGATTTCAACCATTCCTATGTCTATCTTTCTTCCTGCCGCTCCCACTTAGAGCAAACGCTTCGTTTCAGTTTAGCTTTTAATCCTAAGACAGTCCGTAGGACCCCTTGGACGGGAGATCAGCCCGTCTCAAGGCCGCTACTACACACAAACACAAAATAAACGCAGACAAACATCCATGCCTCGAGTGGGATTCCCACGATCCCAGTGCTCGAGCGATCGAAAAATTTCATGACTTAGACCGCTCGACCACTGTGATCAGCTGTTCCTATGACTGATATAATGAAGTGTAGTAATCATTGTCACTTACTGCAATGTATGACAGTGTGAGGCTCCACTCTGTCATCTGGCCACTTGTTACACTCGAAGCTGAAGATTCCGTGGGTGTCGTTTAGCAGTGTGGCATGATAGTTGTTGACGGCCTCCGTATCCCTGTCAGTCAACAGTAGGTTCTGCGCGTCCAGCTCTGCGCCCTGTCAACATTACGTCACAACACGTGAGAACCATAAATATGTCATTGTATCTTCATCCTTCTCAATCTGAACGTTAGCAAATCCACCGTGACACTTGGGCCAACATATGTGACTAGCAGAGCAAGTTAGCTCAATCGATAACTCTCAGAACGTAACACCGAAAATTCCGACAGAAGTGTATCATGGTTTTCGCTCTCACTCCAGAAAAATGTCAGGACGACATCACAAAATAGGCTGCGGCTGTCTTTTCTTTGCACATATTTTCGAATTCATCGTTCCATAATTATTCTGCCAGTTCAAAGTTTCATTGACTTTCTGACAAGCGTTTTTAAATAAGCTATGCAATGAATATATTATGAGACAATTTAACCTGTCCGACTGAACGTTGCAACAAAGTGGTCAGCATTGCCGGCTCTGTATCTGGCAAGTACTGAGTACTTGATTGCCGGTTGTCCAGACTGGGAAACTTCCCTTGTTATTTATAGCTCCATCATTAAAATTCTAGGGCAGTTCTTTAAACTTGGTCAACACGCCTTCTCTGTGCGTTGTTTACAGTTTATATCTTGCAATTATGACATAATTTGGCGCAACATTTCAAATGTGTCATTATTTCTCTTCTATTTGCAGTGCTTTCCTACACGCTGCAGGATGGAGAGCCAAGACAGTGATTGAAACCGGGAAACTGACTGACTGACTGACTTACTAAGTAACTAAGCAACTAACTGGGCCGCGTCATAGCTCAAGCGGTTAGTCGCTGGCTTCCCATCGCGGCGGCCCGGGTTCGATCCCGGGTATGGTCAAGTGAGATTTGTGGTGGACAAGTTGGCACTGGGGTAGTTTTTCTCCTAGTACTTCGGTTTCCCCTGCCAATCTTCATTCCACCAATTGCTCCACAATCACCCTCACCTACCATCTGGGGCTGGTACAATAGGCCAGAAGTGGCCGCAGTGCAAGGGACTTAGTCCCACACCACTAGCAATAAAAGAAACTAATCATCCAACCAACTAATTAATTAACTTTATGGAACCGAATCCTTCTCGAGTAACCAGCAACCGCCTGGCTACTCAAGAATTTCCCAGCATTTTAAGAAATCCTGGTCCCTCTCCTGAGACAAATGAATCCACTCCATACCACTCCAGCCTATCATTCTCAAAATGAAGGATCCTATGTTTAATTAATTAAGCACTATGCCATAAAGACGCACGGGGGAACGGAGGTAGAGTTCCACCACTCTTGAACTCTGCACGAGATGGAGGTGTGTTGACATTTTCATTCCACAACCGTTTTAAACTGTCCCCGGTACCCATTGGTTAGGGGGTTGGATGAGCCCCACAACCGCTTAAACTGTCCCCGGTACCCATTGGTTAGGGGGTTGGATGAGCCCCACAACCGCTTAAAATGTCCCCCAGTACCCATTAGTTAGGGGGGTGGATGAGCCCCACGACCGTTTTAAACTGTCCCCCAGTAATCGTTGGTTAGGGGGTTGGATGAGCCCCACGACCGTTTTAAACTGTCCCCCAGTACCCATTGGTTAGGGGGTTGGATGAGCCCCACAACCGCTTTAAACTGTCCCCCAGTATCCATTTGTTAGAGGGCTTGTTGCGCCCCACAGTCGTTTTAAACTGTCCCCGGTACCCATTGGTTAGAGGGCTGGATGCGCCCCACAGCCGATCTTGACCCAGTGGAGAAGAGAGAAATCTTACTCCTACCAGGTTCGCAACCCGGCCATGCAGCCTACAGCTACCCCACCTCCCCCTATCCATTTTTGTATTATCCTTCTACACATGTCTACAGTTCCCTAACAGTCTCTTTCCTTCTGCCTTGCTACCAGAATCCTGTATGCATTCTTATTTTCCATACCATTACCATCAGAAACCAACTGTGTGGGAAACTTTATTTCTAGCCACGACACAACAGTTTTCTGTTGTATTAGAGACAGGGAGGCTAAGCCCTGGTAAAGCAATTTGTGATCCATGTTCCCTGGTTTAAAGCAATTGTCAACGAAGTGTGTGTATCCCCCCCCCCCCTCGTCACACTAGCTCATATAGTGACAGCGACCTTTTCGAGATCTTCTGAATTTATGAGCGTCCAACTTTAATTAAGTAGGGAAACACTGAGATACTGTTGGTGCGGTCGGAGATACAATTTCCCAAATAGGGTAACAATTTGACACGCTTGTTGTCCATGGCCGTACTGTTTATTTTGTTCGAAGAATTACTTTCTGTACTGAGGACAGTGGTTCACAAAACACAGCACAGATAACTCTCAAGGCAGGGCCGCGCCATAGCTCAAGCGGTTAGTCGCTGGCTTCCCACCGCGGCGGCCCTTGTTCGAGCCCGGGTCTGGTCAAGTGGGATTTGTGGTGGACAAAGTGGCTCTGGGACAGGTTTTCTCCGAGTACTTCGGTTTCCCTTGCCAATCTTAATTCCACCAATTGCTCCACAATCACCCTCACCTATCATCTGGGGCTGGTACAATAGGCCAGAAGTGGCCGCAGTACAAGGGACTTAGTCCCACCCCACTAGCAATAAAAAAACTCTCAAGGCACTTAAGTATATGCCAACGTATAGATACATATTGATCAAAGTGAGAATCGAGATTAATAGAACTACTGTAGTCATAAATCATATGAGCTGTAAAATTAAAGACGTTTAACAATATCAGTATCTAGGAACGATCAGAAATATAAAATATAAAATGTTATTATACCAAACTACACCTATTATCTTTCAATGTAACAATGACAAAATCATAATTAACTCCGTGGGACATAATGCTTCTTAAGATGCAGATAGTCCCTCAACTGTTCAAGAATTATCCGTGCTTTATTGGATACAAAAATTCATTTCTATGTCCAGGGCATTCCAATTAGTGACTTGATTTTTCTTTTCATTGGCACTACAGCCCCAGTGGGCCTAAGCCTACCTCCATGAACTCCGTTCACTTCGGTTTTTCTAGATCTTACATATTCAGTGGGACTTCTTGGGCGGGTGATCAGCTCGTCGCAAGGCCTCTACCTGTACACAAACACAGAGAAACGCACAGAAACATCCATGCCCTGAGTGGGATTCGAACCCACGATCCCGACTTCCGAGCGAGCGAAGACAGTGCATGCCTAGACCGTGACCGGCAGTGACTGGATTCATCCGCCTGATTTCTGTTCTTCAATTCCAGGCAGGGTAAGATATAGTTCTCTCCACCCCTACGTGTACACCTGCTCTGGGGCCCACCCAGGGTCCTACCGAATAAACACCACAGACTCTTTTTTTGGGTAAATTTGCTAGAGCATGAAGATGATAATTCACATTCATGTGTCAGTGTTAAGAATTCCTGTAGCTATATCTCCACGCCCCATTCCTCTTTATGGCTTGGTGGTTACTGACAGAGATAAATGGTATATCTCAGAAGGTGTTCTATATTGCATCAACTTCTATGCGAAAACAATGAGAAACGTTGACTTTATTATATTCATATATTTACATGAATAATAATTTGGGTAAGATCTCGAAGAGAACTGCGCTGTGTAACTCTGGGGCATACATGACGTCACACAGAAAAGCCATTGTCAAGCTGTCTGCATCTCTTGTTTCACAGCGGAGATATTTCGAATTCGAGACTGTCAATCGACAGGACTTCGTAAAATATATTGGTTATTATTTAAATATCGTATTCATGAGCTCCAGTTTTCGATTTTTGTTCTATAGATCGGCTATCCATACTGAATGTTAATCTGATTTTCTTCAGTCATTCCAGTCAAACACTCAGTAAATGTGTCTAATTTAACACTTATAAGCCCAGTGGTTATTAGGCACAATTAAATTCTGCATTCTGCCCATAGAACGTATTTTTGTGTTTAGTATGTTTATCACAAGAAACAGCGATTTTTCTCCTAAACAACATTAACCAGTTGATCTTTCTAGAGGTGATATAATATGTTTCCTGTGAGGAACGACCTGAATTTTCATATATTCTACGTAATATTTAGAAGCAACGGAGGCACTCCCTCTTGAAGTCTATTTCGAATACCTCCGCTGTAGCACTGAAATTCGCAGTAGGTGTCGAAAAGGGAAACTAGTGCCTGGGGGTATAACTGGGCCACAAAATTCCTGGGGGATATAAATACGAGAACGTGGCCCTCCAGGTTTTGGGACTCTCGAATCTGAGACGCTAAAATATGGTCATTATTCCTGCGGTACTCGGACCCGAGAATGACTGCGCTGGCGAGGATCAGCAGCAGTTGTAAATGACAGACCCATCCTCTCGTCAGAGGGAGCGTCCCACATCAGCAGACCCGCAACTGTGTCACAGTAATACAAATCTGGTCTTGGAGCCCCAGATGGGTGCGTGACACCAAGACACACTGGTCGACAACCGCCGGTCGTAACAGAACTTCCAGAAACGGAATCATTAAGGGTTGGTATATATCACAACCTGTAAGACTTTCCTCAGTTCGTCATTCACATTAATATTTCCGCTCGAATTTATAAGGTTTAAAAAGCACTGTAAAGTACACTCAGAAATTAAGCAAAATGGGCTATGAGGTGTTATATCCCAGATGATATTACCTTTTGAAAAAAGGTTGTCATTGGAGGAGTGGTAATACGGGAAATGTCATTGTGTTCTGCTAGAAGACACTATTTCGGAATTGATATTAAATTAAATCTTAGCTTATGTATTTGAATTTTTGTTTCGTTCTTTGTTACAAAGAAGTCACTTTCCCACGGAGCTTGCATGCAAGGTGGCATATCAAGTGTGAATTAAACGGCAGTCATGTCACTCATGGACTTCTTTTATACGAGTATTACAACTCAAATTTACAGTACACACAGCTCATTTACGTTTATTAAATTATGTGGCATATTTTTTTATTATCTGCTTGTAGTTCAGTGTTAGTGACTTTGAGTAGGTGGAACAAAATGGGCGGAGAATTTGAAAGGGGGTGAGGTTAATGTGCAGTTTCCGGAGTAATTAGCACCGCCCTTGTCAGGACGCTTCTAACCAAACCCTTTATACACTCTTAAATGTGAGGTGAGCTTTCTGTTTTTATAACAGTAGCGTCCACTTAGTACAGCGGTTTTACACAAATTAAAGCACACCCACATGTCTTTACAAGGGTGTAGAGTACGGTGCGGCTAGGATGCATCCTTACTGGACACCTGCTTCCGAAAGGAATATCTGAGGTCGTTCGCCTTTGTTTCTGTCTTTCAATTTATCTTGTGAGAATGAAACGAGGGTTGAGGACTTTAGAAAGTGAAGTCCTGGAAAGAAGTTTTAACCCGAAGGAACACAAGAAACAGGAAAACAGAGAAACTAACGCAATTATCAGTCTAGAAGTGTGTGCAGTTCGCTCTCTGTTCTGTGGAGTAAGTAAAAATGATGGTTGGGACATGTAGCACGTGCAGATTTTTTTTTGCTTCCAGTATTTGTTATTAGATTGTAACTGAAATAGGTCACTTGGAATAGCGACTGCACCACTGGCTGGTAGACGACAGAAGAGTCGGGGCTCGATGCCTGTCAGGGTCAAGGTGTTCTTCCCATTTCCATAATGTCCAGACCGGCCTTGGGGCCCACTAAATCTCCTTTCTGATGGAAACCGGGTCTGTTTTCACGGAGACAAATCTGCAGGAGGTGCAAAGCTAACCACTTACTCCATCCAGTTAAGGCTGACAATCACGCAGAGCAATACCTTCACTTCTCCATAAGTCTTCATGATGCTGTGTTTGATTAATTAAGCCTAGGCATAACTTTACCTTGCCGGTCACGGTAGCCGAGCGGTCTAAGTCACGTGTACTGTCTTCGCTCGCTCGGAAGCCGGGGTCATGGTTTCGAATTCCACACAAGTCATGGATGTTTGGTATTTGTTTATGAGTGCATAAGTGAGTATCAGGAATTAAAAAAAAATAATTTTCCTGGGTAGTAAAGCACGGCCGGCACGTAAGGCTGACAACCTTACCGCCATCTTTGAGCAGACTGTCTAGATAATGTGGAACCCTCAACGTCTCACAACCCTATGGGCCTTCACGGACTGTTACAGGGATAGCTTTACTTTTCCTTATGTGTTTATTCTGTGTTTATATTGTCCTGTGCTTAGGTAGATGCCTTGAGACGAGCTGATCACTCATCCAAGGAGTCTTACCTTCTGTAAAACGATCATGAAATGAAAATCAGTGACCAGGGCCCAAGGGGGCTGTAGAGCCAGTAAAAAACAAACTTTACCTAACCTTATTAGTAACTCAATATATAGCGGTTAATGATAACAAGATTTGTGAATAATTAAGTGGGAAGAATGTGTAAGGAACCGGTCTTCCATTCGCCTACAGCGATTTAGGAAAGCCACGAAATATTTCATTCAGGATAGTCGGTGTCTCGGCCGAGATTCGAAAAGAGGACTTCCCGAATAGAAGTCAGAATCGTTACCGTTTGAATTAAATTATTCAGTAAGAGCTGAATACGGAAATTTTTTTAGAAAACGACAAAAGAAGTTACTACTTCGGCGATGCAGATATAAATGGCAGGATAGTACTAAGACTGAACTGAGTGAAATAGGTTGTGAAGGAATAAGCTTCATGAAGTTACGTAATTTTCAAAATATTTTTACTACGCCTGGAGGCAAAAAGTTTCTCAGAGGCTAAACGGGGTTCTATTGAATTTCATGGGATGGGGGTGCCACTGACTTTTCGTCGTATATCGAACAATAATTGGCCTAATGCATCAGTTCCGGGTGATTGATGAGTATGGAGCATATTGGTAGAATGATAATTGACACAGGAAACGGAAGTGCTTGGAGAGAAACTTCCACAGTGTCACTTTTTCCACCATAAGTCCAATATGACCTGACATAGGATCGAATCTGAGATGCCAGGGTGGGAAACCTGAGGTATGGCAGAACCATACGCAGGCATAACATGCCTACATTATTCAGGATTCAATAATGCATCCTCATGACGAAGGTGGTTGTTTTATAGTAGCGGATTTTTAATGTTCATTGGAAGCAAGAGAAATATACCGGCTTTCGTTGTAATTTGCATCTTTAGGCAAATGTTCCGCTTCGTATGAGCAAGTGCTCATTGGCCGTGAGGAATATAAGAAGTCCTGGGGAAAAATAATCACATGAATTCCTTTGTTACGAAACGGGCCGCATACAAAATGATGCGGGAACGTGCTTACCAGGCCGTTGCCTAGCAACGACAGGGCGGTACACACACAGATCCACAGATTCTACTTTGATACGACAGTGACCGCGTAGAAAAATTCTTACATTGCTGCAGTAGGAACCTGTTTACCGGGTCGTTGCTTAGCAATGATAGGAGGATACACAAACAGACACACAAGCAGCAAGGTGATCTCATATGCCTACTTTTATTTTTTTTTAATGAGGAAAGTAGGTTAAGAAGGAACGTAACCAGTAACAAATTCCATTATCATTTATTTCATAAAATACAGGAGCTAGTTTTTCTCCATTTGACAAGTGATTCACCAGCAGGACCAAGAAAGAGAGAAGATGAGCTGGAACACGGGAAAAATATTTATGTATCTGGCAAAGACAAACTTCCAACAGACTTCAGTCTCTCTTTTCTACGGTGAGGTTTTTATTCGCTCTTATGTTTAAAGTACAAAGAGTTCCCAGACGTTGATCCTGTATCCAGATAAAAGGAAGTCCATTTTGATTTCCAGCTCTTTGGTTCGTGAATACTGTACCAAAATATCCTTCTGCTGAAAAAAATGCCGTCACTCTTTTGAAGTTCTCTGTCTGCCGGATGAAATTAAAGTGTTCTGTGCCGTGCTCATGTAGTTCAGATGAAAGGGGAAACGGTAGAATTGGATATCAATGGGACCTGAAGTGCTTGTGACATACGTTAGATAAAAATGTTATATTGTTAAAGTCTTTCTTTCTTTTTCCTTCTCTCTGTCTTTCTGTTTGCCTGTCTTCATTTTTTCATTTTTTGTAACGTTCTTTCTCTTTTTCTGTTTTTGTTTACTTATTGACTTCACTTTAGTGCGAACTAAATTTTGGCAATGTCAGCCATCTGTAAGCATGTTGTTAAAACGTCTGTCCGCGAATGAATCTCACGCAAAACCAAAGAAGCAGAACAACCCACACAGAGGCCCGAACAAACTTTCCGTTAAAGCTTCTTCGTAAACGAAGAGAAATGTTTTTGCGAAGACAGGCTGTGATGCCATATGCTGCAAGCAGCCTGTGATAATTAGGCAACGCTTTTAACTCCGAAGCATAGTTTTCGAGGCGCTGTTGTGTTACGGAATTCAGAGTTTACAGCGGCTTCACAAATGATGAAACAACTTTCTTCACTGGCAACGATGTAATTATACCCAGAAATATTATAAATATGTTGTCGATGAGTAACCTACTTAAGAAACAATGAAGACGAGAAATTTAAGTCTCATGTACTTGAATATAAATTGCTGAAAGTCTGGTGGTACTAAAGAGAAAAGAAAAAGAAACATGGCAAGACCTAGATAGCTTGAACTATATTGGATATTCCAGTGTTGGTTAAAATAAATTGGGGAAAACAACAAGATAATCGATCAGGATAGATGATTCTTAAGATCGATCTGCGAACCATAAAAATATAAACCAGGAATTGTGATCGCTACACTCGGAAGCGTTTACGTGTTATTTACTACTAGAACCTTCTGTCCGTTCATATTTATGCTTTCACAATTTAAAGTTTTATACATCCCACAAATCCTATTTGTTTAGATTTAACCTGCCAGATCTATAAATTTTAAAACTGTATATTTGTCCGATGAGACCGCAGCCTGCAGACAGGAGTGTATTCTGTTCAAATAATTGACAGAGCAAGCAAGGTCACTTCGCGAACCTGACAATGAGAGCTTCAGATAAATAAGCTAAGAGGAAAGAAAGCTGCATATGAACAGTGTACAATACACACCCCGAGACATTGCCCAAATAAAATAAAATTATTTTCGATAGGGGGTGTGTTCAGTGTTCAGCTTCGTTTCCCAGCGCAGAATGTGCTGACACGTGACTCCGACTGTAGCCGCATTATCTTCCTTCGTCCTTTGTAGCAACTGGACAAAAGAGGATGTCAGACTAATTGTCTCTGTCCAGTTTTGGATATTGCTTTTTTAGGAGATATAATTTTTTTAACGATATCACCTTTGCCTTTTTTCTCCTATGTGCAGCATTTTTTCGGCAAATTTTGAGTTACTATACTGTCACGTGTCACACAGAGACTAAAGACGGGACTCGGGTTGGTAATTGGATTTATTAACCACCTACGTGTCGTAACTACAAGTAATTATTACACTATTGTTGCTTTACACAGCGTACCATCACTCCACACAAATCTTCTCAGTCTCTTTCCACTAGGTTTCACTAACCTTCTCCTGTAAAAGGATTAATAACACAGGACTTATAAAAGTCTCGCTAAATCACCCACTCCCAGTATCACTCAACTGTTGCACTAATAAATTCTTCAAACCTCATGCTAAACCCTCACAGGCTGACTTCCTGTACTCTTCTGTACTCCTAGTTCCAGTTCGCTCTGAACTTACAGCTCACGGCTCTCATTATATAGTGATGGAACGGACATGGAGCTGCAGTAAACACATATCACGTGATCGCTATCCAGCCAGTCTATTTGCACGTCGGTCGGATCTACAGAAAACACCGCTTCCTCTGCTGTTGCCTATTGGACCCTGTTTACAGAGCTGTTGTTTGGCAAATCGTTGATCAAACCCGTTACAACACTTTCTGATTTCTTAGGTAGTTTTTGTGGTATGGCATGTAACACGCATGGGGAAAATGCCTGTAAAATTGTACCTATAAAATCTGAAGTGATGAGACTGCTGGATGGGCCTAGACATACATGGTAGGATAATATTAAAATAGAGTTTAGCGAAATAATATTGAAGCGTAAGAACTGAATTCGGTCTTGCTCGGTATATGTAAGTGTGGCCGAGTCTTGTGTACAGCGTAATAAACATTCGAGTTAAATAAATATCGGTGAACTTCTTGAGAAGCTAAGCGACTCCTAGTGTCTCAAGTGAGGCTCTGACCTGAGTGCAGCTTTATATCACCAAAACATACGGACCTCTACAAAGGACATGCCGCAAGAGTCGCATACATAATGAGCAGTTAACTTATTACGTCATCTTCATCCTTTGCTAGTTACGAGTTATTTAAAGTGGCTGTATGTATTGATGCCTTGTAACATTGATGATATGATGATTAATGAATACGGAGTAGTTCGTTGAATGAGAATTTGTAGGGGAAATAGAAGTACTTGAAAACACCTATCCCAGTGCTACATCGTCCACAACAAATCCTACATTACATGACCTGGAATTGAACCCAGACCGTTACGATGGTAATCATCCTGTATCATTCTGATTTTAAATGCTAATATTATACGAAATATAACTGTTTGAACAAGTTTCATATAATTTGTTTAAAACTAATGTAAATTTTCTTTTTATACCTGTCTGAATGCCCCTGAAATTGGCGATAAATGACTTAGACATGCTCGCAGTTATGGTCATTTAGCGGTCAGGAGACTCTTTGCTCTAGATGGTACATTCGTATTTAGTGTACACTCAGGTTTATTTCTCTAAAACTGTTGTAATTATGACTTTCACATTTATCTCACCTCACATCTGTCCCTCTTTATTCTACGTTATTTTGACATGGCTTTCACACCCTTGTCTGACAATGGTGTGACCGGTTTTCAATAGACTAGCTATTGAGATATGTTTGGACACCATCCAACCTAACCTAAACATCAAGAACTCCATGTTAGCAATTTATCTTTGAACGAGCAAAGAAATGATTTATATCCGGTAATCAATAGACGTCAGTAACTGGCCTCGTTTACGATCTTTCCGAAGTGTGGATCTGCAGAGAAAACATCTTTCCAGTGCTAGAATCGGGTGAAAATGAACCTTTGTGCGGTCGAGCGTACACATCACAATTTGAATAAGGAACAACCAAATCTGAGAATTATTAAACAGAGATCTTCCTATTAGCTCGATTATAGGACTAGAGTCAGCGGCAAAATCGACATTCAAATGAAGACTCATTTCATTGAAACTGTATGAAGTATGATTTATCATTATGATTATGTGGAGAGCACTAGCAGATGGTTTTAACAAGACATACAGAAAGGAAGTACAGATGCCACTGAAAATGAAACACAAAGATGTTACGAAAAATAAAGAAATAAGATAAGATAAAACTTTCCTTGACCGGTCAAGGTAGCCGAGCAGTTTAAGGCGTGTACTATCTTCGCTCGCTTGGAAACCGGGATCGTGGGTTCGAATCCCACTCAGGGCATGGATGTTTAGTCTCTGTGTGTGCGTTTTTCTGTGTTTGTATACAGGTAGAGGCCTTGTGACGAGCTGATCACCCGCCCAAGGAGCCCTACCGAATGTGTAAGATCTAGAAAAACCGAAGTGAACGAAGAAGTTCATGGAGGTAGGCCTAGGCCCACTGGGGCTGTAGTGCCAAGGGGAAAAACTTTCCTTGTGATTAATTAATTAAGCACTACGCCATGAAGACGTGTAAGGAAGTGGAAGTATAGATCCACGTATTCTTCACCTCGGCACTTGATGGA
The DNA here is from genome assembly GCF_002891405.2 of Cryptotermes secundus. Classification (NCBI taxonomy): domain Eukaryota; kingdom Metazoa; phylum Arthropoda; class Insecta; order Blattodea; family Kalotermitidae; genus Cryptotermes; species Cryptotermes secundus. The sequence goes on from NW_019738963.1 coordinate 803,642, forward strand.
CGTGAGCGGTAACATATCTTTTTAAATGAAATTTATTAACTGAGTAAATTTCATTACATGTATATTTATAAAATGTTGTAAGACTCATCATCTTAAGAAGAATTAAATGTGCGGGGCATATAGCACGCACGTGGGAAATGAGAAATTGATAGAAAATTCAAGTCTGAAAAATGGCAGGGAATATACACGTATCACTTGGGAGTCATAGTCAAAGGCGGCAGAGTAACATCGAAACGGACCTCAAAAGAAAAGCGTGTGAGAATACCACTTGAATTCATCAAGGAATAGAAGCAGGCTCTTGTGAATTAGGTAATGAACTTCTGGATTCCATAAAAGGAATCGAATTCTTAAATAGCAAAGTGACTTCTTAANGTTGGATAAAATTATGTATTAAAAATAATTATTCAGCTATCCTGATGAAGTAGGCAGCAGGTTGGTTTGTAACGTTTATACGCACCTATCAGAGTAATGGAGTCAGCAGGAAATATAAACTTGATAGTTACCTTTGTGCTTTGATTGTGAAATAAAGGTGAAATGGGATGTTGTGAACATTTTTGTTTAACCGTATATTAACTTTCAGCAGAATTACTCATATATTATTCAAGCTTAATGAAAAAAATTTAATTCCTTTAATCATTGTGTTATGGTTTAATTACTTTAGGGGCAGGCAATATAGTAAAGTCATTCTACCTCTTTTCGTCATAAGAATTAATGGGGGATCAGGGGATATAAAGTTTATTTTCTTGTCTCTTTCATTGTGTCGCGCTCGAGAGTTTTAAGTATGTAATTCGAACCCAAACTGGATAAGACTAAAATCATTTTCATTTGAATGCATTTGTGACACAGCTGAGGTAGTACCTCGGGAAGCCCATTTGATTCGTATATTTAAGAAGGAATTCCTGGTAACCACATTCTCCTCTCATTGCCACTCCTACACTCCTTTGGAGAAAGTCATTACTTGCCTGCAATATCCGCCATCCTACAGGGCAATGTGACGGCAGCCAAATTTCCTGGTTTAAGTACCGACGTCTTCCTCTCCCCTTGGGGCGAGGGATATTCTTTAGGGTCAATGGAAAGTTAATGTAACCCTCAATTTAACGTCCATAGTTTTTCCCTTTCCTGAGAGGGACACGGTTTTACTGTGTGGTTATTCCTCTGGATTCGTAGGTCTTTGCTACTTTAATGGCCGTTTTATTTAGGTAAGGTTGAAACGCCAAGGTTTGGACATAGGCCAGAACAATATCCGGCTAATTTTATGGGGTTTGAAACTTCGAATTTATGTAGGATATAAATTCAGAATCACTAGAACTTCCCAGCCAAAAAGAAATTTTTAGGACATATATCAAGAAGAGATGTAATTTTATTGTATTTTAGATCCGTATATAGAATCCATTTTACACCTAGTTCTTTCATGTGTGTAATTTAAATAATGGAAAATATACTCCAATAGATTATGTGCTCGTATATAAGGTAAATCTAGCCCTATCAAGAGGCCGTTGGGACCCACGCGGTTGTGAGACGTCGGGGCTTCCACATTTCATAGACAATCGGCTCACAGATGGCGGCCCCTTACCCCCAGAAAAATTCCTGGCACTCATTTTTGTTAGAGGCTGAGTCGACCCCAGGGCCATATTGCGGCTGGAAGGATTGCGTCAATCGAAAAATCCGAAGTAATCATGGGGAATCGAACCCGTTACCTTCCGGCTTGTAGCATAGTGCCTCAACCAACTACGCTACAGCGTGCCCCCCTATACTCATATGCATATTTCAAATTTGTTCTTTAAGAGTTTGTTCATCTATATGGCACAATTTCTAATTCAGTTGAAATATAAACTTTCCTTTCATTTTATCCATCTAGTGCCGAAATTTTGTGGCGAAAATGAGGAAGAATTTTGTAACACAAAGGAACATACCCACGTACCTTGTTTTGTTAAAGATAATTCGAAATAAAAAATTGTGTCTTCATCATTTTGCTTCAGTTGTGGCTGCAACCACCTACACACGCTGGTTCCTCGCTCACCGATTTTTCTACCTTGAAGATTGAGGCGATGCGTTCTTCCGAAACGTCGGTTTACAGAATATCTACACGGCGCCACATCCCAGAAGACGACATCCTTCATAGTCACCGCCGTGAAAACCTCAAACCCTAACAATGAGCTCTGAGGTTCTCATGGCGTGACAATGAGGAGCACCATTTTCTGGGGTCTTACGTCATGCACTACAGTAGAAGTTTACTGACATTTTGTGGCTTAACATTTAACCCTGAGGATGGAAACAGTATATTTGTCCGAAACGTCAGCAAATTTATACAACATTACACGGCGTCACTTTCCAGAAGACGCAAATATTAATCCGATAACATTGTACAGTAGAAACCGCATTATCTGACTTGTTCTTCTGATATTCTGTGATATTCCACTTAACCTGAACTTGTTTAAGGCTACTTTAAACAATGAAGTTTAAGATTTAATCGTATATGCTTCACTTTTTCATTTATAAAAGTTTAGTTTTGCATTTCTTTATGATTGCCATCTGAATAGTACTTACAGTCTATTGTAATACAATGACGCCAGGATAGCGCAGTCGGTATAAAGACTGGCTATGGACTGGACGGTTGAGGGGTCGGAGTTCGAGTCCTTGTAGGGTCAATAATTTTCTCTTCTCCACGTCTTGCAGAGCAGCTCTGGGGTCCACCCAACCTATTCTCCAATGGGTACTGGGGTTTAAGAGGCCGGGACGTGAAGCTGACCAGTCACCTTCAGTTAGTGCCGAGGTCAAGAAAATATGCATCTATACATCCACTCCTCCATACGCCTTCATGGCGTAGTGCTTCGTTAGTTAAGCACAGGGTTATATAAATAAAAAAAAAATAAAAATATAATACAGTTCTTAACCAAATTGCGAAGTTATTTACTCACTTTTATGTTGGTCGCAAAAATTCGACCCCTCTTCCGTTCAGTTTGGTACCGATATCCGGGGTTCACTGCACTTCGCATTTCAAGGACACAGATTTTATTGAGAAAGTATAGTTTTTATACACCACAAAAGCCTGAATGAACATGCTTTTGATACATTCAATTGACCTATTTAGTAAATAAATTCATATAAAGTTTTTTTTATTCATTCATTTATTCATCTGTAATCTGTCAAGACGACAGGTCTACAGTCTCTTCCAAAACAGTTCCTCCACTTGATGCAATCTAGAGCTTTCTCCTTCAAATGAAAATATCCTCTTCTGTCCCCAAGGTCATCCAGCATCTTCTTACGTCTTCTTCCTCGTCTTCTGGTCTCTTCTATCCGCCCCTCTATCTTTCCTTCAATAACTTCTTTTAAAAGGCAGTTACCGCGTAAAACATGACCAATCCAATTAGCCTTCCGTTTTCTTATTTCGTGAAGGATATTCCTCTGTTCACTGACTCTAATTAACACTTCTTCATTTCTCACATAATCGGTCCAACTGATCTTCTCCATCCTTCTCCAACACCACATTTCGAAGCTTTCCAGGTGTTTCTGATATACTGCCCTAAATGTCCATGTTTCAGCCCCATACAGAGCTATGCTCCAAATGTAGCATTTCACTAGTTTCTTTCTCAAATTTAAGTCCAATTTGCTGGTAAAAAGATTCTTGTTCTTGCTAAATGCAGCTCTTGCCATGGCAATCCTAGATTTAATTTCACAAGTACACCTTCCATCATCTGTTAACAAGCTACCCAAATATTTAAAACATATCACATTCTCCAATTGTTTTTGGTCTATCTTTATTGTGACTGGGGTTGGTTTTCTCGAAATTTTCATTACTTTTGTTTTTTACACATTTTTTTTATATCTCGGTTTATTTGTACAATCGGTCCATATTAAGGACTATAAGTACATCTTATGAAATGCTTAATCTAAGCCTTGAATACTAATAAAAGAACATGTCAGAGAGAGTAATGCTCCAGTGAGCATTCTCTAGAAATCTATTTCGAGTGTAACTGTATTATAGTATGCATTGCATTTATGGGAAGCGCGTCGTTAGGTCGGTTGGCTTATGCCTTTTGAGTCGTTTAATAATGTGGTTGCCAGTTCGTTTGGATGTACTGTTATCTTGTCTTTATATTCGCAGCTGGTGTTTGTAGTCTCTTCCCGTACTGTGGGTATGCCTAGATCGGCATGTAGCAGTCTGTTTGGGACGTACAGCGGTACATTAACTATAGCGTGAAGTACTTTATTTTTCATATAAAGAAACAGAATGTACTTGGACTAGAATCTAATTCTCTCGTTACAGTTCAGGATTCTTATAGAATAGGAAATATTTTGTAGTTTTATTTATCCACAGTACAGCTATCACGCGTACGGAGTACCGTCTTGCTATAAAATGGTCCAACAAGAAAATTACTGGGAAAGATATTAAAGTATGAAGTTGAGATTATTTTGCATTGATTTATATTGCTTCACATTAGTCTGAGAGATATAACGGCATATTGAAAGATGATATATTTTCTGTTTTCTTCTAATATGAAGACGAAAAGCTCGTTCCATCCCCTTCTGGACTGCTGGACAGAGACTCTCACGTGTTTGTGACGAAGAACGTCATCCCTCTCTCGAGATGTTGTGAGGACACCAATAATTTAACGTCATAGATTTTCCTTGCTACGATCAATACTGGAGTCACACTAGAGGGAAATATCTTACGATGAAGTAAGAAAAAGAAAGAAAGAAAGAAAATGGATGCGAAAGAACATGATCTGACGTAACGTTAATTGATGTTATTTTGTTTTAAAATGTCCGAACTGATTACCCGTTGGGAAATTTCTTGTACAGAGCGCTTACGCGAGAGCTGTTTGTTTCTCTTAAGACATCTCGCTTGAAGCTTCTTGCATAGAAAGTGTTCGGATCTTCCCAAAGCATCTTTGAGTTGGCATCCTTGTGGAGAAGCAGTTGGTTCCCTGTGTTCAAGGAGATAATCCGTTCAGCCATTTTAACCCCTATGCCATGTTATCAATTTCAAACGACGATGTAATGATCTACGGTACTATCTGACGATAATATCCTGAAAGATACTTTATACTTTATATATACAATTATATCACAATGTTATTTTTTACGATTACATTTTGCACGATATTTGTATTTGGATTTGAGAAGTAAGAGTTGGCGAATATTATGGAAATTGTGAGTATAAAATTTTGATACTGAAGTGAAAATTTTCTCAAATTGAAAGTTAGGTAATAAAAGTAGTCACAATAGTAGAGTATACGAGATACACAAAAGAAAAATATGCATAATTTATTTTGTATTCTGATGGGAAATGTTCTCTCATTCTGGTGGAAGAACACATGTCAGGTACATAAATGTGAAGTGTTCAGAACTAAGAAGTGAACTGAGTGGAGAATGCGGAAAATATTACTCGTATCAAGAGAAATTTGAGATTCTTTCTCTTCACATATTTTCTTCAGAATATTTAAATCACAGAAGTTACACCTGAAATCCCAATTAATACCCAGGAAAACCAAAACTATGATGTATAAAGTACTTATAAGATCCGTGTTATCTTATGCCTCTGAGACCTGGCCACTGTTAAGATCGGATGAAAGACTGTTAAGCATATTTGAAAGGAGGATCTTGAGATATATCTTTGGACCAGTGGAAGAAAATGGAATATGGAGGAAGAGGTATAACCATGAGCTATACAAACTATTTAATGAACCAGACATTATTGGATTTATAAAGGTGAAAAGGCTTGAATGGGCTGGACACTTAATACGTGCCAGCGAGAATAGAACCATCAAGAAAATGCTTAATACAAAACCAGAAGGAAATAGGAGAGTGGGAAGACCAAGGTTAAGATGGGAAGAATGTGTGTGGCAGGACATAAGAATTTTGGGTGTAAAGAACTGGAGGAATGTAACATCGAATAGAGAAGAATGGCGAGCAATCCTGAGGAAGGCCAGGGCTCACAAAGGGCTGTCGTGCCAGTGATGACGATGATGATGATGATGATGAAGTTACATTTGGTTGTATAGATAGCCTAATAGGAGCGCGAAGAAATTCATGTGGATTTTTTTTTGTAATGAAAATAATTTGAAAGCGGTGATTTGGAATTATTGAGAAAAGAATTGGATAGTATTGTTAAAGTGGATAGGAATTTTTTAGATTTTTGTAATGCACATTGAATCGATCTTTCTAAGGTGTGGTACTAGTAGCTTGGTCTAGAATTAAGTATGTTCTTAGTTTCAATAATCGACAGCTAAATGTTTATATTATCATTTCATCAAGATCGGTTAACTTAGAATGGCTGCTTTTGCGTTAAGCTTTTAATTACAAGTTAGGCGTGCTGTCGAAACTTGTATTTCTGGTTTGGTCTTCATCTCTGAACCTCGATTTAGTTAAAGTTATAGTATATATTGTGACATGTTGAGCTCTGAATGACGCCCCTCCCCCCCCACCCTCCACCAGCCGTGATGTGCCGAGCGAAGCCGGAACGAGCCGATGTTAGCCGAGTACTAGCATCCTGGTCGCTAGGCAACGCAAGTCAAACCGGTGACGTCACCGCGGGATATCGC